>NC_082662.1:21652500-21962962 GCF_025265405.1 Mesoplodon densirostris | reverse complement strand
CATTGTGTGTACGCAGTAAGGAACTAGTGAATAAATCCGTTTGTTTAACCTGATACCTGCATTTTATGGATGAGGGAACTAAGGCTCGGAAAGAAGTGACTGGCCTGAAGTTACACAGCTAGGGGCAGAGGTGGGATTTGAATTCAGGTCTTCAGCCTCCCTGGCTGTTTTGTTGTGTTTTGTTTTTTACCACCCCACAGTATTTGAATCTTTCTCAGGTTTACCTCTTTCCCTCTCTTCCTTTTTTTTCCACACAACTAAGAGTCTTTACGGGCTATGCCGAGAAAAGTCTTAACAGCTCCTACCTACTCTTTCCTTCATTAAATTACAGTTTTATCTTTTTGATTTCTTCAATGAAATAGGAGTGCCTACTATGTGACGGGGATGAGGCTGTAACACTAAGCAAGACAGACACAGTCCTTGTCCTCATGGAGATGATAATATCATCTACCTTATGGATTTTATAGTGCTTGGCACAAAGCTTGATAAACATGAGCTGTTAGGGACTTCCCTGGTGGTCCAGTGGTTAAGAATCCGCCTTCCAATGCAGGGGACACGGGTTGAATCCATGATTGGGGAACTAAGATCCCACATGCCGTGGGGTAACTAAGCCCGCGCACCGCAACTAGAGAGCCTGAGTGCCGCAACTACAGAGCCCACATGCTCTGGAGCACGCACGCCACAACTAGAGAGAAGCCCGTGCGCCGCAATGAAACATCCGGCGTGCCACAACTAAGACCTGATGCAGCCATAAATAAATAAATAAATATTTTATTTTTAAAAAAGATGGGCTGTTCCAACTCCCTGAACAAAAAGGGGAGCAAGTGATTTTCCCACTGAAGATGTGAAGGAAGTTTGGGAGTTCTCATGGAGCACTCACTTCCCTGGAGCAACCTGACGACTCATTTTTCTCTGTAGCTGCCTTGCTCTGCTGCCACATCTGGAGATGGCCTTGGCTATCTCTCAGTAACTCAGTTTCCAGACACCAAACTTTCCGTGGTCCTAATCTTAGGGGAATGACAGAGTAGCTGATCCTGATCTTGGCTTTGAGGCCAGGCCATTATGGGACAAAAGTGAGCACACTGGCCTCTGATTGATTCTGTCACTGCCAGCTGTTAGCAGGCAGGGCTAATGCCTGTGATGACAGGCAGCTGTACCTTACCCAAACTTTATGCTACTTCTTTTCGTGCGGATTCTTCTCGTGGGCATTCGTTAGGCAGTTTCCAAGGATGCTGGATGACACTTAAATCCATGCTGAAACTAGGGGTGGCACCAATCAGGTCTTGGACATTTACCAGAAGCATCCTTTTTGGCTCTGGCCATGCATATCACTTGAGGATGCCCACCCACCCTGGGACAAGGACCCCACCCTTCCTCCCAATTTCAGGAGCCAAATGCTGATCATTTAAAGGCCACGGATACTAGGTGTTTTTCACCCTTTCTTCGGTGTTTGCCTTTCAGTAGTTAGAAAACCTTGACCCCACCGAGAGGCCCAGTGGGAAGGGCCTTAGCCACTTGGGGGTGGTAGTGGCCGCAAGGCAAAAGAGCCAATGAGGTTGAGAGTATTGTTTAGGCTGGACTTGGCTGCTCTCCAGCCTTGAAAGAAGGTTACGGTCACTTGCGGGGCTGGGGAGGGAGGAGCCTGGGAAAAGAACTACTTACTGGCCACACCCCTGGGTTCTCTACTGGCGAGGTTCTATTTACTTCTCAAAAGCAAATTACTCACAGCTCAGTGGCTAGCAGCTCTTTCGGCCTGCGGTAACTCCAGTCAGAAACTGGACACCAGGCTAGGCTCCTCCTGCATTGCAGGAGAGCAGATGAAAAGAACCCAGGAAACCAAACTCCTAGGCAATGCTCCACACACAGCCCAGAAATGCAGTTTCTTGACTAGAAATTGGAGTTTCAGAAGCCCAGAGCAAAAATAGCCAATAGCAGTATTACTCACCAAAATATAGATATGAAAAGCTTGCCATTTAGTTTTTTCCAGAAGGGTCCTAGGAAAGCATCTTAGTTGACAAAGGTTAGCCAATTGTCTCTATTTCCCCCTCTCTCAATGGAGAAGTATGAATTATTCATTCCTGTCCCTGACCCAAATATTAACAACCACACTTAGTGTGATGAACACTTGACTGAAATTCCTGGGACAATTTTACCTCATGCTAAACACAACAAAAAACGCATCTTGCCTGCTGTGCTCCACAGCTGGGTCCAGTTACTCCTGGTTGTCCTCCAACCCAGGAAGGAGGTGGAGTGTGGTGTATTAGGAAGAACACGGGCCTTGGAGTCAGGGGGACCTTTGTGTGAGAGCTCAAACAAGCTGCTTTCCTCAGCTGTAAAATGGGAGCCAGAATACTGACCTCACAGGCATGGGACTGTTGTGGAATTATTTGATGTACTATGTCTGGTACACAAGTAGGTACTCAATAGAAACCTTTTGTTTTGTTTTGCTTCTAAGTGTCCACAATAATAGCATTTTCTCTTGTTACTGCTTCTGGTTTCTCCATTGTCTCCCTAAGGAAGGAGATGAATAGAGAAGCTACATATTGCAACATTAGCCTTATAAATGTAACTGCATCTGGCCAACATCTACCATTTCATTCAGCAGCTACTTAGTAAGTGGCTACTATGTGCCAGGCTGTTCTGTAGGACAGGGATATAGCAATGAACCAAATAAACCCCCTGCCCTCAGAGAACTTACATTAATTACAGTGGAAGACAGTAGGTAAGTACAATATACAGTAAGCCAGATGGTAAAAAGTGCTATAAAGAAAAATCAAGCAGAGAAGGGAAATGAGGCAGGGGAACAGACTGCTATTTTATTTTATTTTTTTGGCTGCACCACGCGGCATGCAGAGCTTCCCCAACCAGGGATCGGACCTGTGCCCCCTGCAGTGGAAGCACAGAGTCTCAACCACTGGACCACCAGGGAAGTCCCAGATTGCTATTTTAAATAAGGTGGCCAGGGAAAGATTCACTGAGCTGATATTTGAGCAAAGACCTGAAGGAGATGAGGACTTGAGCCATGCCGTTGTCTGGTGAAAGAGTATTCTGGACAGAGGGAACGATAAGTGCAAAGGTCTCAAGGTGGAAACAGCTCTGTATGGTGGAACAAGCAATGGGGAAGAGAGAAGACCAAAGAGGTAACAGTAAGATAGATAACTGAGGGACATGTAGGTCATTACAAAGATCTGGACTTTTACTCAGAGTAAGGCTGAAGCACTGAAGGATTCCGATCTTAGGTTTTAAAGGGAGCATTCTGGTTGCTATGTTGAAAAATAGGTTCAAACACCAGGAAAAGCAGAAGCAGGGAGGCCAGTTTGGAGGATATTTTGAGTTCAAGAAAGATATGATGGTGTCTTGAACTACAGTGGTAGTAGCTGGACTGAGGATTATTTTTTGAAGAGAGCTAACAGACTGGATGTGGAAATGAAAGGAGTCAAGGATGTTTTTGGCCAAGCGATGGAGTTGCCATTTCCTGAGAAAACTATGGGAGAAGCAGGTTTCTAGGGGAAGACAGGGCATCTTAGGCATACTCAAATTAAACTTTCAAGCAAAGATGTCAAGAAGGCATCTGAGGGCTACCCTGGTGGCACAGTGGTTAGGAATCCGCCTGCCAATGCAGGGGACACGAATTCGAGCCCTAGTCCGGGAAGATCCCACATGCCATGGAGCAACTCGGCCCACACGCCACAACTACTGGGCCTGTGCTCTAGAGCCCATGAGCCATAACTACTGAAGCCCATGCACCTACAGCCCATGCTTTGCAACAAGAGAAGGCACCGCAATGAGAAGCCCGCGCACCACAATGAATAGTGGCCCCTGCTCGCCACAACTAGGGAAAGCCCACGCGCAGCAACAGACCCAACGCAGCCATAAATAAACAGATAGATAGATTAAAGGTTTTTTTTAAAAGGAAGCTGAATGCTCTGATCTGGAATCAGGGAAGAGAGCTGGTCTGGCGAAATAAATGGTTAAGTTGGAGGCTGACTCCAGATAATGGTCTTTTTAAATATCTCTAAGAAAAACGGAGATCCTCCCTTTGCCAACTATTTGCAAAAGTTTTTTCCTAGAGTATCATCAATTTCTTTGGCTACTTAAACCCACTTTACTTCAAGAGGCTAACAAGCTTTTTATGCCTAGAACTTCTTCTGCAGGTAAAATCATCTCTAGAGCTTTCTTAAAGTCAGACTTAGACTGTGGAAGGTCAAGTGAATATGGTGCAGAAATGACAGGGTCCAGGATGCCACCATTTAGGGAGAGAGTATACCAAGGGGGACTCGCAAGAACAGGACTAGCTCCCCAACACTCCCAAAAGGGTCAAGATTTTAAACAGTTTAAAAATAAAATGCTTCACAAACGTCTTACCAAGATTTAATGTACATTTATTCTTAACACGTGGAACATATAGTATAAAGATTTCATACTGAATAAATGATATTCATTAAGCCAAAAAAGGAAAAAAGGAGGAATTTACATCAAGTTTTAGCTACATTGTTTGAAATACAAATATGCAGATTTTATCACTGAAAAAATCTCAATTGTGTTTCTTCATCAGGAACTTCAACTGAACCTAGAACTTTTTCACACCTCGATTAGAAAGAAAACAAAACAAAACAAAAACCCAGAAAAAAATAAACTATAAGTTGATTGGCTGCTGAGACAGCAAGGACTTTTTACAGAGACCTGTACAGCATCGCACCAAGAGGTGCGATGTCTGGCAAGAGATTAAATAGCTGTGTCTCGCTTTGTGCAGGTCACCAACTTGTTAACTCGTCATACTATAAAGGGGTAGCTGGGAGGGGGACCAAACTGTGGGGATCCAAGGGTATGTGCAATGTACAACGTCATATATATACACACGTGGCAGCGCAGCCGCTGCAGCTAAAGGTTAAAACCAGTTCTAAGAGGTGATCTCAGGGTTATTCATACAATCAAGGAGGAGAGAAAGAGGTCAGGGTGTTGTAGGTTCACACATGATACTTTGGGGGAAAAGCCTTTTTTTTTTTTTTCTCCTCAACGTTTAACTAAAAACATTTTTAAAAACTACAGCTTGCTGCTGACCCAGCGTTTTCTCTTGTTTCCATGTGAGACATTATTATTACAGTATGTTTACAGTATCAGGTGTACAGTACAGTACATGAAAGGGTCTACACTCTACTGCACAGGCCTCTCCAGTGAACAGGGTTTGTCCACAACTGCGAACTTCTCGGTTCCTGCAAGATTGTGAATGTACAACAATAAACCATACACAGTTCAGCAGTCACCATTTTTGTCCTTCAGGGTTTTTTTTGTTTTTTTTTTTCCTTTTTTTTTTTTGTTTTTTTTTTTTTGTTTTTTTTAACCATTAAAAACATTATGAAATGTGGCATCCCCTTGATGCAAGGACTGGGAAAGCCATTTTTATTTTTATTTTTTTTTCCCCAAACTCACTGTAAACGACAGTAACTTTGGTTAAAATAAAAAAAGTCTTCTATGTAGGCAGAGCTTTGTCTTTTCAAATAGGGCAGGGTCCTGAGGGGAGTAAAGTGAGGACAGGGAATAGAAAGATCGGGAGGAAGAAGGGGCGAGAAGGAAGAGGAAAGAGAAATAGGAGAGACTTTTTTTCCAAGGGAGAAGCTGGACAGCACAGGGTAAACTGGATTCTGAGGTGGTTTTGCATAAATAAAGGGCAACAGTCAGTTTCTAAGTTCTCCACACACGCACACGCACACAGGGAGGGAGGTGTCCCACGGCTGTCATGACTGGCCAATCAAAAACAGTACATCGCAAATGACTTGTGAAACCAATGAGTTCATCAACGGTGATACCGAGATGTCCAACAGCCGTGACTCATACAGCGTGAACTCCGAGTGGTTCTCGTCCACCTTGGCCAGGGCCAGCAGCGCACGGGCAGCCCGTCGCATCATGTCCACACTAGTTGGCTCAAAGGGCGGGTTCTGCATGTGGAGCAGGCTGGCCTGGCTCTGCTGGAACTGTGTGGCAGCAAGGCTATCCTCCAGGAAGCCCAGGAGGTTGCCGATGCTGCCTTTCTGCACTGCAATGGCACGGGCTGCCAGGCTGTCCCCCTGTGCCAGGTTGGCTAGCAGTACTACAGCCATCTCCCGGCACACCGGGTTCTTTCGGTCACTGAGGAAGCGCACCATGGTGCTGTACAACTTCTCCAGGCGGCTGAAGGGGGGTGTGGCCAGGATCAGGTCCACATTGTTGTCCTGGATGCTGAGTTTGCTGAGGGTTTCCAAGACCAGTCTCTGCGGGGAGAGGACGGCGTTGGGGCCCAGGGTGGAGAAGGGGTCCTGGGCTTCAGCTGAAGGGCAGACTGCCCAGTGTAGGAGTCCATCCAGGACAGGCAGGCAAATGCTTTCGGGGTATGGGGAGAGGTCCAACTGCCCCGAAATGTTGGCGAGTGTGACCAAGGTGTTTTCCCGAAGCATCTCCAAGCAGTCCCACCACCACTCCACTTTGTTGCAGCTCACCCCTTGGTCCTGCTCCTCCTCCTTCTCGTAAGTCAGTGGCGCCTGCTTCCGTTCCGGGTGCTTGTGGTGCAGAAGGATCAGCTTGCCCAGGATCAGCAGCAGCCCCGGGTGCTTGGACATCTCAAAGTCGTTGCCTGGCACAAATGACAGACTTCGGATGGTATTGGAGACACAGACGCAGCGTTTGGCAAGGGAATCCTGCCAGTCCAGAAGGGTACACAGTGGGGTCTCATCTTTACTGTGGGGTTCATCCTCTAGGATCTTGATGTTCCGATGGCTCTGTGCTGGGCTGATGCCAAATGGAAACTTGCTGCTTTCCTTGGTGGCCTCTACACTCTTAGCTCCCTCCTCGGTCAATGTGCTAGACCGGGTGGACAACATGTCATCCATAGTGGCTGTGATCCGTTTTTCTGGAGGGCCATCAGTCGGGGGGCCCTCCTGCTCTGTTGTCCCTGGTGTACCCTCTACTGCTGTGACATACTTCCGAGTGACTGGTGGGCAGGGTACATGAGGCCGGGAAGGCAGCAGCTCTGTTTTGCTCTCAAAGTGGGTCTGGATATGCTCAGTGGTGTCCCCCCCACCAATCCGCCAGTGCAGCAAGCCACTGTCAAACTCCTGCACGCGCCCAAGCTTATCTGAGCAGTCCACCACAAACGGGTCATTCTTTTGCACGATCTTTACTGGAAGCCTGTCAAACTTACTAATCAGTTTCTCCTCACTATTCTCTGAGGCGGCTTTGTCCTTGCCCGCAAAGGCCATCTCCTCATCATTTTCAATTACTTCCTCCTCTTCTTCCTCCTCTAGTTTAGGACCTAGAAGATCTTCCTCCTCCTCCCCCTCCACAGGAGCTGGACTAGACGCTTTGCTGAATCTCCCAGGGTCCAGTAGTGTTCTCTGTCCTGGGTCACCCACCTCATACTCCTTTAAAATGCCAAAGATCTCAATCAGGCAACGTCGGAAATATTCCACAAGGAGCTCTAGCAACCCTGGGAGCTAGAAGAGAAAGAAAAGGAAATAAATTAAGGGAGAAAAGTGGGCTAAGAAGAGAATCCTTGACTTGAGAGGCCTGCCAAGGTCTTCTATCTGATCTCCCCTCTTCCCTTCTAGGTCAGGTGTCTTTATCACTGGGAGAGTCAGAGTTCTCCTTTCCCAAAGGCTCTCCACAAAGCAAGTCATTTGAACTCTCCTCTGCTTAGCACAAAATTCTCCCTTCTGCCCAAACAATCTTCACACAAGCCTGCCTCAGCAGATGGATCACTGACCAGCAACTCCGCACCTCACCTACCAGGGCCACCCACCTCTCACCCTCACCTTTCTCAACCAATTTCTGCTTCTCTTCACCAGGCCCAGTTTCCTACCCGTTGGTCACTGCCATTGTCCCTCTTAGGACGCTCTCTACATTCCACTGCCAAGTGGAGCCCAAGGCTAGGCATGGTGGGATAACACCTTCCAACGCAATGCAGGGTGGACAGATGTTCATTCGCTCTCTTCCCCAAGCTCCCCAACTTTTCCAGGAGGCTGGACCTCTGTGCATCATGTAACATAATGAGTGGGATGACGCTTATATTCTCTAAACACTGTTCCAAGCTGGTGCTAGACAGACCCAAATGTCAGCTTAGATCCTGTACAGGCCATTTACTACTCCTAGCAGAAAACATTAATCTCCAGTCAGATTAATCTCTGGCTAAAAAGTATAGCAGAAAGGAAAAAAATAGGGCTTTAGACTTAAAAAAAGATCCAGGTTTGCATTCTGGCTTTTCCAGGAACTATCTGTATGATTTAAACTCTCTGAGCTGTAGCTTTCCTATCTTTCCACTGAAAATGATGCACATTCCTAAACTTTACAGGGTTGTTCTAACGTCTAAATGGAATATGTCAAGTGCCTGGCTTATGGAAATTGCTCAATCAATATTTGTTCCTTTTCCTTCTCATGGGAAGCAGGCTTTGGATTCAGAAAGACTGCTAACAGCTGTGTGAACCTGGGCAAAGATAAGACTCTGAGCCTATTTACTCATCTCTAAGAGGCCACATCTGCCTCAGAAGGCTGCAGTGAGGATGACACAAAAGAAAATATGAAGTACCGAGCACAAAGTGAGGGCACAGTAAATGGGAACTATTAATAACAGTGCCCCCCTAGTCAACTCCTTAACAGATGGGCTCGTAGGTGCTGAGGATGATCAAAAGAAAGAGTAGGATAGCGCAGCAGAAACTCTTCCCAGCTGAGAAAACTCCAGGTGCGTGTCTATGGAGAAAAGGTCTGGAAAACCACCTCTGCATTAACTGCCCCCCCCCAGCCCCCGCCCAGCAGCGTGCACTTCTTTACACTTCCCATTCTACACCTTAGGAAAAATGGGATCAAGAAAGACCTCTTCTATTCGGAGTGGATGAAGAAAGAAAGGGAAAATAAAGAAACTGCTCTACTCACTGACAGAGACCACAGGTTCTTCTTGGTAGTCTAAAAAATATGGTGTCCTCACTGACATCAACAGAATCTGCAGTTCTTACCAATACCAACAAGTTTCCCCCTTTGAAGTCAATCCTGATTGACTAAATTACACAAGTATTGTTCTCAGTATTCTAGGCCCATGGCTGGTGGCAAAGTACTGGCATAGAAGGTATCAGACAGCAAGTGAGAGAAAGGAGACCATGTTGGCCAGGAATGGCTTAATTCCCTGGTCACTTAGCATCAGCTACTTCAAGAAGATCCCAGGCCCGCCCAATCTTCCCCAGGCACCTGTACTCACCTGACTGAGGTTGAAAGTCATGATGCTGTTGTCATCATACAGCAGGATGTTAATGGTGTCTAATGCCCACGTGCTCTCTGCCAGCAGCCCAGACTTGAGGGACATCATTACCCGCCATGCCTCCGGTGTTCCTGAAATAAACCTCCACGTCGTCCATCCACCAAGCCCAGGTTGGCAGGAGGCGCCCCCCACCCCAGAGCTGGCTCATCAGTCAGGCTACTCTGAAGAGAACGCATGGTGAGAGGCAGTTCCAATCTAGGAGATGACACACATCTGCCCCTCATGGCTTCTAGGCTCTCTTAGGACATCACTGTGTGGCAATTCCTTTAGTAAAGCCTGACATCAGCTGATTTCTTCCTTACCCAAAGTTCTTTGGTTCTACTTTAGTCAACACTGGACCAGATTTTAATTCATCCAGAGCATCAGGATGGAGAGAGAACAATGAGCAAGATGTAAAGAGGCAGATTAAGCAACCCAATCAAGGAGGTCTCCTTACCGATGTCTTTCATCGTGAGCCGCCTCCTCTGCTTCAACACAGGCTGTGTGGCTTCAACAGAGCCCGGTGGGAAGGTGATGTCCCGCCGGATCATAGGGGGCTGCACAGGGGCAGGTGCTATGTGTGAGGCAGGTACTGGGGGACCTGCCTTCTGCATCTTCATCCCGGAGTGCAGGAATGGAGACTTGCTAGGAGAGGTGCGGTTCTCCATTGGCCGGGGCAGGGGAGCAGGGCTGGATACCTGAGGAATGTGATTCTGCATGCTTGGTGGGGGCTGGTAGTTGGATGGAGGGGGCCTCGTCATGGGGGGCACGGGGGCAGAAGGACCATATGGGGGCTGGCGTGTGCCATGGGAAGGCCATGGGCCTTCATGGTTGGCTCTCTGATCCGTGTGCAGCATTTCATCTGTTCGGTTCACGCCATGATAGGCAGCGCCTTGCGGGGCAGAGCCCGTGCTCTGCCTGTTGGCGTAACTGTAGGTCATATCATTACGCCCCTGCCACATGGTGCCTTGCTGAGCAACCTCAGCCGATGCCTGTATGGGGCCGCCCATCATCTGCGGTGGCATGTTCTGCTGGGCACTGGAGCCAGGGGGTGCTGAGACACGGTCTCGGCCAAACTGGAATGGAAACTGGTTCTGGGGGCCGCCTGCTGGTCGGCGCTCAGTAGCAGCAGAGGCAGGATAGGCATTGCCATACTGGTTGTACACATCTTGCTGAGGGGAAGGCTGAGCAGCTTGTTGCTGGCTGGCAGGCTGGGGTTGGGCTGGGGGCAGCTGCTGCTGCTGGGGCTGCCCCTGCCCCGTGCTGTAGGGCACACTGTACATCTCCCCTTCGTGCCGCTTGGCAGGAGGGCCGTATGTGCCATCCATCGGCCGCTTGTAATTCTAAGACGGGGACAAGCAGAGGAAAGGTTAATACTCTGCACTCAGGGACACAAGCCCCACAGCTGCCCAGATGCTACACCAGACACCTGCTGGGCTTACTTCTGCCCCTCTGGAAGGGAGGACACAGACTCCAAGGGAACAAAGGAATCACCTTTATGAGTTATCTTTTGAAGTTGTTTCTGAAAGCAAGAATCATTCTCTATTCCCTCTGGCTCTCCCTTACTCTAAGTAGAAAAATGTGGAGAAGTTCAAAAATCAAAATAAGGCCTGTTTCTAACCCTTTTGGAGAACTAGAGACGGGACTAGACTCCAAACAGGGAAGAGACTGAGGGCCTGGCTCTTCAGACAGAACCGGCCATCGGGGTGGGAGAGGAACACCAAAGAATCTAAAGTGGGCTTCACAGACTGCACGACTTAGCCTTCCAACTGGCTCTCGGGGGAACCTGTGTGTCAGCTCACCCGCTACCCTCCTCACCTGCTGCTGCTGCTGATACATCGTGGTCTGCTGGCTGGGGAAGGGGCTGCTGGAAGGGGTGCCTTGAGCGGAGAACTGATTGCCATAGGAATCATGTCTGCAGGAAGGAGAGAAACAGAGGATCAGGGTGGGAAGTGGGGAAGCCTGAGCCACCGTGGCACTGAGACCAGGCTTTACTTACCGTTGCTGCTGCGGCTGCGGCTGCGGCTGCGGCTGCGCGGGGTAACGGCTAGGAGAATACATCCCCGAGTCTGGGTTGGAAGGCATGAGATTCGGCTGTGGGGCTGCAGTGCCCATGTTTCCCTCGGGTCCTATTCCGGGCTCCGTCCTAAACAATATTGGAGAAGCAGGTTGAGTCCGTGACAGCTGTGGGGTGCTGGTGCGGGACGGCGGGTGGGAGGTGGGGCGTGCTTACCTCACTCTGTCATAAGGACCTCCATAGGGATAGTGCTGTCGCGGTCCCATTGCCACATTTCCCAGCCCAGGGCCGGCAGCTCGACTGTAGGGGTCCCCCATCCCGCCGTTAGGGCCCTGACCTGAGGACATGAAGGGATCACTCCCCGGAGCTAAGAGCAAAAGGGAAGACGGTGAGCAAACTGGTTGGTCAGGAGGCCTAGCAGCCTACACCTTGCCTGCCCCAAAGACCCAGGCCCTCTTCAGAGCTCAGGTTTGTTCCAACTAACAGGTCTTTAACAGAGATCTAAAATGGCCCCAACCAGCAAAGAAGACATACTTATAAAGGGATGACAAGGTGAGGCCAGGGAGAGGGAGACAAGAAGGGAGGATGGCTTGACAAGACACCTTCAATCACTCTCAAGACTATCCCCCGCCCCTGCAATTCCCCTGTCTTCAAGGACGTAAGGCCAACAGCAGTTGGTCACCTTTCCTCATGCTGCCATAAGGATCCTTATTTGGCTCGTAGGACATGCGCCCCATCATGTCAGAGGTATTCATACTGGGCTGGTACCCAGGGTTTGGAGTCATGGAATTCCGCTTTTGGAATGTGGGGTCACTTCCATCAGGAAAGGCATCCTGGATCCCGACCGAATTGCTCCTGCTCCAGAGTGAGGAAAGCCAATTAGACCCCAAATAAAGAAATTCCTCCGATAATGCAAGGCACATGGGAGTCACTGGTTGGACAGGCAGAGCAGGGACCGCCCTGGGCTGCATAGGAGCTCATGCACTTCTGTCCAGGATCCCCCAAACCACCTGTCCCTGCTCCAGGCCTTACCTCATGCTTGGCAAGGGGGGGATCTGGCTGTGTGGTGTGGATGCTGGAGTTGGTGGCTTCAGGTCTCCCCCTTCTGCCATGGAACTGCTGGTTGACTGAGGTGTCTGTGGCCCCTGCATTGACCCTGATCCCGCTGTGGACAGAGATGCAGGGTGAGCAGGAAAGTGTTTAACTCTCACAGCAACACACAAATGCCCTAGGATCTCTTTGAAGCAGATCGTTATAAGGCTAGAACTAGGATTCTTTAAGACCTAAATAACCCTTCTCAAGAGAGGATCTGCAAGGCCAGTAATAAAGAAGGAAATCTGAGAGCGCTATCGCTTTTTGCTGCTGTTCACATTTGGAGACCAGGAGTGGTGTGGCAATGCCATCAACATGCTGGTGATTCCTTGAGTCTGTCCGCTTCCCTGACTACTTTTCTTTACTTCCCCCAAGGACCCTACCTAACCTATTACACCTTGTAATGCTGGTACACAAGCTCCCAGTAAGAGGCCCTGGAATGCTGGGTGGGGAGGTTCCATCTTGCCCCAAACCTGGAGAACACTGCAGGAGCCTAGGAACTCCTATTCTCAAGCATCTAACCAGTGTCACTGTGCAGTTTCAAATGTTCCCTTAAGCTGATGAGCACAGAACTTCCCATAATTAATGTTTCCATTAGCTACCATTCCCAGCAGCAGATATCCCACGGATTAGGCCTCCCCAGCTGATGAGTCATCTCAGGCACTCACTATACCCTCAGAGGTCAACACCAGGGCGCATGTGTTTACACCCACCTTCTAGGAGCCCTGGCCTTCTTCCCTCCCCATGCTTGTCCAGGCCCGGTCCTCCTCTCAGAAAGGAGGGTGGGCAGAGGCACTCCCAGCAGAGAGCTCCATTCATGTTCCCTCCCCACCCCCTCCTTCCCATTCATTACCATCTCAGCTCCCCGGGGAATTCAGGGCTCTAAGTCTGAGCTGCGTTCTAAGGCGCTGACATCAGTGAGCCAAAGCTCCCAGATGGCCCTGCCTCACTGCTAGTTGTCAGATTTCCCGACTCCTCTGGTGTCCCTCCCACTCACTAGTTTACAAACACTTGGCAAGATGCCAGGTGCACAATGAAAATTAAAACTTAAGGGCTGCTGCAAACTATCTCCCAAGGGAGTCGCCACTGCCCGCTCTTTAGTCTGCCAACCTGTTAAGCTCTGTGGTAGGACAGGGCAAAGCACATCCTTGGTGGCAGGCACTGGTGAATAAGGAACCTGGACCCTTGAATGCTACCCTTTTATTTTTTTCATTTTTTTTAAACATCTTTATTGGAGTATAATTGCTTTACCATATTGTGTTAGTTGCTGCTGTATAACAAAGTGAATCGGCTATACATATACATATATCCCCATATCTCTTCCTTCCCACCCTCCCTCTCCCACCCCTCTAGGTGGTCACAAAGCCCCGAGCTGATCTCCCTGTGCTATGCGGCTGCTTCCCACCAGCTATCTATTTTACGTTTGGTAGTGTATACGTGTCCGTGCCACTCTCTCACTTCGTCCCAGCTTACCCTTCCCACTCCCCGTGTCAAGTCCATTGAATGCTACCCTTGAAGGGTGAGCCTTGGTGAGGCTGCTCACCCAATCCTTACCAGGAGAGGGAGGCTGGATCTTGGGCTGGGACTTCTTGGAATCAGCAGCTGCGAAGATGTCTGGGGGAGGGTCTTCTCCCCGTTCGATCTTGCACTCAAAGGCATAGAGACACTGGATGTACTGCTTTTTCAAGGAGCTGGCAGCACTGCTTGAGGTGCCGACATTGAGGTTGGTCGCGAGCTCCCGCCATTTTTTGTTCTTGTTGACCTGTACAACCAAGCAGAAGAGTTGGGGGTATATCTTCCAGCTGGTCTTCCTGCCCACATACCCCAAACCCCATCAGGCTACCAGGTACTCATCTTGTGATATCACAGTTCTCAGTTAACCACAAAAGTTAACCTTGCTTGGTGGAGAGTCCACAATAAACATTAAATCCATGGCTTCCCTCTACCCTCAGCAGGTTTTATCCACACATCACTGCAACTGTCAGACAGTGCTTATTCAAAATAGGGCAAACTTTACACCACTATTAGAGAGAATGGAATTCAGAAGGTATGGGCTTTGCTTTACACAGCTGTACTGCTGAGAAATGATGTGCAAATCACCATCAGATCCAAATCGTATTTTAAATGCACTGATAAAAACTAACATTTTATAAAATGAAGACGTGTGGCAATAGCAACGACCACCCTGCTTGACTTTTACTTTGTCAAACTGGGGGTTTTCATATCTGATTTTTTTTTCTCAGTGTGGGGCTCCTTCCAAATTTGATATTCTGCGTCACTGCTCCCTGCATCTCAATGACATATAACTACAAGCCCCTTTCCCTCAGCAGTTACTGTCTTGATTGTCCGGGAGATGCTTCAGACCCTATGACTTCTTTGCCCCTTCCCAGCAGCCGGCCTACAGTTCTGCCTCCTCTCCTCAGCCTCAGCACACACTGATCAAGACCAGTCCCCCAGTCCCTACACTTGCTCTGTCTGCTTTAGCCAGGCAGGTCTCCTTCTTCACGTATTCCTTTTTTTTGGCTGCGCTGCGTGGCACGCGGGATCTTAGTTCCCCAACCAGGGATGGATCCCATGACCCCTGCAGTGGAAGCGCAGAGTCTTAACCACTGGACCGCCAGGGAAGTCCCCTTCTTGTATTCTTATGTTTATTCATCCACCACGTGATAAGCCTGTCTCTCAAGGCTAGAAACACTGGCTTTCCAGTCCCAATCCACAGGGAGTTCAATATGTTTCGATACCTGCTGGTCTGGTACCTGTGACACCAGAGAAGAGTGATAAGGAAGCAAAGAAAGGAACAACCTCGATGAACACTTCCTAGAGCAGGGAATATCTGAGCAGATTCTTGAAGGCTGGAGGTGGCACTGGTAGGGTATACTCCAGACTCTTTCCCATCAGCATGCCATCTGGGCCAGTCAACTGGAATGCCCCCCCCCCCACCGCCCTCTACCCTAAACCCTACTAATCCTTCAGAAAAGCTCAGGACTCATCATCTTTTTCCTTCTTGGAGCCTTCACAAACTAACTTGTAACAGCACTCTTTCTCCTCTGAACTCTGTCTTTAGAGTTCAATCACATCACTGCATCTAAAAGGTTGGCAACCTTTTGCAAACTAGAAGACAGACCCAGGCTTTGGGATTCCCTCTATACCTCATCTTAGGTCCAGTGAGTCCCAATCAACAGTTTGCCAAACCTAACCCAATGCCCCCTTTCCCTACAGGTAAAAGAGCCCTGACTACGAGAGCTCAATACCAGGGAGAATGGCAGGAATGAACCCAGGGTCACCTCAGAAGCCTGCTGTGGCTCGGCTTCCCACGCTCGTTATGTGGTGGTGTGCACGTGTCTTGTTTTATTTTGTTTTCCTTTTGTGGGGGAGGGGAACAAAGCCTGAGGGAGAAGGAATTCATAACTGACTGTTGGTTGGCTTCATTCCAATCATTTTCTTTTCTGCTGGTGACAGCTGTTTTCTCTTCTGATTTAGAAGGTTTGGAATACACCCCTCCCCACGACGCCTCCCCCTGAGCTCAGCCACACACTCAGATCCAGTAGCAGGCTCCTGGTATGGTGACTACAGAATCTACACAGGAGGAAAGTTTGCAAGGCACAGTGGGCTGTCTGCCAGCGTTGCCTCACCTGTTTGACTCCTGGGCTGAGTGTAAAACAAAGATATAACTTATTAGGGCAGGCGCAAGGCTCAGGGTGGTGCTCAGTTCAGAGGTTTCCAGTGGACATTAACCCAATCACTTAAGTCTCCCATACAGAGTGACTAAACACGATTTCCCACCTACTTCTTCCTTCATAAACTATTTCTATTTAATAGCTCCTGAAATCTCATCTCCATTGGGAAGCTTCCTAGAAGGAAAGGATCAACAACTACTCTGGCTTCCTTTGTACCACCTTGTAGACCAATTTATGTGGCAGAAATCTTGCTGAAAGCTTTGTTTATCCCCAGCTTTCGATAGTCTTAACAGGATACACACTGTCCCTACATTACAAATGAGCAAAACGAGGGCTCAGAGTAGTTATACACCTTGATTAAGGTCACATATATCGTAAGTGGCTAAGAAAGAATTCAAAACCAGACCCATCTCTGAACCTTGCCCTTGTCTACTACTCCAATGCCATGGAATCAGAATGCCCACAGACTTGCCCGATTTTTGCAACCCAGGGGGACTCTGGACACATGGTAAGTTAATGCTAATACTTTACACTACCCACGGAGGTCTCAGCCTCCTCCCTTTTGCCTTATCTTCTGGAAGGCCCGAGCTCCCTGGTCTGTCAGTATGTGACTCAGAGAGCAGCAGGAGAGGGTGATGTGCCTGTGTGGGATGCATGGCACCAGTGATGCCACTGAGTACCTAGAGAGAGGCTTGTTGAAACCACAAGGGAAGCCAAGTGCCAGGCACTCACCTGAGTCAATCCACCAATTTCCTTCACAGACACATAGAGGCGGTACAGGTCCAGAGGTTTCCTACCCACAGCAGGCAGATTTGTCATGCCCATGGCCTTCTCCTCCGTGAAGGCCAGATAACGGTCTACCCACATCTTCCTCTCAGGCTCACCACCCAGCTCATACAACTTGGTGATCTTCTCATTGGTTGTAGTAGAAGAACTGGATTTCTGAAAGGGGCAGGTCAAGATTCTTAGGAACTGGTCAGATTCAAAGCCTACGCTAGGGGTCTTAGAAATCCCTTTGATTAGGGCAGTGGTAAAGCTTCTCATTCTGGGGTGGTCACTAACATCTGCACTGCCTTCACAAAACACAAAAGGGAGCTAGACGTTCCTGTAAAGAAAGCAAGCTAACACTGCCTATGTGTTATGTATTGAGTGCTGTGCTAGAGGGCTTTGCACATTAAGTATCATAAATTATCCTTCTCTTAAAAGATAAGGTAGCAGGCACAAGGAGGCCATGCCTAAGATCTCACAGCTTTTAAGCAGCAGGACTGAGAGTCAAACCCTGTCCACCTGACATCAATGTCACTACTCCCATACTACTGCCCAGGAGCCTGGACACACTTTTACAGACTGTTTCAGAGAACTCAAGAAACACAAAACATGACCTTGAGACAACTGACTAAAATGAAAACCAACTCTTCCTCCTCTCAAGAAAGGAAGGGTCCTGCCTGAATGGCTTTGGATATCCTATCCAAGACATGAGGATGACTAAAAGGGTCTGGAAGCCAGAGGTGAACGTCCACAAGAGGTGGCAGCTATGATTTCTATTTCCCCTACTTTATAAGATAGGGAAAATGAGGTATGACAACGGGCCGAAAGATTTTAAATGACTTGAATACTGAGCAGGTCCCCAGAATGCCACACAGCCCAACCAATAGCACACTCAGGACCAAGCTAAGAGAGGCCAAGGACCCAAAACCCCACCTGCCTCGTCTCCCACTTTATAGAACGTAGGGCACCAACCATTCCTGCTGTTCTGAGTAAGGTCCAGGAAGAGAAGAACTAGTCCCCCATGGCATACACCATCTATCAATGCATAAGGACAGGGGTCACAGTTTCAGAGAGAGCAGTGCAGAGAATTCTACTCTGCAGGTCTGGCATTTCCTCCATATCAGACAGCTGTGAGAACATGTTACTTACGTTAGGACCCCTTAGGCTAACTCAAACCCAATTCAGTGATGAACTATTATCCTGGGACCCTTCATGGTAAGAAGAGGCGACAGCACCCTTTTCCAAGATTATCTAGTTGGTGTCATAAAAGGCTGGAATCTAATCACCCTCTCTTCTTTTTCTTCCTATCACTGAAAGGATGGGACAGAAAGTTGAGGGGTCAAGATATAAATCATTACCTTGGATTTAGATTCCGTCTTGGGTGTCCCATCTGCCTTGTTGTTCATTTTGGTGGCTGGAGTTAACTTGACATCCCCAAGACCCATCATCTCTGGGCTGGCTGCCATCCCTATAAAAGAGAAAAAAGTCCAATAGGTTTGCGACATGAAGATCACTTTGGAAGAAATCCCTGGGCTGAACAATGACTAGGACTTACCTGCTGAATTGTTAGCCATGGTTCCACCCATGGGATATGGGGGTCCCTGAGGGTTGATCATGCCAGCCATACTATTAATCCCTTGCCCATAGGGAGGTCCAGTTCCCATTATGCCCCCTTGATTCATATTGGGGTAGCCTGGTGGCCTGAGGAAGAAGATGCAAAGTGTGAGAGAGAGACAAGAGTTAGAGACACTAAGCTTTCAGATTGGGACTTGAGCTAAATAGGGCTGTGTGAGCCAAGATCATCTAGTTAGGCTTACAAGGAAAAAGTTTATGGCTCCTGCAAACCACAACCATGCACAGAGATATTCTTATCTTCTACCACCCACAAACGGTTCTAAGAGGGTGCAAGCTCCCAAAAGGAAATCATAGCTCAACTTTAAAGGATACACTCCTTGAAGAATGGAGTCTTACGGTGTCTCTTAAATACTGCCTCCTTTTAAGGCATCTCCAAAGTCAAGCTGTGTTTCCATTTAAGGGCCCTCACTATGGCAAAAGGCCTAGATTAAATGCTCAATTTTATTACTCTAGCATGGCACCTGGAGGGGCTTTGCATTCTTTTTATTTTATTTTATTTTTAAAATTATACCCCAAGGGCCTCCCTGGTGGCGCAGTGGTTGAGAGTCCGCCTGCCGATGCAGGGGATACGGGTTCGTGCCCCGGTCTGGGAGGATCCCATATGCCACGGAGTGGCTGGGCCCGTGAGCCATGGCCGCTGAGCCTGCGCATCCGGAGCCTGTGCTCCGCAACGGGAGAGGCCACAACAGTGAGAGGCCCGCGTACGGCAAAAAAAAAAAAAAAAAAAATTATACCCCAAAAAACGCTTATTTATTTATTTTTTGGCTGCATTGCACGGCTTGCAGGATCTCAGTTCCCTGACCAGGGACTGAACCACGGCCATGGCGGTGAAAGCCCAGAATCCTAAACACTAGGCCATCAGGGAACTCCCCTTTGCATTCTTTCTTGATGGGTCTACTGCAAACTTTGTGCTTCCCTCATTCTGAAGTACTACCAAATCCACCTCTTTTTTTTTTTTTTGCGGTATGCGGGCCTCTCACTGTTGTGGCCTCCCCCGTTGCGGAGCACAGGCTCCGGACGTGCAGGCTCCGGACGCGCAGGCTCAGCGGCCATGGCTCACGGGCCCAGCCGCTCCGTGGCATATGGGATCCTCCCAGACCGGGGCACGAACCCGTATCCCCTGCATCGGCAGGCGGACTCTCAACCACTTGCGCCACCAGGGAGGCCCCCAAATCCACCTCTTTATAGTCAATCACCCTATTCTACCGTGGTTCATCAACATCCCAGTAAGAGTCACTTTAAGAACTGTAGGCACCAACAATGGGGTACACAGACAGTCTTCAAAAACAGTAGAATCACAGTCACTGAAGTCAGTGGCCAAGGAAGAAGAGATGAATCTTGAAGTCATTAAACCAAATCACATGAGCCTTCTGCACTTTTGCACCAGAGTCAAATACACAGGACCACACAGTAGAGTAGGAGAAATGGCAAACCATAACCTCACCACCCTCCATTTCTTACATCGTAGATCCAAATCACGTGAATCATTAAAAATCCTTTTGGAGGGCTTCCCTGGTGGCGCAGTGGTTAAGAATCCGCCTGCCAGTGCAGGGGGCACGGGTTCGAGCCCTGGTCTGGGAAGATCCCACGTGCTGCGGAGCAACTAAGCCCGTGTACCACAACTACTGAGCCTGCACTCTAGAGCCCGCAAGCCACAACTACTGAGCCCATGTGCCACAACTACTGAAGCCCGTGTGCCTAGAGCCCATGCTCTGCAACAACAGAAGTCACTACAGTGAGAAGCCTGGGCACTGCAACGAAGAGTAGCCCCCATTTGTCACAATTAGAGAAAGCCCATGGGCAGCAACAAAGACCCAATGCAGCCAAAAATAAATAAACAAATAAATAAAATTGCATTAAAAAAAATCCTTTTGGAAACCAAGAAGCTAGACTGGCAGAAGAAATAAACTCTGAAGACTTATTTTACTAATCAAAATAATGTATACTTTATAAGTTCTTTACATATGATATCTGGTCATGTGAAATTTGATACCAATCTCAGATGCTTACAAATCAGCATTTCTGCTGTATTTTTCACTGTAAAGAAACCTGGTTTTCTAAAGAGCTCTCAATAAAATGCATATTTACCAAGATAACATGATTTAGGTCCAGAAGTATCTCAACAGCCTAAATGACTCTACAACGAGTTTCCTAGCACTGATACCCTCCCTCTTCACTTCCCAGGCCTTACCTGTTCTGGATAGAGTTGGCAGCAACGTGCATGGCGACAGCAGTTTCTTGAGTTTTCCGGTTCATGCCCCCTGGTGGGGGACACATCCCTGACCCAACCTGAGGTGGCATATTGGCCATGTTAGGGCCATAAGGCCGGTTGCCCATGGAGGCATGACTCATTCTCCCTGGAGGGAGTGTGCCATAAGGTGGGATGCCAGGCTGCCCATGCATCTGACCTCCAGCACCCATAGGGTTCATGCTTCCAGCCATGCCTGCACTGGGGTAGTTAGCATTGGGCAAGGCATTATAGTTTGGCTGCCTGGGGTAGCCTCCTGGGAGGGGAAGGAGAGAAGATGCAGAGACTTGGTTAGTGACTCACTAGCAACTCACTAATAACACTCAACTCTAAAACTCCAAAGATAACAAACAATGGGAATCGTTCAATATTTGGTCTGGAAAGAGACCAATTTCATGGTCTCTTTAAACAACAACAACAAAATTTCATGATCCATTTAAAAACAAAAAAAGTGGGGGGGTGGGGCCAGGAGTATTTAAAGGCAGGCCTCAGTCGTCCCCTCATCTTAAGGACAGCACAGCACAGAGCAAGGCTGTCTGGCAGGCAAGGCTGGCTATGCTGCCATCCAGGCCCTTAAACTCCCAGAATTCTTTCCTTTCTACATACTCATCTTCCATGCTCTGTTTAAGAAATTCAGCTTTAGATCCATCTAGGGCTGATTTTGAGCAAAGATCTACTCTAGTAGGACTAATTTACTCAAAAAAGTTTAATAACCAATAATTACCATTTACTAAGTGTCTGTGCTCAGTCTTGGGCTAAATACCTTATCCCCATTTTAGAGATGAAACAGAGGCTCAGAGATATTCAAGGACTTTCCCATGATGGCAGTTCTGCCCTACTTTAGGGCCTGGCCTTGGTGGACTTAAGGCAAAGGACAGTTCTACTCTAATAACCCAGAGAGCAGCATATCAAACAAGGAACTCTTATCTCGTCTCACCTCCATGTACTCCTACGGGAGTATACTCACCCTGTGGGCCGTACTGACTTCCCTGGGGACCATAGCTCCCCATGGAGTTCTGCTGGTAGGAGCCCATGCCTGTATGCATCTGTCCTCCAGAAGGCTGACGTGGAGATAAGGCCGACCCGGGCTGGGGGGAACTGTACTGGGGCATCTGGGGGTTCCTCTGCATGTAACCTATTTGTGGGTAGTGTCCATACAGTTAGTACCTCAATACAATGGGAACAAATGCTCTCCCTTACCCCAGGACTTCACTATCTACGTTTTCTTTAGCAAATACTTGCACGGGGGCTCTTATTTGCTGTGTAATTATGTGCTCTTTTAGGCACACTCAAAAGTGACACAGCCATTAACCAGGGCATGCCAACTGTTTCTACTAAATGGAGGTTTGAAAAAACAAACAGCAATGACCCCCCTCTCCCCGCAAAAAGAGGTAGGATTTAAAGGGTAAAGATTCAATGCTGAGTTTTTAGTATTTGCTGACCAAATTAGGCACAATGTAGGGGGGAAATCCATCAAAACACATGACCAACAAAGAATGACTGTGGGGGAACATAATTCTGGAGACACCAAGGTGGCCAAGCCCATCCTAACTTCACAACCTGCTGCTGAGATTGTCCTAAGCTTCATGGTCATATAGCTCTCCAAAAGCTGTTGCACAGATAATCAATCAAAGGTCTGCCTCTGCCCTGCTCCCCCCTCCCTTGAAGCCCAGCCTCTCACCTCGATCTTGGGCAATGCTTGATTGGTTCATAGAAGGATGCATGATGCTGTCCGACTGGCCACTGGGTGGCCGAGGTGGCATCTGGTTGCCTGCTCCAGACAGAGAAAGAAGTAAGCCAACTATGGCTAAGCCTGGAAATTCTAGCCAGAAGGTCAAGTTAGAACTGGAAATGACTTCTGAGAAGGCCAAGAACCTCCCAGTATCCCATTCACAAAAGGATCCAGCAAAGGGGCTCCCATCTCCCTTCTTCAAATGCTGAAGGGAAACTCTCTGCCAGTGGAAGGCTGGGGCTCCCTAATATTGCTAGGGGCCAGTCCTCTTTCCCTTTCCCCAAAGGTCAGCACTCGAGGGTACCTGGCACTGCAGCAGGCGAGAGTGGTCCTGAGCGAGACTGAGCAACACTGGCAGGAGAGCCAACTGGGGACGGGGAGGGGCCTCGGATGCCAGGCAGGTGAGGGGAGGTATGGGGAGAAAAAGGAGACTGAGCTGGATTACTCTGCTCCCCTTGGCTGCTTGAAATCCCTGATGTGCTCACTCCAGGGCTCAGAGCTCCTTCTGTCCCCATGGGGAGATCGTCTATTGAACCAGACAGATCCTGGAACATACACACAAGGACATGCATTAGCAGTATTAGGCAGAAAGATTCTTTTTTCAACAATCCTACTACATGATCAACATTCTTCTTAAACAACCCAAAGTAAATATACTGCACACATTTATGCAGTCGTGATACTATAGCTTACATACAGCAAACTCTCTATTAAGGGCCAGAGAGAAAATACTTTAGACTCTAAAGGCCACATAGTCTTTGTCACAACTATTCAACTCTGCCACCAGAGTGCAGAAGCAGTCACAAACAACACATAAACAAATGGATGTGACTGTGTTCTAACAAAATGTTATTTATAAAAACAAGTAACTAGGGACTTCCCTGGTGGTGCAGTGGTTAAGAATCCGCCCACCAATGCAGGGGACACGGGTTCGAGCCCTGGTCTGGGAAGATCCCACATGCCGCGGAGCAATTGAGCCCGCGCGCCACAACTACTGAGCCTGTGCTCTAGAGCCCGCGAGCCACAACTGCTGAGCGTGTGAGTCACAACTACTGAAGCCCGCGCGCCTAGAGCCCGTGCTCCGCAACAAGAGAAGCCACCGCGCACCGCAACGAGAGTAGACCCCGCTCGCCACAACTAGAGAAAGCCCACGCGCAGCAACAAAGACCCAACGCAGCCATTAATTAATTAATTTTTAAAAATAACTAGCCCACAAGCTATAGTTTGCTGACCCCTGGTCTATCTACCAGAAGCACATCTAGTATTTTCCTCTTCTTTCCCAGCCCCAACTTCTACAGTCATAAGAGAGCAGCTCTTTCAGTGAGCCTTTAGTTCTTTTCCAATGGGGAAACTTAACAAAACACTGCCAGGACAGCATCAGGAGCTATAAGAAAATGTTAACAAGTTTGGGCAACGTTCACAGATCCCCTCTCCATCAAATTATTATAACCTACATTTACCAAGAACTCACTCCAAGTTACCATACTTTAAAACATAAGGGGTAGGAGGTAAGAAAGGGATATATTGCACAGACAATTCTTTAACTGCCAAGAGGGTCTGGGACTACATTCCTAACACCTGGCCAACAACAGGGATGAACAAACATTTGCCAACTGAACAAACCCAGTTTTTTCCCCTAGTTTTAAGTTTTTCAATAAGAATTTGGTATTTATTTGGAGGTTGTGCTTATCTTGAATTAATCGGTAAAGAGTTCACTCTAGGTCAGTAAACCCCAAGATTAGCAATCAGGAGCTCAATACGAAAAATATTTAAGAAAAGAAAAAGGGACTTCCCTGACAGTCCAGTGGTTAAGATTCCGCAGCACTTCCACTGCAGGGGGCGTGGGTTCGATCCCTGGTAGGGAACTAAGATCCCCCATGCCGCGTGGCACGGCAAAAAAATAAAAAGAAAAATATTCACCCCAGGAAATGCACCCCCAACCCACCCCCAGCCCCAAGTTCACTCTCTAGCAATACCATGGGCTCAACATCACACATTAACTTCAGGCTGGGAACTAACTGTACCTTGAAGAAAGAATGAAAGCTTTGGGTACGGGCTCAGGTCTGTGAAAACCCTAATACTCAAATAGTTAAGAAAAGAGTTCTCTTAAAGAGACACAGCTGAAGAGGAAGGAAATCCAAAATGGCCTGATTTGAGTCTATTCCTATTCCCACAACAAGCTCACCTTGGAGAGATCAGTTCGAGGTGATTCTGACCCTGGAGTTGGACAGTAACATTGGAGGTCAAAGAGCACATCTTAGGCTTTCCCCTAAGTATCCAGGTTGGTTGGACCTTTGCAAACCAGTTGGTTACTTCACTAGGCTGGGAGTATTTCTGCTGAGTTCTGTGGGAATAAAGCTTGCCTTGAAGGCAAGGCAGGTAGGTAGGTGTGCATTTGTGTCTGTCTTCAGCTCTCAGTGTTAGCTGAGAAGTCAGAAAATGCTAGCTTTCCTACAAGAAGCAGACCCAGTACACCATAGCATGCTTTCCAACTGCAACTAGAATTAGTCCCAGCATGGAAGAGAACTCAAGAAGCCCTCCTCTAGGTAACACCAAAGGGCCTCTTTCCTCTCAAAGGACTAAAGTACCTGGAGCTATGAAGAGCCCTAGGTTCATCCCAAGAGAGGAGGATTCCTTCCCCACGTTGAGGGCTAAGCTGTACCAGGAACACCTAGCTTCTGAACCAAGGAGAGTAAACTCAAAGAGGCAGCAAGATGACAAGAGGAGCCAACTGTGTAGGCCAGAAAAGGCCTTGAAAGCCACTTGTTAAAAGCCCTGGTTTATAACAGAAACCACAGTCCAGTGCTCTGTTTTAGGGACCAGTAGCTTTCCTCAGCATTCCCTCCTATTGTCTCCATTCCTCACCAAACCAGCAGCTTCTAGTAATAAGAGCTACTTGCTTAGAGGAAAAATAAATCAGCATATTTCGGAACAGAACAGGAATTGAAGGTCTATCCTTAAGACAAGAACTCTTCAAATGGCCTTGAAAAATTAAGTGTTTTAAACATTTCTGTCTTTGATTAAACAAGTAAAACATGAACATTCTCATGGTAAAAACAGTTGAGATAGTATAGGTAAACTTAAAGTCCCCTTTGCTCTCTTTCTGCTGCCTTCAATAGAGGAACCCCTATTCCATCTGGTGTATATCCTTGGAGACCTTCTGAGGAACTGAGGAGGAAAAAAAGAGGATGTTCAACATCACTAACCATCAGGACAATGCAATTCAAAACCACAATAAGCCTCATGTCTGTTAGGATGGCTATTAACAAAAAGACGAAAAGAGACAAGTATTGGCAAGGATGTGGAAAAAAGGGAACCCTTACGCACTGCTGGTGGGAATATAAACTGGTGCGGCCACTATGGAAAACAGTATGGAGGTCCCTCAAAAAAAAAAAAAAAAAAAAAAGGAACTACCACATGATCCAGCAATTCCACATCTGGGTATTTATCCAAAGAAAACTAAAACACTAACTCGAAAAGATACATGCACCCCCATGTTCACTGCAGCATTATTTATGATAGCCAAGGCATGAAAGCAACCTAAATGTCCACCGGCAGATGAATGGATAAACAAAATGTGGTGTACACAAACACACACACACACACAGGAATAGTATTATTCAGTCATAAAAAAGAATGAAATCTTATCATTTGTGACAGCATGGATATGCTAAGTGAAATAAGTCAAACAGAGAAAGATAAGTACTGTGTGATCTCACTTACATGTGGAATCTAAAACAAAACAGACCAAAAACCAAGCTCACAGAGAAGACTGGTGGTGGCCAGAGGTGGTGGGGGAGAAATCAGAGAAGGGGGTTAAAAGGTACAAACTTCCTGTTATAAAATAAATAAGCCATGGGGGTGTAATGTACAGTATGGTGACTAAAGTTAGTAAAACTGTATAACTGAAATCTTTAAAAAGTTCTCATCACAAGAAAGAAATATTCTGTAACTATACAGGTGACGATGTTAACTAGACTCATTGTGTTACTCATTTCGCAACATATACAAATACTGAATTGTTATACTGTACACCTGAAACTAATATAATATTGTATATCAAATATATATCAATAAAAAAATAAAAAGGAAAAAACCCCACTAACCCACCAACCACTGCTATGGGGTCAGAGCGGGGCCTACAGATGCTCTTTCAGTTACACATCTGTTAAAAACCAGGCTCTCCACAGATACACAAGCAAATGTCCTAGCCCACCTGAGGGATCCCAGGAGCCTCAAAAAAACCACTGGCAGCCCCTGGGGTTGGGCTCTCAGGACCCTGGAGGCACCGGTGGTGGCAATGTGGTGGCTTCCTTCATTCACAGAGGCATTCTGAGGAGAGCTGTCAGTTTTGGTAAAGTGCCCTGAGCTTCGTAGAGAAAAAGTACTAAGTAAACCACTGTCAACAGCAGTCCACGTGGGCTGGGATGCCTGGGCACAGAGTAACCACAGGGGAAGAATCAGCATTAATCTTCTTATCTCTCTCATTTGGTTGGTTTGAAGCCAGTCTCTCAAATTGTCATTTTCATCAGATGGCAACTGGTCAGCATGGGGGGAGTTGATTTAAAAAAATATTAAGAACCAGAATGTTAGCATAGGAAGGAACAGATCATTTATATTAATACTAACAATAACTATCATTTGAGCATCTACAATGTGTCAGGCATTTTATGGAGTTACTTAATTTTCTACAATTCTTGGAAGTAGGTACTACCACCACTAACATGTTGAAAAGGAGCAAGCGGATGCTCAGAGACGGGGTTACATGCCCAAGCCATGTGGCAGAAATTAGACTTTGAACCCAGATCTGCTGAACCCCAAAGCCTATGTTCTTTCTCTTTCCACTATGCTGTGATACTATATAGACTGAGTAAAAAGCATCATAACCTTGAGTTAGGAGACCAAAGCCCAGCTCTTGGTACTTATCAGTTGTGACCTTGGGCAAGCTAGCAACAAGCTGGGCTTCAGTTTTCTCACTTATACGACGAAAGGACTGGACAAATCTGAGTCTGTGACAAATCTGAGTCTGGGGCATCTGCAAGAAACTCTACTGGCACCATACAGTCAGGGCCATATGGAAAATGCAATATCAGCAGCAATACCCTGAATGAGAGATACAACTACACACAGCAGTATAAGATGTAAGACATACCCATCAATCTGAGCGGCTAATCACAGTAAATGTTTTTATTGGGAAATGAGAGGGAGTGGTAAAGGCAGAAGACTCCAGAAGAAGTCTCCCTCCTCCATCTACAGGAACAGATATTGCTCTGATCTCCACGTCCTTTTATTGCACAGGACACACCTCTGCTTTCTACCCTACAGAAAGCCAGTTTTTCAGGTCTTTTGTTCCACAAAAAGCCGGATGTCTGGTTGTTGAGTCAGACTTCAATGTGTAACAAGTTCGGCTTTCTACAGCACACATATCACACAGACAAAGTTCAATCAATCCAAGCCCCTATTCTCTCTCCCTGGTGGGGTGACCTTCAGCATTTCAGGACTCAGGTTCTCAGTTCTCCCAAAAGAGCCCACCCTAACAGGTGTCTTCTAGGAGGACTGCTGAAAGAATTGTAGCAATGTTCTGTAAGTGGAAAGATCTCTTTTCCCGGGCTTGCATTCCTCCAAGCATAATCCTGCTGAGAGATAGGAGGTGAGGATCAGCCCACTCAGTGCCCTGCCAGTTCCAAGGAAGCAGCAGGGCCAGGGAGAATTTCCTCACGTGTTTCCAACGTGTTTCATGCATTTTATTGCTCATCTACCATGCAGATCAAAAGCGCTGGAGCAGGTCCAACTATTTCACACAGAATCTCACACTCCAGGCTGGCTACAGCCCCGAAAGCCTTCGTTTCTTCACTTGAAATACTGCCCAATGTTATTTTGGGATGTGACCTGATAGAGGAAGCCCATAGGGATTCCATGACGATAACTGTTCCAGCTGTGATTGGTTGCCCAGCCCCAGCGAGTGCCAGCATGGGTCTGTCAGGCTCTGCTGACAAACAGAACTCAGCAGCTAACACCTCTTCACACCACAACAAAACCATGCCCGAAATCACACAGTCCATACCTCACTGCGGGGGGGTGGGGCGGTGTTTGCAGTGCTCTCACAGGAAGAGCTACAAATTCTAACATGAACTGGCTGCCTGATTAAGTACATTTTCAAGCAGGAAGATACCAGATCAGGGTTACGGGGTGGGGGTGGGGGGCTTAAACAATCTTCCGACACAGAGTCACAAGGATGACATCAGCTCATTTTGCTGAACAGATTAAGCAACATCAATAAGGAAGTCTAAAGAACAAGCTCATGGCAATGCTCAGATTCAGGGTTTTCTCATAAATTTGGCTGAATCCTCGAGAAACAGAGCTTTTGTTAACCCCCAGATGGAGTCCTCATATTCTTTCAGTTGTGAAGAGCTTCTGCCAAGTTGTGCTGACTACTGGCAGGGAAACCATCCGCCCCAGGTAAATTCTACACACGTACTTGCCTAGCCTAACAGACCCACGGTCCCTGTGGGAGGCTGCTCCCAGGCTGGAGAATGGGAGGAAATCCTGAAGAACACAGAAGAGGTTGGGAAACTTAACCTTTGATGAAAGGCAGATGGTAGGAAAGGAGGCAACAGTTTTAACAAACTTCAAGGAAAAAGACAAACTTAGTTACTTCAGAACTACTTAAGGCAAATACATTTTGGGGAGAGCTGATTTTTCATAAAGCCTTCTTTAAGCAACATATTTGTCAAGGGTCAGGAGAGGAAGAGCTACCTCTATCAAACACTCACAAAAAATATTCAGTACAATAATTCTCTCTTTTTTCTCCTCAGTCTTTGCTAAATGGAAAGATGGGCGATCTGACCCACCCAGGGTAGAAGGGACTCCAGAGTTACAGGACTGCTGCTCTGCTGTTCTAATAAGTGGTCTTAGTCCAAGAGACTAAATGCCATCTCTCCCTTGAGAGCAGGCTAGCGGTAGCGGTGCTGGCGGAAATGCCAAGAACGAATCAACACACAGAAGAGGCTGCCTCTTACTTCCAAGTCAGGATTTAAGCAGGTGGTAAGGAAGGGGAAAGAAAAGACACAGAGGCTGGCAACTATCCTTGAAGCTTAGGACCAAGCACCATCTCCTGCCTGGACTGTACTCACTGTGTGGAACAGAAGAAACTGCTCTGGGAAAGGCTCAGAGAACTCTTATTTCTTAACCCCCACCCCAAGTTCCCAAAAACCCCTCACCAAACTCCCACTTCTTTTTTTCTACAAGCTTTTATTTTGGCGATAATGAATCATTTCTTCTTGGTACCTTCTGGCTGCCTGGTGGGAAATGCACAGTAGAGAAAGGTCAGACTCTTCTTGTCTCCAGAATGCTTTTCAGGGGCCCACTTCCAAGACGAAATCCCCTACATATACTCAACAAATTTCATAAAGAAAGCTCTGGGAGACCAAATCTCCAAATTCAAAGGATGTTGGAAAGAGGAATAAAGCAAGTCCCTTCGTGTCTCCCTCTTTAAGGGACTCAGAACTGACACGAATATGTGACTGTCATGTGTTCAACCCTAAGGTACGTGGCTGTCTCACGTTTCATTCTCACAATCTTCTGAGGTAGGTATCATCCCCATTTTAACAAAGCAGCAAGAGGCTCAGAAGTTAAATGACTTACCCCAGGAGAGAAAGCTATTAAACAGAAGAACTGGGTCTAAACCCATATTTTTGATTCCAAAGCCTGCCCTCTTTCCACCATGAGGTGGAAGTTTGCCACTATCAAAGGCTAGGCTCCATGCTCCAGACAAGGGGAGGCAACAGTCTGTCGCCAGACACACCGGGTGATTAGCTACATGACTCTAAGAGGCTAACCTCACTAGGCATCACCTAGTTCTTCTGCAGAAGGAAAGAATAAAACTAGATAATCCAACTCGACCAGTCTTCAATGCTATGCGTTCCTCTCTTTCCTAGCCACTCTTCCTTATAAATCACTCTTCCTTTCTAAACTTTCTTTCATGGTTATTTCAAGTCAGCCCTGTCACCTATAACTCACTTAATTTAAACCTACCTTTTCTATACTAAAGGGTATAGTACTTTTCCTCTCCTCTGGGTCCTTAGAAGGATACTTAATGTACAGGGGTGAGGACGGAGGAGAGAGTGACTTAGAATCTAGGGAGATAAGCAGGAAGTTAAGTCCCACGAAAGTAGGTGTCTGATCTCTCTCTGCTGGTACACCTGTGCCCTAATCCTATTACCAAGCATAAGGGTGTGGCCCACAGAGAGAAGTCAAAACACTCCTAGCCTCTAGGCGGCCTCATCTCGGATAATTTCACACGTTCTTCCTCACCCAGCCCTGCAGCCACCGTTGCAAACTGCAGGACAATTGGGTCTTGTTTAGGAGCCCCAACTCCCAAACTACTCCTTTCTGGGGGCATGAGCCAAGCAAGCTTCAACCCCCTGCCCGCAGCCATGCTCCAACAATGGGGCAACAGAGCTCTCCTCTAAGGCAACAGGGTAGCCCATTTCCCAGCCATCAAAGAGAACTGGTTGGGAAGAACAGTTGCTTGAAGTTGCACTATAGGTGTAGCAACTATAGACTAAAATTGTTTTCTGCCTTGGGATCTTCAAAGATGAGAACAGCTTTGTGGGGGCAAAGCTGCCACAATCACAGTATAACTACCCTGACCCCTCACCCTCGCTCCGCTGGCAGAGCCCAGAGTCCCTTCAAGATCCTCTAGACCCAATGTTCAGGACTGATGGTACTGTGCTGAATCTGCCTTTTTCCTCATTAGCCTTAGGAGCTATATTCTCCTATGTTATTAGTGACCAGAAAAATGCCAGGCACACAAAAGACTATAAATGCTTGATAAATGTTACTCAAAGGCATCCTCTTTAGACCCAATCTCTGTTAGTCTCTTTCCTTTAATGGTCATTCCCCCACCCTAACCCTGCACACCTCCACTCTAGACCTCCACAATGAAGGAGGGACTCTTGGGTGTTGTCATCAAGGGAACTGACTCTCCTGCCTAAAACTGAGAAGTACAATCCTGAAAGGGCCTCAGCCACTTGATAAGAGCTCTTGATAGAACTGCAGTGCAGGGAAGGAACGTCCAGCAAGGAGGCTGTCGGGAGGCGGGGCTCTGTGTCACTGGAGAAATTTCAATCTGATTACAAAAAACAAGAACCTGCTGTTCTAATCCACCTCAGCAAAATCTCTTGAGGTAGGTCTGACCCTTTGGGTGGAGGCTGAGAGCGCCGCTGAGGTAAAAAGAGGGGAGAAGAAAGAGTGTTGGGCTACCGGCATTCCTGCAGTGGGCGCCCCTTCAAACAGCAGCTCGGCCACTGCAGCAGTCATTGATTTTCCAGGGGTCGATATATTCTGCTCCCACAGATCTGCTCGGCTAGAGGTTTAATCACATTGAGTGCTTCTGCTCAACATCTCCCCTGCACGTCCCCCTCCCCAAGCCAATAAAACAAACACCAAAAACACAATAAGAGTTGGCAACAGATAGATGGTGTTTCCCACAGCTGGCCCCTAAACCCAGAAAAATTGTAAGCACCAGCTCAAGGGAACCAAAGCTACATGGGCAATCCACAAGGAGCTGCAGGGGCAGACCCACAGGCCCCGGAGAACCTTTTAATCCATTGCCCAAGCATACCCATGAGACCTTTCTAATAATTCAGATGTTTTACATAAAAAAATCCAGGTTCCCAACTTGTGAAAAGAATAGATCCGAGAACTCCCAGAGGCGCTGATCGATTGAAACCTTGCTTTCTAGTTTGTCACAGACCCCACCACGTCTGTATAATACCCATGTTACCTACCTGACCAGCCTTCTGACACATACCCCTCCCCTGCCAAGGTTTCTCACTTAGGCATTTCTCATTAAAGAACGTCTCATCTAGTCAGAAACCACCTCTTGGCCAAAAGTGTACAGCGTGTTGTAAGGGTCACTAGCTGCTAAGACTCAAATCTGAAAAAAAATGAAACTAGGTCAGAGCTGGGCCTGAGTTAGAGCAGTCAAGATCAGTGCATATTTATGGAATAGGGCTATTCTAATCCCAGCAGGAAATGAGCACTGTAAAGCTAGAGAAGACAAAGAAGTTGAGAACCCCCTACTTTCTCCAAGCTTGCACTCCCTGTCAGGAAGGCCAACCACACAGACCATGTTCCATCATGATCATCAGCTTGGATCCTAGAACTTGAGTAAAGAGAATAGGAAAAAGGGCAGGGGAAAGGAACACAGAAAAGACGGCAGAATTCTAGATCTGAGAAGTGTAAGGGGGAGGGGTACTGCCTTAGGCCTCACCTCATTTGGCTGCTCCTCAGAAATACAGCAACCAGAAAGCGAGGACGTAATGTGCACAAGTAGGGAAGGTAAAGTTGGCACTGTGCTGAACACAGCGTAGACCAAGGTCTAGGGGGCTGGATGGCCTCCTTGGTTTGATATTTAAAGCCCTAAATTTATATTTGCCAGTGGTCTTCCCTACCATGACCTATGGGTCTAGATAAAATCCAAAGATTTGGGGGGAGGGGGTGGAACAAACAAATCTGAGAGTGGGGAATGGATAGAATCCTAAGCCAGAAAAGACAGCCCTGAAGGCCTTTAAAACCAAAAAACAACAACAAAAAACAACTCTGTACATAGGGAAAGCCATAGTCAAGTCCTAAAAGCAAAAGACAAGGAGGGAAAAAAACGAATATTCTTGATGACAGTTCCTCTGTCATCAGTGAATTTATCTGGAACTTGGTTTCTCTCCTACCCTCCCTCAAATATCAGGAAATTACCTTCACTCACCTCAGTAAACAACAGTCAGTATTCCTCCCACAACAAAGCCGGCCTTAAGGGACAGATTTGCTCTCAGTCTGAACCTTCAACCTCTAGTTCCCACCTTCAACAAGGCATGGCTTCTTGGCTCCCTTGGGAAAGGCCAATGGGAAGCAAGCTAACAGCTTGGAGATGAGCTCCGCCTCACAGCAATGAGATTATGTCACAATACCAGCCAATTCCATGCTGACACCAGGTGGGGAGGAGAACTAGGTTCTGGCCACAGAAGTAGATGGAGCAAGAGATCAAGCACTGGCCCCCAAAGGGACAGCACTAGATCACATACCAGTTTCATCACAACTTTCAGGTAGAACACCAAGTATCTTAGAAATAGAGAAGAAGACAACAGAGCTGATTCCACGCTTGACTTATCAGGTATGTTAACATAGTTCACACCTATGGGCCCTCCTCTCTGGACCAGGATTCTCACTCTGGTTCAGGGGGGCCCTAGTGGTTTCTGTAAATATAGCATTTCTAGGAGGACTTCGTTCAAAAAGCCCAAGCTACCCCTCACCCACCTTCCCCGGACAGACAAGAAACAGTTTCGCAATCCCAGATCTAGGGGCTAGCTTTTGGATTTTGTTTGGTCTTCTTGGAGAAGGACAATGGCAGAACCAGGGTACTTCACCAAGGTAGTCTCCCAGACAGCTCTGCAGGTTATAAAAGCACCAACAAGAGAGAAGGAGAAGGGGAGAAAGATGGAGGAAAGCTACTGTCACCTAGGCAGCTGAGTTCATCCATATGTTGACTCAGGAATTTCAAGAAATTCTAGTTTTATTTTATTTATTTATTTATTTATTTTGCGGTACGCGGGCCTCTCACTGTTGTGGCCTCTCCCGTTGCGGAGCACAGGCTCCGGACGCGCAGGCCCAGCGGCCATGGCTCACGGGCCCAGCCACACCGTGGCATGTGGGATCTTCCCGGACCGGGGCACAAACCCACGTCCCCTGCATCGGCAGGCAGATTCTCAACCACTGCACCACCAGGGAAGCCCGAAATTCTAGTTTTTGAGGTTTCTTCCTTCCAGAGTAAATTCTTCCTATGGAGGAGACCCAAATCCAGAAGCTACAGTATCACTACCTTTGCCTAGAAGTCTCAACCCCACATCTCTCCATACCTCCTCCTTCCCTTTCCCCAAAGAGAAGAGAATATGGAAGACAAAGTCTGTTTTCTCTTTTTCTCTTTAATTATTTAATTATTTATTATTATTTTTTGGCTGCGTTGGGTTTTCATTGCTGTGCGCGGGCTTTCTCTAGTTGCGGCGAGTGGGGGCTACTCTTTGTTGCGGTGTGCAGGCTTCTCATTGCAGTGGCTTCTCTTTGTTGCGGAGCACAGGCTCTAGGTACGTGGGCTGCAGTAGCTGTGGCACGCGGGCTCAGTAGTTGTGGCTCACGGGCTCTAGAGCACAGGGTCAGTAGTTGTGGCACACGGGCTTAGTTGCTCCGCGGCATGTGGGATCTTCCCGGACCACGGCTCGCACCCGTGCCCCTGCATTGGCAGGCGGATTCTCAACCACTGTGCCACGAGGGAAGTCCCCAAAGTCTGTTTTCTGAATATGGCACTCTTCCTTTCCTTAAAGGAGCTTTTTACTCACCCTTTATAGGAGTTTGTCCTAATTGTAAAAGCAATGGGCTTTCACTATTAGGGAAGCCCACGTTCTCATTTACTGAATGACCTTGGGCCAGTCCTTTAACCTTTTTGGGTCTTGGATTCCTCATATATGTAAAGAGTGGGGTGAGAGGGGATGGTGGTGTTTGTGTTAAGTGTGGTGAATATTCTGTGGAGTAGCTCATGCTAACTTCATTCTACTCTTTTCCTAATTGCAGAGGTTAAAAAGCTAAAAACTACATTTCCCAGAATCCCTGCAGATAGGTTTTGGCTATAATTCAGGTTCTGCTAATTAGAATCAGACTCAAGATTAGATCAAAGTATGGCAGTGATCATACTTCTGTCTCCTTCACTTGTTTCTACAGGAGCATTTTGGTTTCATCTTCCAGTTAACTGGGTGTTGGTTCTGGTAGCAGCAGCTGCTGCTTCTTGATTCCAGCTTACTGATCCCTAGATAGCAGATTTAGAGCACTCAATCTGATAGTGACTCAAAAGCAGGAGTTCCCTTGGTGGGTCAAATCTAGGTCTAGATCCCGATTCCTGGAGGACGAGCCTAGAGCATGCTCCCTCAATCCTCCTAACAATTTTTAAGTCCAATTCCCTATATTAAATCCTTCTCTATTAAACATACCTAGGGTTTAGCATGGCCTAGGTTCAGTGTAGAAACCACTCTATCTGACACAGTACTGTCAGACGATCCCAAGAGAGTAATTGTGAAGGAGAAAGAAGAGAATTATTCACAAAGCATATTCCCTGAGTCAGAGTCTTCTGGGGAAAAATGGGCAAGATGGGGAGGCCTAGAACTTTAAAATACATTTGCCCAAGACAACCTCCTTCACTTCTTCCCTTTTTACAACCTTCCTGTACTTTCTCCCTCCCACTCTAAGCTCTGAGGGGTGTTGAACTGCTCACATAAGTTGGAAGCTTGAGTCAGCACATGCTTTCCTTTCCATCCCTATATTCTCTGTAAGCTTTTACTCTGCGGAGGATAGTATTACCTGCCCAAGCCCAAAGAAGTATTCTCTGGGCTTGGGCTAGAAAGGGTACCAACTGTCTTCCTCAGCAGCAGGAAATATGTTTTACATACTCCAGGTGGTAAAGAACCAGGGCACAACAGTCCTGACAGCCCTGCACTGCTAATGACTGAAGATACATCTGGCCTACAAGATCCCAGTTTATCTTCTTATACCAATTTCTGGTTGAAGTAACGAACCACCAGCTTCCTGTAGCAGGATTGGGGACAAACTGAAAAACACGGTCAAATCCAAGTGATATGCTTGGTGGGGATGGGGCACTTCCCACCAGTCCTCAGTAACGCTGAGCCCAGGAGCCACCACACTAGACGTAAGGCTCAGTTAGTTTTCAGAATGAAGTTGTTCCGAAGAAAACAAAAGGTTCCAGCAAGAGGAATCTGTGTGAGACACACAGGCAGGAAGCAGAGCTGAGCCACCAGCAACTAGAATAGAAACAGGAAACGGGCCCAGGAACAAGCATACAGTAATCTGCTGCAAGCAGCACAGGCTCCAGCAGGCGCCAGGCAGTATCAGGGCCAAAGCAGCGTGACTAAGATGGAGAAGCAGATTGGCTAGTCCTGCCAGAGAACCGGTGTTCTAGAGAAGGGATAGCTACTCGCACAGGGTACATGCTGCTCTGAGCAGTCTGGGCAGATATGTGAGAGGGGGTGGGGATTTACTTTCTGAGACTTTCTAAGAGCACCTGGATTACAATTCAAGGGGAGCAAGCATAGATACACAGTCAGATATAAAGAAAACAGGTCACCAACCTCAGAATGGCCCAGCTTCTCTGGGTACCAAAATTGCTAGTGACATTTCTGTTATCCCTTTAAAAATAAGCCATCAAAAACCTAGGCAAAAACCGTTGGTCCTGCCTCCTTTTACCACGAAATGTGATGAAAGGAAACACTAACAGTGTGAAATTAAAATCCTTCAAACATTCCAGTTTTTTAAGCCTTTAGAGAATTTCTGTCACACACACCCCCCCGCCCCTCACCAATAAACCTAGACAACAAAAAGCTGGTCCCCAAGATCAGGTAGGTAGCAAGAACCTACAGGCTAGTCAACAAAGGTTTACTAAGTATTTGCCTAACACAGGTATTAGACACAGGCCTGAGTACTCAAGCAGAAGTACCAGCATAATGCTACGTCAACATGAAGAAAATGGGAAGAAGTCCCAGAGAAGGTATTTCACAGCTAGGTTCTGAAGCCAAAGTAGAAGTTTGCTGGGCATTAAAAAAAAAAAAAAGGTGGGGGTGGGGGGTGGGGGGGGGAAGCAGAGATCACACACACACCTTAAGCAAAAGGACAATGGCAGGAAGGACCACGGCTTGTGAGGAGCTTAAGGCACACGCGAGTGGCCAGAGATGAGGTTGCAGAGATATGCTGGGAGCTGTAGATGGCCCCATAATGGCGTCTGGACTGTAGGCACAGGGAGTCAGGGCCCCCAGAGCACCCACAAAACAACTGGTTTACTAGACACGGTAAAATTTATTGTATTCCAAAGTCTCTGGCATGATATTTTATTTGAAAATATTACTCTCAGCTTTCAGGGTCTAACTCCTCCTTGCTTCAGAACCATAAGGCACATGAATCACCTGGAGATCTTGTTAACAGTGTTGGATTCAATAAAGCAAAGTTAGTGTGGGGCCCAAGAATCTGCATTTCTTGCAAGCTCCCAGGTGATAACTGTGCTGCTAGATAATGGACCACATTTTCCCCAGTACCAAGGACCTAACTGATTAAAATTTTAGCATTAATCAGGACACTGCTTTAAAAAAAAGGCACAAGGACTTCCCTGGTGGCGCAGTGGTTAAGAATCTACCTGCCAATGCAGGGGACACGGGTTCTATCCCTATTCCGGGAAGATCCCACATGCCGTGGAGCAACTAAGCCCACGAACCACAACTACTGAGCCTGCGCTCTAGAGCCCGTGAACCACAACTACTGAGCCTGTGTGCCTCAACTACTTGAAGCCCACGTGCCTAGAGCCCGTGCTCCGCAACAAGAGAAGCCACCGCAATGAGAAGCCCACGCACCACAACGAAGAGTAGCCCCCGCTGGCCGCAGCTAGAGAAAGCCCGTGCATAGCAACGAAGACCCAACGCAGGCAAAAAAATAAATAAATAAATATTTTAAAAAATAGATTTAAAAAAAATTTTTAAAGGCACAGAACAGGCTCCCACACAACACAAGGAAACCAAAGAACCACTTTTGTCAACTTTTCACTGTTTGCGGTGATTCCCTAGTTGGTCAGTTCCTCCAGCAGGCCTGACCTATAGATTTGGCCATCGTCCCTCTCCCACTCCTCCCTGTGCCTTCAGTTCCCAACTCATCTATGCCTCCATCACAGGCAGGTCTGGGCAAAAAAGGGAAATGGAGATACATTTATACTCTTCTTTTAGGACAAATCTAGTAAATGTTAAATGACAAAGGGTTCAGGCTTTTGGCTAAACATTGAGAGAATCAGATTGTCCATGAATTTCCTCTGCTGGGTGGGATGCTAAAGGAAATATTTCATCTAAAATATCAGAGAAAACTGGATTCAAATCCCAATTCTGAGCCTTAGTTTCTTCTTATGTAAAATAGAAGTGATTACTCAACTTAATACATTTCAATTCCTGCCTTTCCAGGAAGATTCGTTTTGGCTGTAGATCCTTTCCTGGCTTCACTCCTGCCCTCTAAGATTCAGATTCTACAAGAGTTCCCTCCCATTTCCTCTTTCCAGATCACTATAACCCAAGCTCTCAAGATTTGAGTAGTAAAGCATGAGTGCTAATAGCTACTTTGTTATTAAGTAGAAATCTAAAGAAGGGCTTGGAAACCCAAGCGATACAATGTCTTTAGATAATTTAACAGACATTAAAAATCCTACTGCTGGGCTTCCCTGGTGGTGCAGTCGGTGAGAGTCCGCCTGCCGATGCAGGGGACACGGGTTTGTGCTCCGGTCCGGGAAGATCCCACATGCGGCTAGGCCCGTGAGCCATGGCCACTGAGCCTGCGCGTCCGGAGCCTGTGCTCTGCAACGGGAGAGGCCACAACAGTGAGAGGCCCGCGTATCGGGGTGGGGGGAAAAAATCCAACTCCTGTTCACCTCACTCCTGGCATCAACAACTTCCACTCCTATCTAACCAGAGCAAACAAATATGGTTGAGATCTTGAATGGCAGTCTCCGAGACATTTTCAGTCAAGGATATATAGTGTCCCTTTTAAGCTAACCCAGTGTCCCTGATTCCCTTCTCTCACAACTCCTGAAAGATGTGCCTGTTTATACCTTCCTAATGTTCTGCCAGCAACTTCACCATTCTGTATCTCTCTGCTTTGTACACATGTGGGTCTTGAGATGAAGCTAAGGAATTCAGGCCGATTCAGCTGCCTCCTCCCCTTCCATGCCTTTCAAGAGGGCTCGTTACCCTTACACCTTTCCCTTGCTCATTTCCTTCCCTCCAGCCCTCAGAAATTAGGTCTTCTCCCTACCTCCGAAGGATCCCAATAACCTGCTTCATGACAAATCTAACTTTATATTCCCTGAAAATACTTTAGATGCACACCATCTTTGTCCCTTCCTTGGCTTCCAGAAACATGGAAATATGACACAATCCTGGTCCCCCTCCAATCTCTCCAGCTACGTGTTGGGTGCTTCTACTCAGTTACCGCAGGCATTGTCCAGGGCTCCATCTGGCTCCTCTCTCCATGCTGCATGGTCTGGGAGGTTTAACTATTCCATGGTTTAACTTCATTCCATGGTTTAACTATTAACCACTATGCAGACAACTCTCAAGTTCTATCCAGACTCAGCTCTTACCCAAGTTTCAGTCTCCTATCTCCAACTAGTAACTAAGCATTTGTTTTTCAATATCGCACTATATGGAACTTAACTTCTCCTCAAAAATGAGTTTTCCTATTAACCTTTCTATTTCCGTCAATGAGATCCCCCCACCCCTGCCCCAACCCAGTATACAACATTGTTAAATTTTCCAGCCAGTAGAATGCACTTATTCTCAGTTCTATAGAGTCTTTCCTGTGCATCTCACAATTAAGACTAGGTGGTTACGTAAATGAGACAGAGGGGTAGAATTCCACTGAACACCAGAACTATTTCAACGGTTTAACTTATCCCCTTGCTTGCAGACTATCCCCTTTTCAAACTATACTACACACCAATGGATCATTTTTGTAAAACATTAATTTCATCATGTTATTGCCCTAATTACATATCTGCAGGCCTATGAGATCAGATCCAAATGGCTCACTTATCCCACCAGAGCTCCAGCCCCTGTGATCTAGCTTTCCATCCTGTTTGTTACTCTCCACCCCCGGCAAGCCTGATCCTGACCAGCCCTCCTAAGTGTCATCCACACTGCATCCCACCCCCACCTAGCCTCTGCTCAGGCTGTATTTTCCTTTCCAACCACCCCAATACATCCAAACCTACTGCATTCTAACTAAACTTCTGCCATGATGTCTTACCTCTACTATTTAGACATAAATGGATCACTGAGTTCACCAAGCCCTGATAGCATTCACTGTAACATTCAGGCACACATTCTTCCATCTATTTTACTAATTAAACAGAGGAGGATCCTTGAGGGTTGCAACCATGTCATATTCAGAATCACCAACTTAAGAGTTTAGGTTACCTCAGAAGTCATCAAAGTTCAACCTTTGTCTAATGAGTATTCTGCCTCCTATATGACCACCACAGCAAACAGGGTGCCAGGTTTTACAGGTAAGACAGGGAACTTACCTACTTTTCTTTTCCTTTTTAAAATATCCTCAATCCTCCAGATCACAAAGGAACTTGTATGTCACACTTAGGCTTAAACCTACAGGCAGCAAGTACCCAGAGGTTTTAGAACAATAGTGTAACTTGCCAAGTTTGATTTTTTAAGATGATCACTCTGGTGATTATGTTGAGGACAGACTTGGAAGGAAAAGAAACAGGTCAGGACTCTGTAGCAAAACACCTGGTGAGAGATAATGGGGGCCTGAAAGAAAGGCAATGAGGAAGGACAAGGGATTTAAAAGCCATTTCTGAGGTAGACTAGGATTTGGTGAACAACTTATACAAGGGATCTAGCAATCAGTGCCACAGAGCTGAGAGCTCCCAGGCTGTGCTGGCAACGCAAGGGCTGCCCTAACCTCGGAATAAACTGCAGGGGGCACAGCTGCAGGCAGTCTGTCTCTCCCAAGGTCTCCCCTCCTTCATTTTCAACCCACAGTCTTCCCTCCAGATCATCAAGAGTCAAACGACAGTGTAAGTCACCACTATTATTCAAGTTGCCGCTGTGGCTTCCTAGTCTAGTCATTTTTTTCTTCCCTTTTCAAAGGACTACCAAAGCTCATTGTTATTCAAGTATGGTCTTTAGATCTACAGCACCACCTGAGAGCTTCTTAGAAATGCAAATTCTTGGGTCCTACCCCACAACTACTGAATCAGAATCTCTCTGGGTAGAGGTCAGTAATCTTGTTCTAATTGATCTCCAGATGATTCCTAATGCATGCTGAAGTTTGAGAAGCAGTGATATAGCTAACCTCTACCAGATCAAGGCTTTTAATCCTATATCCATTTTGCACCACTGAATGGAAACTCTATCCCAGGTACACTTTCAAGACTAACATGTAAATTTACAAATGCGCTGCAGTAAGAAAAATTTGGGAAGCAGTCATTACTCCAAGGAAACCACATACACTTGAATGAATCACTTAAATAGAAGCTTTTCAAGATGCAACTCCAAGTCATTCTCAAAAATGACTATAATCAAAAGTCAGAAACCAATTTACAGATGACTCCCTTACAGATTTTGACCCAAAATAAAGAAAACTGAAGACTTAATGAAACACCTAGAGATTTGCTCACCCACCCCTTACAAGAACCTTCTTTCTTTCTTTCTTTCTTTTTTTTTGGCTGCACCGTGTGGCATGCAGGATCTTATTTCCCCTGACCAGGGATTGAACCGTGCCCCCTGCAATGGAAGCACAGAGTCTTGACCACTGGGACCGCCAGCAGGGAAGTCCCAAGAACTTTCTTAGCATAAGGTGAAGTGGTAGCTATAAGATAATGACAAACCCCAACCCCACTTCTTCCTAAGGCCACTGTCAGGAAGCACAAATAAATTAATCTATCCTCTAAAATGAAATCTGGGCATTCCCATAACAGTCTGTGATAACCGCCTTGCACTAGCAGTGAAAACAACAATCTGGTAATATGGCCACGCTGTCCCCTGTCAGCCATACACTTTTTGGATGATCAGTGAATCTGCTCAGGTTTATTTGTTCAATGAGTTGGAGCCTACTATATGCCAGGCACTATGATGGCATTGAACAAGACAAAGCAAGTCTACCCTCACTAAGCTTGGAATAAGTAATTGAAATTACCCTTGAGATAAGCACTGACAAGAAGCATGGGCACTAAGATGGTCCATTACAGTAAAGGAACCTGACATAGTTTGGACTAGTGGATCTCTACAGGGGCTGTAAATCAGAATCACCCAGGACAGCTTCTAAGCATACCAAAGCCCAAACCTCACCCCAAATCAAACAAATCAGAACTCTGTGAACCCTGGCCATTGGTTTTAAAAATCATTTGCTTCCCAGGTAATTCTAACATGCAGCCAAGGTAGAGAACCACTGGTTTTGGGTATAATGCAATACGTGTTATAGGCACAGAGGTCAATAATACAATGCCTACCCTCCAGGAGCTTTCTGTCTAGTGGAAAAGACCCAACAATGTAGAAGTATCAGCAAAATACTCTAGCAAGATGGAGCAAAAAACCCTCAGATACAGGATAGTGCTTCTCTGGGCACAAGGCTAGGGAAGTGATCCCATTGGGCTATATAATGTGCTTTTACCTGTGTCAGCAAGGTTTGGTTTCTAAAGATGGGTACTCAGGCAACTAATTATTTTTTATACCTTTTTGTATACCTTAAATATTGCAGGCTTTTAAAAAAAAATAATAAAAACTACCTTTAGGGACTTCACTGGTGGCACAGTGGTTAAGACTCTGTGGTCCCAATGCAGGGGGTCCAGATTCGATCCCTGGTCAGGGAACTAGATCTCACACGCATGCTGCAACTAAGAGTTCACATGCCACAACGAAGGAGCCTGCCTGCCGCAACTAAGACCCAGCACAACCTAATTAATTAATTAATTGATTGATTTAAAAAACTGTCTTTAGTCAGTGAAGGCATCATAGAAGTTATTTAAGCTGAGTTTTGAAGCTTGATTAGGAAGGAGTTTTCTGAGGAAATGATCTTGAAGATGTAGTCTGAAATATGAATGGGAAAAGTTAGGAGGAAAAGTGTATTAGGCAAAGGGAAGACTGTGTGCAAGGGGCTGGAAGCAGAAAAGGCATGGGGCCTTACAGAAACCGAGAGAGGGCAGAGAGTAAAAAAGGATGAAGCAGAGGTTCTCAAAGTGCAATCCTTGGTCTAGCAGCATCAAGAATTTGTTAGAAATGCAAATTATGAGACCTCACTCCAGACCTACTAAATCAGAAAGGGAGGGCGGGGAGGGGGGCGGAGAATAGCCTTCGTAATAATAAGGATTTTGGATTTTATTCTAAGATTAATGAAAAATAATTGAGAGGTTTTAATAGAGGGATAACATAATCAGGATAATAGTAGCTAAATGGTTTGGCATTAATAGCTGAGCAAAAACTCCTCAAAATCTAATTTTTATAATAATCAGGATCAGAAACCATACTGAGCCTTTAAGTCAAGGGTCACAACTGTAATGCCTTTAGGGCTAAGCCGGAAAGGCGAATGATTGAAAAGAGGGATGTGGAACACTGATGGGGCTGCCCTACAGTCAGCACAGCATCTGCTCTGGAGCCAAACAAACACGTGCTGAGTGGAGGGATTCACAGGCGAACTTCAGGTTCCCTTAACACTCCTGCTTAAGAAAGGAGTGGGCCCCTTGCAGGGAATCCAGCCTTCTCCCTTCTTCAGATGTGACTATTTCCCCAGCCTGGCTAGGCAAATCTGGCATCAAACCAAAATTTCAAAGAGTAAACCACCTTTTGTTTCTTTGTCCAAGTAGCAGAGGGATAAAAAGCAATTCAACAAACAAGATGCCAATAACCCAGCCTGCTCACCTCTCACATGGAGCTTCTACTACAAAGCAAATGACCCATTTGTATGAATCTACAGTAGAAGCCTGAACTTGGGAATGCTCCTTGTGATAGGCTAACCCAGGAACAACCCTCTCCTGGGCCCAAGAGGCTACCAGTGTCTTCACTTCAGAAGGTCAAATCAAGCTCTTGGATTCAACAGTATAAGGCTCTCAACCCTTAAAAGACACACTACATGTTTGTATGCTAGGTTTCTCAGGACTAAAAACTATCAAATACAGTCCAATCAAAAGGTCACTAGAAACAAGCAGAAACTTTTTGATGAGGAGCAACTTACAGCACTGGTAGAAATCCACCAATTTGGATTCTTGCCACAATAGTACCTCACCCAGATTTAGCCACAGACCATAGATGATGAGGGAGTGGTTACAAAGTTCTGACTGAATCAGGTTAAAAAGCACATTCCAGTGAAGTTCAGGATGCAGAAAAGGATTGCAACAGACATTAATGAGAAGGGAACAAAGAGTGATTGCCTTATTCAGACATTTCCTCCCCCAGTTCCTCAGCTGAGAAAGCCAACAGTCTCAGAAGTCCCATCTGACAATAGCTATTCATCCTGGCCTGGGAAGCCTGAATTACAGGTGCTGAGGGACTCCACAGACCTTGCCCTGCTAAGGTTATGGCTCAGAGATCTTCAGGGGAAGCCATGGAGGCTTCATGATGAAGTGAGCTCCTGCCTCCCACCTATTCCTTAAAGATCCCAAAACCATTTTCTCCAAAGTCAGAATAAATGAAGAGACAAGCTTCAAATCCAAGTAGAATCAAAATTTCAAAAGAATCTTATTTGCACCTGTGGCTGAATTTCCATTTCCTAAACTGAAGCCAGATTTGTAATGAAGGGTTTGCTACCTGCAGTCTTACTAGATTTCAGAACACCCCATTTTACTCCTGTGCCCAGCCTAAGTGACTTGCCTACGTGTAGTGGCAGAGCTAAGACCAAAGGTAAATGTTCCCAGAACCAGCCTACTATTTAATAGTTGGTGTTAACTGCCTTTGAGTATCAAGTATAGTCCCTCTAAGATGATGATGATAACAGCTGACATTTATGGAGCACCTACAAGCACCAGTACTCTCTTTATATTAACTTATTTAATATTAACCTCTCCATGAAGTGGGTACTTAAGAGTTTCATTTTACAGATGCAAAAACTAAGGCATGGAGAGGTTAAGTGACTTGCTCAAGGATCCAGAGTTAGCGGCAGAGTCAAAATGCAGACCCAGGAACTCTGAGTGTAGAGTCCAAGCTCTTATTAATCAGCAGACCACACTGTCTTTCTCAGGATACTGTCAGTCCATTCTATAAACACTAATCAAGCATCTGGGCACCAAAAACTCTACTAGACAAAAGCACCTATTCACACAAAACAACAACTAGAAAATCTGCTTTTACTCCACCATGCTCAATGTGGCAATCCATGCTGAATGCACCCCAGATCCTACCTCCTAGCGTACCGCTCAGACAAACACCTAAAAATTAAGCCCTCAAAAGTAAGATGAACAAACAAAAAAACTTTAAAAGTGTTTAGATCTCTAAACAGAGATCACACACATATTCCTCCCTGGGCAGGCAACCAAAACAGACATTCTATAAGGTCAGTCCATAAATTCCTATTCAGAATTTTGAGTCTGAATTCAAGGAATAGCTCATCATTCATTTAGCTCAATACCACCAAAACATCCAATCAGAAACTGGTTTTCTTTGTTTTTCTCTCTGCCCCCATCATCTTTTAGAGGATGGCAGAAATACTCACAGGCAAGCTTGAAGGTCTTGACTGAAGACTCAGGTTCATATCTTCTTGCCCTCCCTTACTGGAGGTCATTGAGGGGGCTGAGGATGCCTGAGACCCAAATGAATCTTGAGATAACTCCTAAAACAAGAAAAACAAAAGCTGTGAGAGCTTGGTATTGATAAACCAGGCAAGCTTGCTTCATGATGAAAGGCCTATGAGACTCTCTCTTCAACAGGGGAAGCTAGGTGTGAGAGACTGCCCATCACACACAATATTATCCAAAGGCAGAAAAAAACAAGTTGTGGCTCTTAAGAATGTCAACAGTGGGGCTTCCCTGGTGGCGCAGTGGTTCAGAGTCCGCCTGCCCATGCAGAGGACACGGGTTCGTACCCCGGTCTAGGAGGATCCCACATACCGTGGGGCAGCTGGGCCCGTGAGCCATGGCCACTGAGCCTGCGCTCCACAACGGGAGAGGCCACAACAGTGAGAGGCCCACGTACAGAAGGAAAAAAAAAAAAAAAAAGAATGTCAACAGTGGACCTAAGACTCTCTGATGGCACTCTTGACCATTTATCACCACCCACAGAAAGCTGTTACTTGGGGATAAATGCTAAAGTCTAGCTAACTACAAGTTATATCTATCAAGGAGTGAGACCACCTGATTCAAAAACACCAACAAAAAACTCATGCTAGGACCTCTGCATTAAAATGAGTACTGCTTCCTTTAAAGATATTTATTCCAACAATGCCACCAATGCACAAAATCTTTAATGGACCTGTCATCACTCAGCCATTCTCCTCTTTTTGCTCCCTAAAGAATAAAGCCCAAATTGTTATTTTTAGACTTTATCACCTACCTTGTTCATAGACATGGCTACAGATGAATTTTAGCTATTTCCCAAAATCAAATCCACTCTCAAAAAAATAAGAGATTTACTAACACTGAGACTATTCTAAAGAATGTGATGTCAGCTCTGACAGCAACTTCAAATGAAGGGCTCCAAAATATTTTGAGCAATAGCAGAATGGAATGGCAGTTGGATGAATGTACAGTAGAGCCTCCCAAAGCGACTGTTTTAAAAAAGACCAAACTAACTTGGATGCTCAAGTTCTGAATTCTGAGTTAAAAAAAAAAAGAAAAAAAAATCAGTCCCATTATCTTTATTTCTTTTCTGCCTATGCAACTTTCCATTGCCCTATTTCATGAGTATGGAGAGCTACAGGTTTTTATGCAGTTATATCTTTATTAGTTTCAATTAGAGAACCAATTTTGTATGGCAAAGTTCTCATGACACCAGCCCCCAAAGTCTGCAGTCACACGTAGGGAAGGGCATGAGGAAGGGGCCTCTTACCTGTGGTGGAGGGAAGCGCTGCTGAGAATAGGCAGTTTGCTGTGACTGCTGAGACTGGGGCTGAGGGTACGCAGCCTGCTGGGAAAGCGTCGAGGATGCTGGCTGCTGAGGTGGCGGCTGCTGGTAAGGAGACTGTGCCTGCGGCTGTGAGTAGGGGGGCTGGCTCTGGGGGTGCTGCTGGGTGGTGGACTGCTGGGTGGGGTACGGGGTTGGGGACTGCTGATGGGGAGGCTGGGATGGCTGCTGGGAATACGGAGGCTGAGAGGACTGGAGCTGCGGTGGCTGAGACTGAGGCTGCTGCTGATATGAAGGCTGGGCGTGAGGGGTCTGGGATGGCGGCTGCTGGGAGTAGGGCTGCTGCTGCTGCTGGGGGTGAGGGCTTTGCTGGTTGTAATATGGAGCCTGGCCCTGCTGACCATACCCGCTGGGGCCTGGCTGTCCATAAGGTGGAATCTGTAAAAGGAAAGGATACTTTTAGCACTGACCCTTCTGGATGAAGAAAGGTGATTATGTCAGAAGCCATGCCCTGAAGATGGGTATACAAAGCCGGCAAGCCAAGCCTCACATTTAGAAGGCCCAGGGTTTTCCTACCAACCCTGTTAAACTGAGCCAGGAAGGACAGCCAGGCTGGGTTCCTAGTTGGTTTGTTCTTAAGTGGACTACATTCATTCGCAGAAAATTTACACTATTTAATAAAAATCTGGTCAACTTACAAGAGTTCAAGAACAGCTGTTTTCACCAATGAGTCTACTCTTTTTATCATGGCCTAGACTGTTTTTATAAGTACTAGGAATCTGTATCCTAGCCACAACCAAGAGTCAAGAGCAGCCTGGCTCAGCCGACTGAAAACCTAGGGTTTAGTAATCCAGATGGTATGCCAATCACTAAACTACGCTGGTTCTCTTTTTCATTTAGTCTTCATTCAAAAAGTATCTGACAGCCTACTTGCTTACTTGTACCAGGCACTACTCTAGGCACCAGGGACACATCTGGCAAAAAGGAGGGGGAAAAAAAGACCAATAATATCCTTCCCAACTCTCCTCCATCTTCTCATTGAAAAAAAAAAAGTGATTTTATATAAGGGCATACTTTGCTTTCAAGTCTTAGAAGTAAAGTTACGTCTTATATTCTATCCCTCACCATTTTCAGTATGAGTATCACTCACATATAAATGGTAGAAAATGCTGTCAAAACAAAAAATGGCAATAAAAAGATGATGGTGCGGATGGTCAGATAAAAGGAGATGAGTAAAATCTTAACATGTGCAATAGCACTATTAGCATCTTTACTGTTCAATCTTCCCTTTTCCTGCTACTCCCAGTCCCTTCTAAACATTCACTTTAAACCAGACAGCTGTATGTTGAAGGCCTTGAGAACATGAAGGGCCTCTTCTCTCCCCAGGGCACATGGTATGAGTGGTTTTTCTTGGTAGCAGTGGATTGGTGCTCAGCCACTGCCGTTTTCTTTCTTCCCACTTCCTTCAGAGATCGCCATTCAGTGGGTACAAGCAAGCCAGCCAGGTCAAAGAAGACAGATACGTATAGCAGGTGGCCAGGGAGCAGTTTTCCTTCAAGCATACATGCGATGGTGACCACAACCTTGGCCTTGTACGTAGCACAGTGAAACTAACTGAGTCAGTTGGCCTATGTTCCTTTCAAGAGGTTTGGAAGCCAAAGACACATTCTGATTCTATAGCTGAAGACCAGATCTTGGACAGCAACAAGGATTAAGGTAATCGGAGTCAACATCTACCTGCTGTGCATAAGAGAGGCCGCCCATGGTACTCTGCGCTCGGCCCTGCATGGTCATCGGGTACCGCTGCGGGGTCTGGGACCCATATGGCTGCCCTGGGTACCCATGTCCTTGCTGCGGTCCTGATGGAGGTCCCTGTTGTTGCGAGTATGGGTTAGTCCCGCCATATGGCTGAGGTCTCATCTTGCCCATCTGATCCATTGGACTGGATGGCTACAAAATAAAGAGCATTTCATTAACCTGAAGCTTTGATGTCCTCTAGCCAATATGAACACAAAACTTGGCAAACAGGTCTGTATACCACAGAGGAAAACAGTTACTATGAAATAAAGTAATGGTATAGACCCGGTAACTCTTGAGCAAGTCATTTAACCTTGCTCAGAACCTTGATTTTGTCATATGTAAAATGGAAACACCACCAGTTTGTGAAAGCATCTTCTAAGCTATATACTACTTTATAAGTGTGGTACTACTTGAGATCCAAGGAACGGGCCAGGTGTGGAGCAATGAATACACGTACTTTATGGTACAGAAAAATGAGAACAAAGGCCCTTCAGCTGGGAGGGGATGGTGCTGCTATACTCTGCCGTGATCCTGTTCAATAACACCAAAAATGATGCTTTAATACTGTGGTAGGGAATTCAAATACACAAGCATCTAGATGTTTTTATTCTTTAAATAGTGGAAACTTATTTCCTTGCACATCCAGAGCCCATTTGTGCTATGGCACGAGGACTTAAATTTATGCTTTCTTCCAACTGGGTATCATAGCTAAGTTACAATTGTTGAGGGAATTGTGACCCTGAATTTATTTAGAGCCTTGTACAACTCAACTGAAAAGTTCACCTCCTTTAATATTCAAGAGCTTGAGGGTGTAAAGCAGGTAGAGATTATGTCTCTCTAAAAAACAAGATGCAGAGGTACCAATAATGGAACCTCAAAGCTCATAGGTATTTGGCTACAAACATAACTTCCAGCTCTTTATGGTGCAACAGGATCAGTCAACTCATTCACTTTCCGACATAATTTTATCTTATTGGAGCTACGCAGAACAGAGGCCCAGCACACTTTCCCCTCCCAGAGATGCCTACCTATATCTATTGGTGGTGAGAAGGGAAGGAGGGAGTACCTCTAAGCACTTAAATAGATACACCCAAGTTGCCGAGTAGGCCCGCACCTGACGTAAAACTTGAAAACTGAATCTTAAATTGGGGATGGGGAGTAGATATTAAGGAATTCAGTGGTTCTCAAACTTCAGAATGCATCAGAATCACCCGGAGGGCTTGTTAAAACGCACACTGCTGGGACCCATCCCCAGAGTATGATTCTGTAGGCTGAGGGGTGGGCCTAAGATATGCGTTTATAGCAGTTCCCAGGTGATATTGATGCTGCTGGTCCAGGGACCACCATACTTTAAGAACCACTGGCCTAGATTACACCTGGGGTCCCTTCTGGTTCTATTATTCTATAATTAATAAATTATTCTAACCTTAAAAAAACAACAACACAAACTCCTCCAAAATAAGGGGAGGGGAACACTCAAACAATTGGTTCTCTGTACATATATATATATATACACACACACACAAACACACACTTTTTTTTTTTTTTTTGCAGCACACTACCTAAGTGTTTTATAATAATGAGGAAGTCGAGCTGCCATGAGGAAAATGGATAAGATAAAAAGCTACAGAGACTATTCTTCTAAATACTAACCGAAAAAAAGCAGAAACAAAGAAACAAAGTTCTCTCTTAGGCTGCAGCTGAAATCTCACCTTAAAAGGTTAACAATGAAACCTCCCAAGTTTCTAAACTACGAGAATCATAGTAAAACCATGTCCCAAATCACTACTACATGTCAATATTATTAAAGTGCTATTTCCAACAATCATAACAAAACAATTTTTGCCCAGACCTGCCTCTGTATCAGAAGCTCCAATAACGTTCCCGATCATAACTTAGGAGCCACGTGGATTCTTTTGGGCCTGTTTAGGAAGTTCAAATTCAACAACCGAACTAGTGAGTAATAAATAGCATGTGGTCTTCCCCAGATACACCTGGCAATGGAGCCAAAACATCACCATTCTCTCCTACAAAGAGCTCAGGGGCTTACACAGCCACGTGATGCCGCAAATAACAAGGAGATCCTCATCTTATCCTAGACTGCAGCTGCTGTCCATGTGGCCCCCAGGTGAAGAGACTACATTTGATGAACAGAGACCAGCCCACTCTGGGCATCTCTGTCAGTCTAGATCTCAACACACAAGGGGCAGTCATTACCATGGTTACTATGGAGCTTCTAGAGCAGCAGCTATTAACTACAGATGAGATGTGAGAAGCTTCACAAATGCCTGGGCCTCTCCCTAGAGATTCCAATTTAGTGGGTCTAGAAAGGCGTGGGCTCCCTCCCCCTAAATCCCTTAAGATCTTTGGATGATTGGGGTGGGGGGGCAATGCATAGCTTGCGGGATCTTAGTTCTTAGTTCCCCAACCAGGGATTGAACCCAGGCCACAGCAGTGAAAGCGCCAAGTCCCAACCACTGGACTGCCAGGAAATTCCCTAGTTCTAACGTATATTACTAGCTGAGAACCAGTGATCTAGAGAAACACTGCCCAATAAAATTTTCTGTGTTGTGTGACTATTAAGTACTTGAAATATGCCTAGTGTGACTGAGGAACTGAATTCTTTTTATTTACTTTTAATTAAATTCAAATAACCACATGTAGCTGGTGGTTATATTGGATTGCACAGTTCTAGAGCAACACTCACAAATCATTTTCACCTCTCCCTGCTCAACAACAGCCCCAAACTTCCTACCTACTACATCATGTACAGTATCAAACAGAAAGAGCAAAGAAAGTAATAAATCGACAGACTTGGGTTCAAATCCTAACTCTTATCACTGTCTGACCTTGAGCACATCAATTCTTTAACTAAAATGCACATAACTGGGGCTTCTCAGGGGACGCAGTGGTTAAGAATCCACCTGCCAATGCAGGGGACACGGGTTCAAGCCCTGGTCCAGGAAGATCCCACATGCTGCGGAGCAACTAAGCCCGTGCGTCAGAACTACTGAGCCTGTGCTCTAGAGCCCATGTGCCACAACTACTGAAGCCCGTGCGCCTAGAGCCCGTGCTCCGCAACAAGAGAAGCCCGCGCACCGCGACGAAGAGTAGCCCCCGCTCACTGCAACTAGAGAAAGCCCACGAGCACCATCGAAGACCCAACACAGCCAAAAAACAAAAACAAAAACAAAACATAAAATGCGGGCCTCCCTGGTGGCGCAAGTGGTTGAGAGTCCGCCTGCCGATGCAGGGGATACGGGTTCGTGCCCCGGTCTGGGAGGATCCCATATGCCGCGGAGCGGCTGGGCCCGTGAGCCATGGCCGCTGAGCCTGCGCGTCCGGAGCCTGTGCTCCGCAACGGGGGAGGCCACAACAGTGAGAGGCCCGCATACCGCAAAAAAAAAAAAAAAAAAAAAAAAAAACATAAAATGCACATAACACACTTCACACAGTGCCTGGTACTTAAACGCCCAATGAATAGTAGCTATTATCAATAACGATAAATAGTGCTTCTGCCTGGCTCTAAAGTGTGCCACAGTGCTCCGGTTCTACGCATTTTTCAGCCTCATGCCAGACTTCCCATATGTCCAGCTCTACGCAATAGTACCCTGCCCTGCCCTCCTGTCCACAATGGCTTCCACCAGCAGAAACCCAACCCTTCAACATGAAGCCACTTCCCACTTCTTTAGCACATTCTGTTCTTTCACACTTCTAAATGTCCTATTGTAAAAGCAGTCAGAATCATAGGTTTAGCACTTAGTTGTCCAGCTAACTGACTGCATCTCTCGAGACTAAGTTCTCGGAAATCGGAGATCAGGTATTTTATCTTCAAAGTCCCCCCAAAGACCCCAAGTGCAGAACTAGGGCTCAGGAACTTCACTGTGCCCGGCTGCCCTACTTTAAGAAGTGGGTAGGGGATACTATGGGAAGAAAGCCTAGATTAAACCACCTATCCAAAGGGCCAGGGACACCCCTAAACCCTAAACCAGGTTATGACTTTGAGGGCAGAAAAAAATGGGGACTGAACTGACAAAGCAAAGGGGAGGGTAGAACAAACAGTCGCAGAAGAATGAGCACACCTCTGAGGAGACTCTTAAGTGCCATCCTCAAGTGCCTCTCTCCTATAACCAGAGAGGTCTTCAAACCACACAGGCATCCACAAACACACTGCTTAAAAACAAAAGGCTAAAGGCAAGTTATCGCCCCCTACCCGCCACCCCCGCCCCATCTCTCACATCAGGGTGTCTGCACTCCCAATTGAGGACAGCTACTAAAGGGTTCAAGTTAACTTTAGAAATTCCTTGCAGACTAAAAATAAATGCAAGTTAAAAAAATTCTTATTCTAAAAAATGAAATTAAGACATCTCCCTTTCCTGGACATCAGATTTCTGACCCCTTCCCTTCACTAAAGGGTTATAATAAACGGAATACACAGCTTAGCAAGTAAAATACATTCAGTTCAACCAGATTACTCTGGTCTCATGTCAAAGTTAAACATCTGCTCATATCAGAAGGGGAGGTAGGCAGGGACTGAACTCACACTTCTGACATTTAAAACCATTGTGAAAGATTTGTAATTTGCAGTTATAGATGAAATGTCATCTTCCAATCTTTCATAAGAGAAGGGGCCTTAAATCTTCACTAATCAGTTTTTTGGGAAAGTAGCAATTTCAGACCAGAAAAATCCCTACCACATACAAGATAGAAAAGCCAGTATCAGCAGTCTGCAGGCACCAAGGAAAAAGCAGAGGATGGGAAACACCAAAGAGCCAGAGATTCCACTCTGGGAAAGACAGAGAGGAAATCCCTTCAATGGGAAACCACAGGAGTAGATTACTGTGATTACACTTCAAAAGCAAAGGCTCTGCCACAAAGACACATAATTGAGAGGAAAATGCTGCCCCCTTGATCAGGGAAGTCAGGCTCCCTGCTATATACTCTCCTGCATTCATAAAAAATAAAAATAAAAAAGAGGAAAAGAGCCATAAGAAAACCCCCATCTCTATTCACCACTTATCTCTTTCCAGATCACTGGACGTGTTACAAACTGCCTGTCAAATGAAATGCATCAAAAGTTGCAGTTTCCCTAGGCATCAAAGGCAAGGATGCCTAGCAGGCTGGTCCCTTTGAATATATTCAGAACAAACAGCTTACAGACTAACCACTTGCACAGAGTTTCCCTGCTCTAAGCAAATGGAATTAAAAGCCCCTCCAGATCAGAGGGCTAATGGAATCCCTTACAACTTCTTATTGCACCAAGGAAAGCCATAATGACCTAAGGGGTTGCTGAGATATAACACACTGGACTTCAAATTCTCCAACTTCTGATCACAACTGATTGAGAAGAGAGCAGAGAAGGCGGGGCCAGGGACTCCAACTTCAAAGAGAGAGGTACTGTTCACCGAAATGCACCACATGCAGTGGCACCAGGAAAGAGAAACTTCTTAATTTTCTTGAAATAAAAGTCCAACTGAGGAAAGTTCCAGGCTTCAGTCCCAATCCAAAGATGCAGAAAGGAAGTGACCGTGTGGCAAACCAAAAGAGCAAGATTTGATACCCAAGGACCAGCAAGAACATGAATGGAGAGAGATGGACTGGGCTGCCAAAAATGTGTCCATCAGAAAGCAGAAGTATTGACTACCACTTGTCCTGTCACCCTAAATGCCAACTAGTTGAGGCCAGTAGAAACCTAGAATATTATTTCTTACTCATTGCGCTTTCAATTTATTCCTGGCCAGATTTGTTCTATGACTTTTAATAATAACAATAAAAAAAAGCATCCCTGGCTCTTTAACCAAAAGAACCACCTAATTGATTCCCACAGTAATTAACCTGCATTTTACCTCAGAGAGCGGTAGTTAAGGAAGTCGGCACTGCTATTTATAACTCATCTCAAATTGAGGGCAGACTGCCTAAAATCTAACACATCCCAGCTGTACTCCTGTTTGAACTGGGGCCAAGGGAATTTTTTAAAGCAATCTTGGCACCGAATGAATGACACCAACAGTATGAGAGCTCGAGCGGTTGTGTTGTGGTGACGTAGCACTGGAGGTGGAATGGGAGGGGGCCAGTGTACTGTGATCCCTCTCGTGCACGCCTGCTGCTTGCTGAGTCCCAGTACAGTAAGCTGGGAACCGCCCACTGAGAGCCAAACACAGGAAAAGGCTTTTCCTGTGGAACGCCTTGAAGTGAGAAACACATGGCTAATCTGCATAAACGCGAAGCCACACCACCCCTGCCAGGAAGGTTAGTGCTCGTAATCTCTGGCCATGAAGCTGGCTGCCTGGGAGGACTTGGACTGGCGCCTGATAACCCAGAAAGAGCCGAAAGAACAGATGGGTAAGGACCCCGGCAGAAAACAGCCCCAGGTCACGTGACTCGCCACATGGCCCCGCCAGCACAAACTATTGTCTGGCTGTGGAGCTCCCATACAAAGGCACCCAGCCTTGGCTTCCTGTGATTACAGGGACAGGCGGCAGCTGTTGATCCAGTTCCCCTATGGGACGCTCCCCTACTGAGGAGCATTCCAGGGAGGGATAAATACAAAAGTTAAGGCCTCTCCCAACCAACGTGCTCTCAGCTTTCCACAAGCTCCACGTGGCCCCACACTCAGATCTGAGGAAGGACAGAGTAGATTCCATAGAGAGAACCACCCTTTGCACCCCAATACACGTGAGCTGACCAGCATAAATCATTCTCATAGTGCCCCCCTCCCCAGCCACACAGACATCTGTATCCTCGTCCTGTTTCTTCTCACTCCTCCAGTACACTGCATGGCTCTGAAGACTGGTCCAGGGGCACAACCCCAATCAAGGAAAAACCGCCCAGAAACCTGTGTTTAGTTCTATCCCCAGACCCTGCCTCCTAAAATAAGGAGATTCCTGGGCTTCCCTGGTGGCGCAGTGGTTGAGAGTCCGCCTGCCGATGCAGGGGACACGGGTTCACGCCCAGGTCCGGGAAGATCCCACGTGCCGCGGAGCGGCTGGGCCCGTAAGCCATGGCCGCTGAGCCTGCGCGTCCGGAGCCTGTGCTCCGCAATGGGAGAGGCCGCAACGGTGAGAGGCCCGCGTACCGCCCCCCACCAAAAAAGGAGATTCCTTCCCTTCATTTTGTTTTGCATTTAAACAGTCATGTGCCCACTGTTTATGTGACCCAGGATAATAAGAGATTCTTCACTTCCTATTTGGCCTCATCAGAGAAATCACTAACGATTTCCTGAAGCTATACTGATGATAAGAAAATAAAAATCTCTCATCAGATATACCAACACCTGACCCAGGAGATCAACTCACTCAGCCTATGTTTCTTATCATTCATAACCTGAGAATCACACCCCATTTTTCTACTTCACAAGAGACTGAAAACAATTCTTTCATTTTAGTTCTAGTTCATTCCAGTTCTCAACCATCTGGTCATATGCCTATGGTGAGAGAAGAATTACCAACAACTAGTTTACAACTACCACCCGAAAGAGACAGTTTTTTAAAAAATTCTTTCAAAGTTCCGTAAGTGTCCAAGTTGAATATAAATAAAAAACCCAAAGTCAATTAAAAGTTCTATCTACCCCATTCTATTTACAGAAATGATTCTTGAAGATCAGGGCACATTCCCCTTTGCAGCCTTAAGTAAGAGCCCATTTCAAAGACATGACCTGAAGCACCAAGCTGACCGAACTCCTAGGAGGGGCTGCAACCTGACAACAGACTCAGGACCTTCCAACCCACACTGTCTCTAAAGTGATAGAGAACAAGACAAGATGCCTGGCTCTCTCCCTAGCTCAGAGATACTTAGGCTACTGTGCTCCATCCTTCCAGACCAGAAAATCAGAAAAAAACTCACTAAGGGTACAAAAAAGAGACCAAAGGGGGAAAAGTCACTGAATCTTCCACAAAACTCAAATTATGAGAGCCAACCATAATAACCACCTCGCAGCTGTCCACCCAGAAGAGGCGTGACAGAAAAACCACAACCAGGTGGCTGGCATTTCTTTATTTCTTCGTTGGGTCCTGAAAGAGCTCTTCAAATAAAGCAAGTAGAGCATTAAAGTAATAAATTCCCCAACAAATGATAAAGTTCTTCTCATCCAGAGCATTTTCATTAGCCACCTTTCAAAGAGAAAGTGCTCTTCCAAAAATGATCACTTTTTCGGAAGACCAAACTTAGCTAACCAATTTCTCCCAATTTCCAATGAATTACAAAAGCCTCTAAGAAAGACACATACCTTCCTGAGAAAGAATTCTTCAGGTACTACTTAAAACCAAGGTATATAATATATAAAACAGTAAGGCCCCAAGACAATGATTAAACAAGAATGAAATGCCATTTGATAAAATTAAACATCCCCTTGTTTACAACTTTTTAATCTCAAGAGCAAGGCAGCATTACAACACGGTGAAAAGAGTACACTAGACACTAGACTGAGAGAATGCCTGAGTTTCAATCCCAGTTCTCTGACCAACTGGGGAGAGTGGGGCAGGCACTAATCAGGCTGTACCTAACCTCCTCAGCTACACACTTGAATCCCGCCCTCTAGATTCTGAATCAGCAGCTCTGGGATGGGGCCAGGAATCTCCTCAGGCAATTCTCGTGTCCAGTCTGGGAGCATTTGGGCTGCATGGCCTCCCTCCAAATCTCCTCCCATCTCCAGCACAGAATGACTCTAGAACTCAGATGCACGTTCAGCTTCCTTAGCCAACCTATGGTCTGAAGAGGGCAGTGCCTGGCCAATAGAGAAAACCCAGGAATGGACCTCAGATTCCCAAATAAGCAGCATTCTCAAAGCCAAGATTTCCCAAATTCTTATACTTAATCCCCGACTGTCTTGTTCACCTGACCACCTATTACTAACAATACTATATGCTTTACTTATTTACCTTGTTCACTGTCTGTATCCTAGACTAGAACATAAACTCCGGGAAGGTAGACATCCCAAACTTTCCTACTTTAAAAGAGGAAAAGAAAGGGGACTGTGAAAGAGAAAGTGGAATTCTAGAGGTCTTGGCAATTCCTAACCTCTTTCCTGCTGAGAGGAAATGCTTTGGTTCAACACAGTAAGTCCTAAGAGCTCTGCCTCCACAATGCCTTCAACTTCTCTGTCCCTCAGTTTCTACATCAACAGAATAGAGAGGGCAGTAGTAGCACCCTCAGGGTTGAATGAAATAAATTAATACATTAAAACGAAACATTGTTTTTCAAACCAGCTGGACATGCTCCAGCCTCAGAGTCATTGTATTCACTGATCTCTCCACCTGGAATACTCTTTCTTCTCTCAGGTGTTAGTATAGCTCTCTCACATCAAATATCACTTCATTTTGGCCTCCCCTGGTGTACCCATTTAAGATTTCAATCCTGCACACTTCTTATAGTTGATCCCTGATTAACTTTGCTCCTGAGCACATATCACTAAGCATACTATATGCTAAACTTTACTTATTTATCTTGTTTAAAGTCTATATCCTGCACTAGAATATATAAGCTACAAGGTTAGAATACAAGGTATGTGTCTGTTTGATTGCTATATCCTCCAGCACCCAAAATGTTATCTATTATCATCCTACACAAGTCCCAAATTTCTAAGCAATAACGCTTAGAAACCAGACCCAGGTCTGGTCCCACACACTCAAGACCAGAAACCCAAAATGGTCAACTAGAAGTTAACTAACAATCAAATAAATTACTTCCCTCTCTCCATACTCAATAGGAGAAAAAGCAGAATGGAGCTGAACGCAGTTTCAAAATACCCACTTAAAAAACAAGAATACTACAGGACTTCCCTGGTGGCGCAGTGGTTAAGAATCTGCCTGCCGGTCTTCCCTGGTGGCGCAGTGGTTGAGAGTCCGCCTGCCGATGCAGGGGACACGGGTTCGTGCCCGGGAAGATCCCACATGCCATGGAGCGGCTGGGCCCGTGAGCCATGGCCGCTGAGCCTGCACGTCCGGAGCCTGTGCTCCGCAACGGGAGAGGCCACAACAGTGAGAGGCCCGCGTACCGCAGAAAAAAAAAAAAAAAAGAATCTGCCTGCCAATGCAGGGGACGTGGGTTCAAGCCCTGATCCAGGAAGATCCCACATGCCGCGGAGCAACTAAGCCTGTGTGCCACAACTACTGAGCCCATGTGCCTAGAGCCTGTGCTCTGCAACAAAGAGAAGCCACCGCAATGAGAAGACCGTGCACTGCAACGAAGAGTAGCCCCCATGTACAGCAATGAAGACCCAACACAGCCAAAAATAAATAAATATTTTTTAAAAATAAGACTTAAACACACACACACACACACACACACACAAGTTAGACACCAAAAGGGTTGACCAGTCCAGTTCTCAAGCTCTACCTACTTTCAGTCTATTCTCCCAAAGGAATTTGTTCAATAGCTCCTTCCAAGAATCCTGACAGTAAAGCCCAACGGTTTTCAACCTGGGCAATACTAGCCCCTGAGAAGTGTTTGGAAACAAATGTACGAAAGTGCCTTTTTGGTTATCACAGCGATTCTGTGGTATTACTGGCATTTATTACCTGGGGAGCAGGATGTCAAATGTCCTGCAATGCATCTCCACACAAAGAAGAGCCTCACTGAGAAACAATGGACTCTAGCCCATTACAAGTCCAATATGAGATGGAGAATTTCCTGTAACACTTGACCCTGGAGCAGTGATGGGAAAGGGAATCAGAAGTGACTGGTACCTATCCCAAGAGCCCAACAGTACAAAGTCACCCACTAGCCAAGGTAATCATAAATAAAAATTCACTTTATGAAATAGTTGGAAAATAATTTATTGAAGGCGGTACTTCCCCAGTGCATTAATTACAATTATATAGTTATTTGTAATTATTTATTTATATCTTTCCCTACTAGAAAGTACTCCATGGCATTATGAATCCTGTTGCCTGATACATTGTAGAAGCTCATTAAGTAGCTGTTACATTACTGTAAGCAACTGCCAAATGGTAGGTAGGTACTCACAGGTTTTTCAAAAAAAGTTTTGCCACAAGACTTCTTACACTGGCAAGTCCCAACTATTGTATGCTTTAAATTAGACAATATTTCAGTAACAGGGCTGGACAATTACGTGAGCTAAAAAAAAGTTCTTATCCTGAAAATTCTTGAGAAATGGGGCAAATGATCAAAGTCCAAGAAAACCTGATGGTATACAAGGAAAATAGGTTGGTATACTGCCTTCCAGTATATGCTTAATAATTAAAAACTTAACAATATACAGACCTGACTACCCACACGAGGTGTTATGGGTTGACATCAGAAAAAAGTATTTCCTCCCACAAACCATCCTTTGGTGCTTCTACTAGGGAAAGGACCTTATTGTGGATGGACCACAGCCCAACTGAGTAGATAAAGAATGAAGCACTAAGTAGGTTTAGACATTTTCTTCCCTACCTATTTGTCATTTATCAGAAATTGATATGGTACACTTAAGGGATACATGGAGAGGCAAGGGTCACATAGCCTTTCAAACAGAGCTTTACCCAGGAGAGTATATATCAACTTTTCAGTAAAGACAACACTTCTAAATCACACCTAGTTCTTTTGACCTAGTTTCTAAAATACTACTCCCTCTTCCATATGTTAAATTGCTTTACAGATAACTGCTCAAAAATAGACAAAAAAGGCAAAGGCAAAAACTGCTTCTAGCCAAAAAACTTTAAGGCCTCCATGCCTTCTCCTTTAAAAAGCTCTCTTTTCCCCCATTCCTTTTACTTTATCTATAACTACAAACTTGGTCCGGCATGGGTCATATAAAAAGGTTCTAAATTTCTCTAAGTGCACAGTTTTACATTCTGCCAGTTTTTCCTTCTATACTGAAAAAGGTATCTGTGACATCACTTAGCTGAAGGAACTTGATTTACATGCAGTAGGGGAATCTGTTTGCCATCATGCTTTGATTGTAATCAATCCAATCAAGTACTATATTTTGATAAAGACACTGAGAAGCAGCAGCCATGGCACTTTCATTAATTCCTAGGGCTGCCCTGGACCACTTCCCAAAAATGCCAGCCTTTCCCTTGGTCCCCCTATGTCCACTATAACAGGCACAATAAAATAAGTTAAAGAATGGCCAAGGGCACAGCCAACCTTATTAAGATTATAGATGCTTCCAAATCCTCAGGTTTTTTTAAGGTCAGCAGTTCCCTGAATGAAAAGCCATAGAGTACTACAGATTCTCCTATCCTTTTCAGAGCTCCAAAAGTACATTGGTACCAACCTCCTCTACACCACTGTCCACACAAATGCGTACAGAAGAGCCTGGCTTCATCATTTATACCAGAAATGCATGAGACTAGACCAAAGTTACCAGCTGTCTTTCCTGCTATCTCTGGCCAGTATAATCAAATTGGGATGAATACTTGGCACGCTAAGCTACGAAAATCTAGCTAATATTTATCTGTACCGCCCCCCCAAGTCTGTTTTGGCTCATACACTCTTTTGAGATTGCTGTGTTCACTCACCCAGACACATTTACCAAAGGGAAATTCTGTGTGCCTTGAATAAGGCAATCTCAATCTCATTTTATTTTAACCCAGAATACCATAATGAGACCACATATTGGTCACTTGAGGTTTTATGTAGGGGGTTTAAAGAAGCCAATTCAAAGCTGCACTGGGAAAGCAGAAAATTCAAATCACAGACTAGAAAGAAAAACAAGAATGTTACAAATCTTAGACCAACAGAACCCCCAAAACAGATTAAGGAGGGCTAAGAAAGTCTCCAGACCAAAGGCAATAAGGTGAGAAAAGAGAAGAGGGAGAGATCATCTAGGAAACTTGTTTCTTAGTTTATTAGACAAAGACATGTCCTGCCTCTAGTTAGCCAGGCCATTCCAACAGAGGTAAGCAGATACCAGGAATCTTCACTGAAATGATGTTGATCTGAAAGTGGTATAAATCGCCTCTCGGGTTCTCTTAAGACATTTTATCAGCTCTGGTGTGTTAAAGTTACTGAAGTCTCCATGTGCTTTGCATTCTACTAACAGAGTGAGAAACCAAAGGAAAGACTGAAAAAGGGAAAAAAACAAGAACAGAGAGAAAATAAAGCTGAATGGCAGAGGGATGATAAAGTGAGCCTAGAACACAAAAACACACACACGGAACATATGACTACCAGAGTATTGTCTGTACATACAAATATCAAATCACAGATCAAACTGTCAGCATACTGCCTCCTGGAAGCCTCTGCCTTCATCGCAGCCAGGTCACAGTGATCACAGCTTCCCTTCTCAGGCAGGAGGGAAAAGAGGTCTGGTACAGGAAACATGTTTTTAATGGGAAGGATTCAGAAACCACATCAGGTTTTCAGAAAGCCCCCATGAACTACAACACTGGTTCTCCACTTGGTCTTTGCATTATTAATGTTTATTATCTGACCATTTCTGTAACTTCCATTTCTGTGCCAAGCACAATCCTTATTAAGTCATACAACTAGGGACAGGTTTTGGCTCAAATGTCCATTCCTCAAAGAGACCTCATCCACTTCAGAGATGGGGTAACTTGTCAGAAGTCTTCTTAGAGGGTTTATTTACTAGGACTTCACAACAAGGGACACAAGGAAAGGAATCACAGCAAAACTCAAGGTGACCACTGGGGCACTGAGGGGTGGGGGATGAGAGATAGAGGGAAGTCATTAAGAATGGTCTACTCAGAGACCACCAGATTCTCAGATCAGCTGGCCATCAACGAACAGAAAGGATATCATGGCATTTAATTGAGGTTTCAAATACTAGCCTCTGAGGAGCATTTTCAAGAACGATTTTTTGGGCAGTTTTCTCAACTGGTCATACTTGGAGGCCACCATGGGCCACCATCCTAAAATGAGCTTTTCCACCTTCATCAAACCAGAACCATCCTCATGCTATGCCACCAAAGAGCTAAAAGAGAAATGGAGGGCAGGGAGTCCCCAGGTCCTATAAACAAACAGAGTTTGTCATTACTATATAGAAGATCCATCTCAGAAGTATTTTCTTTCTTCTCCCCCAACCCCTAGCACTTTTAACCTTTTCTCCAACCAATAACACACTTTCAACATCATGGGAAGGGCAGATACATCTGAAAATTAGCCTTTGGTATAATTTGGAAGAAGCCCCTCAGGTATTTCAGATATATTCTGTAGCCTAGTTGAGCATAAATCCAGTAGTTGTCAAACTTGAGTGTGCATTATAGTGGCCTGGAAGTCTTGTCAAAACATACTGCCAGAGTTTTGGATTCAGTAGGTCTGGATGAGTATTTGCATTTCTAAACAGGGCCCAGGTAAAAATGCTATGGGTCCAGGTAAAAACTATGGGATAGCTTTTAATTCAGCACAGACTAATGCTGTCTGTCTTTAACCACTCAATTCTATCCCCCTCTCAAGCAGGGGCCTCTACCAACTAGGAGCTGTGTTCAAATTTTATTGGATAACAAGTAATACTTACATATATATTATTTAACGTTTACTACAGCTGCAAGTAGATATTTTTCCTTATCATAAAGTTGAGGATACAGATTCAGAGAAGTGACTTGCCTGAAGTCACACAGCCTAAGGGAACTTTAAACCTCGCTTTTAGAGCTGACTCTGACATGAAACTGTGTGAGGCACTTAACCTTTACGTGTTCACTTCCCTGAAGTGGAAAATTAAGACAATAATCCTCATCTCTCCAGTGAGTGCTCCAAGTTCTAGAAAGTAAAATCACTCTGCAAATATTTTCGTAATGCAAGTTACTCTCATTTAGGTCAAAGTGAAGGGCTCTATCTTTGAGCCTGAATCCTACCTCTATCCCCACTCTCAAAGAGAAAAGGGCCTAAGGACCAAATCCTGCCAATTCTTACCATCGGGATCATACAGACATTCATCAAAAACCTAAATAAATTTCTAAATGGAAGAGATGGATGGGACAGAAATCTAGGCATAATGTCAAACTGTAACTAAAGGCTTTTCAGTCTTTCACCCCATTTAAGAGTTCTAGGGACTTCCTTCGTGGTCCAGTGGCTAAGAATCTGAGCTCCCAGTGCAGGGGGCCCGGGTTCCATCCCTGGTCGGGGAACTAGATCCCACATGCACGCTGCAACTAAAGATCTCGCATGCCGCAATGAAGACCTGGCACAGCCTAAATAAATAAATAGTTTAAAAAAAAAAAAGAGTTCTAGATTATTGCAAAAAATAATGTCCCAACGAGGTCTAGTGCTTGAATAATTTATTCTGGAGAAGCAAACTTAGTATTTTATAATGTTACACAGCTCTGGAGAATCAGACAAACCTTGATTCAAATCTGAACTCTACCTTTTACTAGTTTTTTGTCCTAGGGCGAATTTCTCATTCTTACTCTACTTCCTCATCTGTAAAGTGGGAGGAATAACTCTAGAACCCACCTCTCATGATTGTGAAGATTAAATAAAGAAATTCATGGACAGACCCAAGCATAGTGCTTGGCATATAGCAAGTACTCAACTACATGGTAATTATCATTAATATTCACCCCCAACACACCATCACTTGAAAACAGGGAACTCAGTGAGGTCCTTGGCCTACCCCTGGCCCAGGACAAAGTTGTGGACAAACTACCTATAGAATTGATCCTCAAATCCTTATTAATATCTTTGGCAGCCCAGATTCCTAAACAGGTAAAAAGTTAGAAGTCTGGAAACGAAAGGCAGGTTATCCAAATCTGAATCAAGAGTTTCACACTCCTAAACTAATGCCGTGAAACTCCATCACCTTCCAACCAGAACAGAATCTTGTCCAAAAGGCAAGAGAAAAAGCCATCTGTATTCACCAGAAAAGATGTAGTAACAAAGAGCAACCAATTCCCAGCATTCTGCTCAGGTGATTTGTTCTCTAACAACAACAGAAAGCTGTAATAAGGTCTACCCGAGAGAGAGGGGAAATCACTGGGCAAGAAGAGCCCAAAGACATATCTGTTTCCTCTAAAAGGAAGCACCCAGCACGATGTAGCCTTTAATCCTCTACCACGTGGCTGAACTCACACTCTTCTTAAAGTCAAAGTACACCAGGCACCAGTCAGTTGAGAATAAACAGCTGGACCCAGATGCACTCATGCAAGTTGTGACCTCAAGGAAAACAGGAGGCAAAATAAAAACACTAAGCACACAGCAAATGGGTTTTCAAATATCACACCAATCCTTAAACTCCCCTGCTGCCATCATGCTGGTGCTAGATCTTGAGGGGGGAGTTCCTTTTAACAGAGACGTCTATAAACAAGCAAGCTGAAAGCTAACAAGTTTAAGAGGGAAAAGCATACAAAAATCTTGGCTGCTGGTGATGAGCCACAAAAAAATCATGAACGTGCCAGTGCCAAGGGAGGAGGAAGTCTAATACCTAACATTGCAGACTTAGGAACCCAGAAGCAATGAAGCCATAAGGAAGCCCAAATGCAAAAGAGAGAAAAAAAAAGCACATGGCACATTTCCTCTTCGTATTCAAGCAGCACTCTGGGCCTGCAGAGCACATAGCCCAGTGCCCAAAGCCCCTTAGTATTTCATACCAACATTAACTTCCTGGAGGACGACAAAAATCTGTCCTGGATTACTGAGTGATTTCTAATATGTACCATAACCAACACTAAGTCAACATTTTAGGGATCAAATTTCCTACTCTGCAGCATGTTGGAATGCATTCTTGGCATTAGACTTCTTCCCACTGCAGTCCACCCTTAGAAAATGCAGAAGCCACTGGGAAATACAGACTCAACCTGTCCCAAGACCATCTTCTAGTATGCACAAATGACTAACAAAAATAAAAGTTCACTCAGATGTCCCTTTAAATTCAATAAATACTAATGCCATCCATTTAAATAGGGGGAAGAGCAAGTTCAGGGAAGAATACTCAAGGCAGTTAAGTCAACATTCACCCCAACTTGCATCCTTAAAACCTGGACTGACTAAGGAGTTCATCTCAAGCCCCTACACACTTGCTGGTGAACCACTGTGCCCAATTCTGAGTTACTGGAAACTCACTTTCGCAAAATGCCAGAATGGCAAGGTAAAGATGGCAGAAGAGGTATTTCCAAACTATCTGTATTCAAGACTCCATATCTTTATACTGGAACAGTGTAACCCACCCTCCTCTTCCAGGTGGAAGCACTGTAGTAGCCTGGTACTGGACACTCCATGCATCTTCAGCTGTTAAGCATCCACTTACCATTTGAAAAGTGCCAGAAATCACATGTGATCCAATCACACATGGACTAGCAGGTAAAGAGAAACCAAAATCACTACATTTCAGAGGCTCCCATAAGGAATAAGCATGTGTTTGCAGCATTTATGAGCTTCTTGGCCACAGCCAACCTAATCAAAAACAATATTAAAGGCCATTTCTGTGAACAGATGGGCAAACTGCATATGTGCAGGCTTACCCACCCAACAACCCTCAATATAAGGTCTGATCCAAGCAACTCAGCTTGAGCACAGCTCCCAAACCTTCAGAAACAGCAGCAGCCTGAGTCCAGACAGGTACTTCATGGCTCCTGTTTTAAGAAAGGTCATTAACTTTGCCGAAAAAGAAAAAACTCAGGCTCTCTCACCAAAGTTGAACGACTGTCACTGTAGAGCTGTCCAGGGCACACAACTCTGAAGGTGACACAAACTTCCAAACCCAAAATTACTACAAAAGAGCCTCTGAACTAGCCAAGAACTTGGCAGCTTGTACTAAAGGCCCCACATAACCACAGGAACCACTAAGACCCTGAAACCACTCTCTTTCATGGAACTGGTTACAGTCCAAATTCTCAAAGTCACCAGAATGAGACAACTACAGGTCTGGGGATGGATGTGTAATTTGAATTCTGTAAAGCCCATGAAACTCAGAGTAGCATTATGAAAAAGCAAATTAATATTTTAACTTTCCCCTTCTTGGACATTTAACTTCACAAATCACTGCCTCTGGAAAGCTGTCCCAGGTTTACTCTGCCCAAATGTGATTGCTCCTTATTCTCAGATTCCTTCAGCCCATACACTTAGTTTGGTCTGTATCCATTTGTAAAACCCTGCTTTGCAAGTTTTCCAAATGTGTACACATAAGCATGCTTCCCAAGAAAACTAAATTCCTCTGAAGCAGATATTGCCTCTATCTTTTAAGTGCCTCCCTAGTATCTAGTAGGTATCTTCACAAAGAGCTACATCCCACCCCCATTTGAATCTCCAGATCCCCAAGCTAGAAATCATGCTCTCAGCAACAAGCCTGAAGTTCTAATACCCTCCCTACCACCATACTGGGGAAAGGCCTGGGCAATCAATGTCAGTGTCAATCCAAGTTTTTGTATCTTGTTTTAAAACAAGCTGATAGCCTTTGGTAAGTTAGCTGAACCTAACTAAAAATTATGGTCAGGGCCATAATTACATTCATACTCCCTACTACTATGCTGAGTCAAAAAGGCACTTCCAGGACTCTGGTCTAAAAAACACTTCTTGTGAAGAACACTGGTGTCAGAGTCAGTGGATTACGTTTAAAAAGAGACTTTGAGAAAGTAAATCCGGTCATCTCACAAGGCTACCAAGGGAGAGTACGATAGGCAGACAGGTAAAACACTTCTAAAATACCTCCTCCTCCATAAAAAGAATGTTTCACCAGAAGAACCAGAAACGTTTTTAATCCTAAAATGGCAATTTTAAAAACAAAGATTGAATCTACCCACATAACCCTTCAGGCAGGACTTAGCGAGTCCACAAACACTGTACTGACCCAGGAACCTGGGGCATTAATTTTAATATAAAAATAAGTGATGCACAGGAGTCCAGTAAAAGCTATATAAATTAAACCCAGCCCAGGCTTCCCTGGTGGCACCGTGGTTAAAAATTGCCTGCCAATGCAGGAGGGGACACGGGTTCGAGCCCTGGTCCAGGAAGATCCCACTAAGCCCGAAGCAACTAAGCCTGTGAGCCACAACTACTGAGCCCACGTGCCACAACTACTGAAGCCCGTGCGCCTAGAGCCCGTGCTCCCTAACAAGAGAAGTCACCAGGGACTTCCCTTGTGGTCCAGTGGCTAAGACTTCGCCTTCCAATGCAGAGGGTGTGGGTTCAATACCTGGTGGGGAGCTAAGGTCCCACATGCCTCATGGCCAAAAAACCAAAACGTAAAACAGAAGCAATATTGTAACAAATTCAATAAAGACTTTAAAAATGGTCCACATCAAAAAAAAATTCAAAAAAAAAAAAAAAAAAAGAGAAGTCACCACAATGAGAAGCCCGCGCACCACAATGAAGAGTAGCCCCCTCTCACCACAACTAGAGAAAGCCCACATGCAGCAACGGAGATCCAATGCAGCCAAAAATTAATTAATTAATTAATTTAAAAAAAAATTAAACCTGGCCCTTGGAGGAGTGGGCTTATAATCCTGAGAGCCAAAGCAGAACAGAGGCTGAGGACACCACTGAAGTTGTAGTATTTTTTTTTTTCCTTTTTGGTATTCCAAAAATGCAAACCCAACCCTAAAAACATCTCACCAAACTACAGAAACGTTCTGAAAGAACAATGCTTTAAATTTAAAACTCACAGTCTCATAAACCAAGCTTTAGGAGCACACTTACTTCACTAACTGAAACTTAGGACCTTCTCTCCAAACTTCTGTTTATTTTCACTCTGAAACTGCAACCGATTTTAAACAGGGCTCCACGTGCCCTGAACTCAGCATGAGCCAGAACCAGGGAGGTTTCTCTTCCAGGGTATCATCTTTTCACTTCAAACCTCTTTTAGATAATCTCTTCTCATCTCCATGCTCTCCACCCCCACCTCTACCCCCCAGCATTACCCTCTCTTCCCTACCCCCAAGTCTTTTTCTCCAATGCTATTTTATTCCACCACGTGAGAAGAAACGAACATTATCTTTGCTTGAAAACTGTTTATTAATTTGCCTGTCAAACATTCTATAGAGCCGTTTACATCTTACTATAGAAACCTCCTGGGTACATATTGACAGCTCAGCAAGTATTTACACAAAGCTCTGAAACACTTGGTTCCTTCAGAGAGAAGCTGCTGCTGTGTCAAGCAAAGAATTATCAAACACCTTTCCCTCTACCTTTTTCCCTCTTTCATAAAGGGAAGCTTCCTTCTAGCACACCTCTAAGATGCCTAAATTACACTTTTTAACTACTAAACGAGGAGGAGAAAAATTGGAAATTCTGGTATACTGGAGAACAGCCGAAAGAACAGTATTTCCAGGACCAACTGCAAACCACACAACATAATTTTAAAAAAACAACAGGGGTCTGAGAAATGGCAATACACCTATGAAGTTGACCCTGAGACGCTTTGCTTTTCCTGTTCCTGTTCCTGTCTCAGGAACTTTTGCTCCTCTCTCAGCAAAACTTACAGGGCAAGTTCAGGCACTCAGATTACAACCAACTGCCCAAACCAGACCTAGACCTGCCCAAACACCAGAAGAGTCTGAAGAGCTTAATACTACCTCTCCCCACCTTCCTATCCACCCCCCACCAAAGAAACAGTGTTAATGTTGAATTTATGAATATCCACTCCTCACCCCATCCCTAATCTACCCAAAATCCCCTCATGGAGATTCTGAAGGAACTATTTTTCAAGTCTTGCTCTAATGAAGTCTAATTTTTCAATTACTGTTTAGTGTATTAATACCACCAGCCAGGTGGAATAACTAATGACAAACAGATTAACAGTCCCAAAGCAAAACAATCTGGTAGGGCTTTTTCTGCGAAGGGCCACAGACCACAGTGGCACCCAACTATTTAGAGCTTGTTCCTGTAAATCCTCAAGAGAAAACAGCCTTGAGTTCCTTGAGCCCACAGAAAGAAAGATGGTCTCAGGATCCCTATCAAAAAAGGTACAGGAAAAAGCTGCCCTCCTAACAAGCCAGATATGGAAGCACAGACAGATGTATAGCATCAGAGAAGGTTATGCAGTTCACCAGCTTCACTTTACCAGAGAAGAGAAAATGAAACAGAGAAGGCAAATGCCCTGCCCAAAGTCACACAGCTTAATCCAGAGCTGCACGTGGAACCAAAGCTCCTCTTCCTTCTGAGTCCTGTGCTCTTTACTGCTCACACACAACTTGGTGCACATCAGTAATGACAATGACCAATCTAAACAGGGAAAAACCCAGAAATGAAAGCCAAGGGAATCAGGACTCCATTTCAGAGACCAAGGTTATCATCCCATCTCACTGGCAGGAAAGAACTATTCAGTGCCAATTTATTTTGAATACCATATTTTAGCCATATTTGCATGCTTCAGTTGCTTCTAGAATTTTGGGATTTGAAGCCAATCAATACAAACTTTTGGGGGATGGGAATGGGAAAAGACCCTGACCATTACTTTGTTAGCTTATTTCCGCATCTTAAAAAAGGTTCACTGGGACTTCCCTGGGGCGCAGTGGTTAAGAATCCGCCTGCCGATGCAGGAGACATGGCTTCAATCCCTGGTCCAGGAAGATCCCACATGCCATGGGGCAACTAAGCCTGTGAGCCAGAACTACCGAGCCTGCGCTCTAGAGCCCGCGTGCTGCAACTACCGAAGCCCGAGCACCTAGAGCGTGTGCTCCACAGCAAGAGAAGCCACCGAAATGAGAAGCCCACGCACCGCAAGGAAGTGTAGTCCCTGCTTGCCGCAACTAGAGAAAGCCCGCACGCAGATCAACGCAGCCATAAATACATACATACATACATACAATAAGGTTCGCTAACTTTGCAAAAGGGTGACTGTAGACTTCACACCCTACAGGAGTCAATCTAACATATGAATATTTAATGCAATCCAAATCATCTTGTTACAGCAGGTGCCACTTGTCATGGTTACTCTGTCACACACAAGGGAAGGAACCTCAAAACGTCCCTACAGGGCCCAATACAAAGAAGCCAGCCTTGGTCCTGACTGCTTTCTCTCTTCTCTCACCATCATCCCAGCCTTCATCAGCCCAGTTCTCTCATGGAAAAGCAGAGAAACATGAAGCCCTCCCAACTAGTGCCGTCTCCGTGTGGTTTTCCTGATCCCTCCTACTTGAGAGAGCTCCAAGAGTCCTGTGTTTCAGCCAGCCCAGAATTTCTGCCAGTAGGCATTCCCATAAGCCCAGGATTCCTGTATTTGTTTCCCAGGAGTCGGAAATATCATTTGATATTTCCACAGCAGGAACTAACAGCCAAGCTTCTACAATCAAATCCACCTTGATCCTGGACTACATATTCTATCGGATTTTTTACTTTGATGAGCGTAGTCTACCAGCTCAAGGTACTACAGCTAAAAAAAAATGCTTTACACGAGGTTCAAGAACATAGGTGACTGAAAAGTATTTCATCAGTAGCAGGATTCAACACCTTGAGATACAATACTACTTATGGAAAGGCATAAAGGAAAAGTTTGTTTGATGGGATCCAACCAGCTCCTGTGAAAAAGACAGAGCCACAATACACACACATACCTAATCTTTATTCCATAAAGATTCAGAGTCAAATGAACATTACCACCTTAGCTGTGTTAATCAAGTCCCTGCAAAAAAACTTTTTTTTTAACATCTTTATTAGAGTATAATTGCTTTACAATGTTGTGTTAGTTTCTGCTTTGTAACAAAGTGAATCACTTTCAAAAAACTCTTAATTCAAGACTGAGTTAGGGAAAGAAGAGGACAAACCAAGATCTTATTATTTAAGAATGCTTAAGAATAGGGCATCATGGTCTGACAAGTAGTTTATCCTTAAGTAGCAAAAAGGAATTCAGAACGAAATCCACCCACCTACAACCTTCATCTAGATGACACGCCTGAAGCAACCCACAAAACTGGAAGTTGCACTGTCTCTTCTACAAGTGAATGCTCACCAGCCCATGCTCTGGGTCTCAGGAGAACAGGCAACTGAACTGAAATCCGACAGGAATCTATGTTGTGTGAAGTGCTAGGCCTGTTAATGTTAAAAGGGAATAAGAAAATTCGCACAAAGGTAGCACAGACAAGCTTCCAAACAGGGACTGTATCTACTTTCCTACCATTTATCCAGCACAGAACATAGTGCCTAGTACATAGAAAGTGCTCAAATATTTGTTTAATGACTGAAAAACAGAAATTACTATACAGCAAAAATTGGTTTTACCAAAAAAAAAATTTGCTTGAATATCCCCAAGCTGAAAGAATTCAAATTAATTTTTGTTTTTAAATGAGCCTTGACTTACCCCAAATTATTTCATCTAATGGTTTAAGAAAAGTAAATTTCTTAGCCTCCTTTCCCCCTCACCCCCAAAAAGGGAAAAAATGAGGGGAAAGAGGTAAACTATAGAATGACCCAGAGAGAAGATGTTCTAAGACAAAATTTGTCTTCCAGACACTAGGAATCTAATTTAAAATTCCCCTATTTCTTGCCCAGATGTAGAACATCATGGAAGACATGGAGTCAAGGCACAGACCTCTAAACCTGCTACCTGACATAAATATTTTCAAAATTCCCAGCTCAACATAAGAGTAGAAAAGCAGTTCTAAGATGGGGAGGGAATACATCTAATTAGGCCGCCGAAGTGAACAAAATGTGAACAAAATCTCATAGGACAAAGGTACAACTGGGTACTGCTGGGAGAGGGGCAGACATGAAGGAAGACTTTTTCCTGCTTTGAAAAGACAGATTACTCCAAAGAATACCCAATATTCCTGACCAAAGCACTGACGACAGAACATGATGAAGAGGAAGAGCAAAATAAAACAGAATGCATAAAAACACACCTAAAAGTTGTAATTTCTAAGCAAGTCTTAAGTATCATTGTAGGTCATATCTCTGTTATCTTGGAAGATAGAAATAAATGGAACTTAAAATGCAAAGAAAAAAACTGGTTGACCTCTATTTCAAAGCTGTAAAATGAATGATGACAAAATAGAAAACTAGGCTTTTTGATATTTCCAGGAACAAATGATAAATTTCACCAAGCCAAGCCTTTAAGAAACAGCCCCTCTCAAGATCAAAAAACATGTCCTTCCCTTTAAATTGAGCTGCTCTCCTGAAGTTCAATTAACAAAAGAAAGTGTTAACATGTAAACATGTTAACAGCCTTCCTTAAAACAGAACACCTAAATATGAAATTCTCTTTCAGAAAGCTTCCAGTTCTCAGAAAGTTTTTTCCTACCCCCTCTGATAAAGATCCCACATTTGCCACTCAATAAAACGGTCAGTAAAATAATTTCAATTCTGCAAAGCGAACAGGGTCAAAATTACTCAAGACAAACGCATCTTCAGAGCCATCAAAGAAGTCATTTATACCATCAGGAAAGTCACAAAACCAAAACAAACAGCAAACCCATTGTAGAGAAAAACTCAGCTACTGTTCTGACAACACAGAATCTATTTCAGTCTGCATAAAACATAACAAGCAAAATAAATCCAAGGTACAAGCAAAATGCCACTGCCTCCTCTTTTGTTTCGGGCACAATGTAACAAGGGCAGCCTGTCTGGGACTCTGCTCCTGCTGATACAGTATTGCTGCTTAAACCTCCCTCCTCAAGGTCACAGCCAATTTCAGCTCTGGAATAAAAGGCAGATAGTGGCAGCGATGGTTTGGGTTATCACTGGCAGAAAAGCAGAGTGTAAAAGTTTATGAGCTCATCAGGATTGTTGTACCATTACATCAGAGGCAATTATAAATGGCCAAGAGCAGGAGATGGGGAGCCAATCAGATCACAGATAGGATGTCAACCTAAGACCAACTGTCTCCTGGCTTTGACAGAAGGATTTTACCTCCATAATTCAAATCCCAAACCAAAGCAATCTGCACTTACTACTCCAATCACTCAGCTGTTTACCAGCACTTCCAGGGAGAAGCCCAGGCCACTGGGCCGACGGAGACTAAGACAGGAGACGGCCCGGGCTGCCCTGGGTGGACCGCAGCCGGCCTCTAGCTGCTCCCAAGTAGGCCCCTGCCCTCCCTCGAGGTCCCCCCGAGCCCGAGGGGCCCCTCCTTGAAAACACAGATGGGGACCGGCCTAGAAGAAGGTGGGCGGTGGGGGGTGGAGCAGAGAGGAGCTGCAGGTGAGCAAAGAACTGTTCATTCAACTCCAGACCTCCTAGCACTGCCTATACCCCTAACCTGACCCCCCAGCACCCCGTCACCCCGGGCCGGGCCCTTTCCCGCACACTCTGCTCCGCACCCCCTGGAAGACTCCCAGAGCTGGAAGGGACCAGGGTAGAGGGAGAAGGGGAGCAGACACCTCAGGGAAAGCCCCACACAAAGGCTGAAGGAGGGAAAGAGAGGAAGGCAGACAGGCAGCCATTTTAAGAGGGAAGAGCGAGACAATGGCAGCTCCCCAGCAGTGGGGGCCCCGGACTGGGGGTAGCCCACGGCTGTGGCCTGCTCCCCGCCGCCGCCCCCCACTCCCAGGACCCCGCTCGCCCCAGCCCCCTCCCCACTCAGCCGTGTACCTGCGGGGTCCGGGCGAGCGGCTGACCCCCGCCGCCGCTGCTCCCGGGGCTCATGGGCGCGTGGTGGCTCCTTTGTTGGGCTCCTCCCGAGGCGGCCGCCGCCGCCGCCGCAGCAGCAGCAGCAGCCCCCCAGCACTGCGAGGCCATGTCCGCCGGGCCCTTGCTGGCGCCCCCGTCCTGGGGCCCGCCGCCGTAGTCGCCCCCGGGGTAGCCCTGGTAGCCCCGGGCCGAGCTGGGCGACGTGAGCAGTTGGTTGAGGGTAGGGGTGGCGGTGGGCTGGGGGGTTCCCCCTCCGGCCGCTGTGGGGCCGCCTCCCCCCATGGCCCCGAAGCGCTGCTGAGCGAAGGACGAAGACGACGAGGAGGCGGAGGCGCTGGAGGAGGGAGGCGGCTTGGAGCCGGCGGCCGCCGCCGCGCCGGACCCCGGAGTGCCACCTCTCGGGGAGCTCAGCGCGTAGGCCTGGGGGGGCGGGGGGTAGGCGCTGCGGTTGGGGTAGTAGGAGTTGTACTGGTGGTTGGGGAAGCCGTGGTCGTGCGAGTTCTGCTGGGGCCCCGCGTAGGGCTCCAGGCCCCCGCCGCCGCCGCCGCTCTGCAGCGCTGCCAGGCCAGGGCTTTGTTGTCCGCCATGTTGTTGGTGGAAGACGGCGGCCGCCGCGGCGGCGACGGCAGACGGGCTCCGGCCGTAGGGTTGCCCGAAGCCGTAGGCTGGGGGCGGCAAGGCGGCCGCGGCTGAGTGAGGAGGCGCCCCCACCCCGTCGCTGCTGCCGCCACCACCGCCGCCGGGCGGCTCCGTGAGGTTATTGTTCAGGGCGGGCCTAGGGCCCGCGTTCCCGTTCGAGTTCTTCAGGTCCGGCTCCGCGCCGGGCCCGCCACCGCCGCCGGCTCCGCCGCCGCCGCCGCCGCCACCCCCATTGCTCTCAGCCCCGTCCTGCAGCTCCTTTCCCAGTGGCTGCGGCGGCCCCACGGCGGGGCCCTCGCTTTCCTGCCCGGCGGCTGCCTTCATTTCCCCGCGCTCGGCCGCTACCGCCGCCGCCTCGCCCCCCGCCTCCTCCCGCTGCTGCTGCTCCGCTTTCTTCAGCTCCGAGGGCGGCGGCGGCGGGTTGCCCAGGCTGCTGGCGGCGGCGGGGGCGACCTGCGCGGCCATGATCCCCGCTGTCTCGTCCGCGGAGAGACCCGGCCCTGTCTTCGTCTTCTTTCCCCCTCCCACCCCGCCCCGGGGCCGAATCCCCCGGGCTGCCCTCCCCACTCGCCCGGGCGGGCCTCGCGGGGCTCCGCTGCTGCGCTGCGCTCGCTCGCTCCTCTCCCCCCCGCCCCGCCGGCTCAGGCTCCGGGCTGGCGGCGGCGGAGGAGGAGGAGGCGGCGGCGGCCGAGGCGCCGGCGGCTCAGCTGCTCCCGGCTCTGTAGGCTCGGGACCCGGCTCTCCCGGCTCATTCCCCCCAAGCCCTTGCCTGGGAATGAGGGGGGCGGTGGAGGCTCCGCTCCCCAGGGCCTGGCCCCGCTGTGACTCTCCGCTTTCTGCTGCCGGAGAAAGGAGGAGGGAGGGAGGGAGGGAGGCAGGCGAGGGGGAGGGGGCGGGGAGGGAGGGAGGGAGCGGGGGGAGGGGGACCCGGGACGGGCGGGCTGGAGGGCGCGCGGCAGCAGCCCAGGCGCCGGGAGGTAGAGTCGGAGCGTAGGCCGGGCCGGGCGCCCTGCCTCCCCTCCCCGGCCGCGGCGCGGGCTGAGGTTGCTGCGCGGCAGCGGGCGGGCGAGCGGGCGGGCGGCCGGACTGAGCGGCTAGAGCGCCCCACTCTCCTCCGAGTCCCCCTCACTCCGACACGAGGCTCAGCACTGCCATTTTACCCAGCGCCGTCGCGGCCGCCTGGCAAACCCGGAGCGGAACGCGGAGCGGGCGCAGGCCGTGGAACGGACTCGCTCCCGTCCCTTCACAAAGGAGGAGGGGAGAGAACCAGCCGCGGCGGCGGCAGGCCCTCTGCCGCTTTCGCTCGGCAGCGCCGCCGCCGAAGGCTTCGGGGAAAACCCGGCCCGGAGCTCGCGCCTCTCCGGAGCCTGCGCCGCCTCCCTCCTGGCGTTCCTATCCAGGTCGGTCCCCTCCAGGCCGCGCGTAGGGGAGCGGGCAACCGTGAAGTTTACTCGGGGCTGCAAAATTGGCCTGAGCCCGAGACCGCGGCCGCCTCGGCCCAGGCCTGACCCCCTGGCAGCGGGCCTGGTCTCTTGGCTGCTACTTAGCACCTCTACAGCACTTTTCTTCTTCAAAACCTTTTACAAACCCGCTCCAAAGAACCAGCTGAGCCTTACCGTTTATCCCCTTTGCAAGCTGCATGGAATGACAGATCATTGTTTTCCCACTCCTCTGCCCTCATTAGCCAGTCCTCACAAGACCCTGGGGGCATGAGGTCTATTATCTCCATTTTACAGAATCAAGACACAGTGTAGGGGACTGCCCTGTCACTTAAAGTCTGAGCAGAGGAGGGTGGCTTTAAAAAGCAGCAGAGTCCCCACAGCTGCCCCTAACTACTTAGCATTAAAAACAAACAAAAAACAGTGGTCAAGGGCTTCCCTGGTGGCACAGTGGTTAAGAATCGGCCTGCCAATGCAGGGAACACAGGTTTGAGCCCTGGCCCGGGAAGATCCTACATGCCGCGGAGCAACTACGCCCGTGAGCCACAACTACTGAAGCCCGCGTGCCTAGAACCCATGCTCCACAACAGGAGAAGCCACAGCAATGAGAAGCCTGCGCACCGCAACAAAGAGTAGCCCCCACTCACGGCAACTAGAGAAAGCCCGCGCACAGCAACGAAGACCCAATGCAGACAAAAAAAGTTTAATTCATTAATTAATTTAAAAAAAAAACAGTCGTCAAGTTGTGCCATATTCAACAATGTGATCAGAACATCAGAATGGGTTTGAGATCAAAGCTGGTCATCTCAACACTGACTTAAAATAGTCACCACTGAAGCTACTTTGAGGGCATATGACAGCCTTCTAGCGGGAGAACACAAGCCCCACCTTTGCCCACGATGACCAAGAGCCCCCGTCTCCAAAGACAGTACCTGTAAGACTGTAAACAGATCACAGAAGAGGCTTCAGGGACTGGAGGAACCTAAGTGTTCAAAGAAACCACTGCAGAAGAGGGATGACCAAATGGAGGAAACTATTTTCTCCTTAAAGAGAGAAAAGGTGCAGTCTAACAGGTCACTTAGAAAACAGATACAACCCAAATTTGTTTTCTGTCCTACACTGTAAAGAATCATCAAAGTTTACCATTACATTCTAAGAGATGCTGATTGAGCTGGAGGCATACATAGAAAATTCTAGATCCACAGGCCCCACCAAATCCCAGAAGCAGCCTTTTCCTCCTCTGGCTGACTTGGAATGCTCTGACATGACAGGCTACAAAAGCCAGAGGGGATTCCAGCTCCTCACCAAGCCCAAGGCTGCCTTGGGAGAGGCCAAGCCAGCTAGTCACTAGACACCAGGGCCTTTTTCCCACTTAGATTCTGTAAATGGAGACTTCATGGCCACAGAGCCATTACCTTAGAACTTGCAGAATCTGCAGGCCCCTGGAGTTTTGGCCATGCCACTGGTCACTGTGAATAATTCCGAAAACCTGAACTCATTCTTACCCCCAAGGAAACCTAAGAGCATCTTACACTAAAAAAGCAAAAACTTCCTACTGGTGTTTTCTTTCCCCCCAAGCCAAGAACCAAACCGGCCTACCAGGATCTGACTGACTGGAATGGACCAGTGCCCTCCTTTCACTCACAGTCCTCAGGGGCAACAACTCGCCTGGTGCATTAGGTCCTAGAAACCAGATTATAGGCTGCCTCTTAAATGGAGCTTGGCTATTTAATCAACTGCCTCTGAGCTGGCAAACAGTCCTGAGTCCTGCACACAAATGAGGAATTTTTTACATGCAATTACCCTGCCATTTCCCTCAGAGGTGGAGTATAATGAGAAACCTGGAGCCCAGTGAAAATCTGAAAGCCAGAATGAATTTGTCTCCAGAGGAAGCCCTCATCCCCTTTCTTCAATGGCTGTGAAATTTGGAAAGTGCCAAAATCCCTGTCCGACACGTGGGCAGGCTGTTTTGAAAACAGCCACCATTTTTGTCTAGCAATAAAGTGCACAAAAAAATCTCTCCACCTGGATTGGAGGAGGTAGTAATGTCGGATTTCTCCTTTCCCACTTTTTTTTTTTTTTTAATCTCAAATCCTTTAGGGTCCTCTTCCACCCCTACCCTTAGAGCCCCACATCACTATCCCGAGTTGACGGGAACTTTCTTAGAAACTGGCCCATCAGCTTTCCCTAGGGGTAATGGCTGCGGGAAAGGGGGGAGGGGAGGAACTGGGCACGTGGCTGGCCCGAGCTCCGAGACCCGGGTTTGGGGCTGTGGGTCCTCCCGTTGGAGTTTTCTCCCCCACGGCCCCTGCCTTTTAACCCCACACCTAGGCAGCTCAGGAATCCCGGCGCCGATTGGAGAACTAGGACTAGGACAGCGCTACCCGCACGAAAAGCTCCTTTGCCACCAACAGCCTGATGGCAAATATGGACTGAATCGTTGACATGGAAACCGGACTAAAGTCTCGCTCGCTCCGTCACAAGAGAGTTCTTATCTCCGTCCCCGACCGCACGGCACTTGGCAAACGTGGACTGGATCTCCAGCCCGGAGGATCAGGCCGAGTTTTCTGCGCGCAGCATTAACTCCCGCAGCTGCCGCAGCCAAGGAAGGGGGCAGGGCTGCCAGGACAAACCGACTGAAAATGGCAGAAAATGGGCTCTCATTTTATCTGGCTACACAGTGTGCATGGATTGGGCCCGAGAGTAAGGGAACAGCCTATTAAAATCCACGCAGTCAACTGCAAAATGTGGAACCGAGGCCTGGAGGGTTTGCTAAGAGAGGGAAACGTTTGCAGGGAGGACAGCCCTTCCTCTCCGGCAATTTGCTTCCCAAGTGTCCGAAATACAAAATTCAACAAACAAACAAAGGATCGGGCCCGGCTCCTTCCTTTCCCCACTCTTTTTGAAGGAAGACGTTTAAGCCCAGGGACCCAAGTGAAGGTTTGCCTCGGTTCTGAACTAAGGCGCGGCGAGATAGGTGGAGCGCCGGCTTGTAGCCTCACACGCGTCTCCGCCGCGCCGAAGCAAGCAGATACCCATCGGAGCTCTCCCGAGTGCGAACTGGAGCTGCGAGTTTGAGCAAAAGGGCAACTATGTCAGTTGACGGAAGCCAGAAGCAGAGCTCAAAGCCTGGCGTGGATTTCCGTCTGGAGCTGTCTGTTTCTTAAAGTTTGTAACTCCGTGTTCTGAAACAGCCCCAGCGGAGGCTTTGGGAGCAGTGTGAAAGTCTAGCAGTACCATCTGACAGCGAGCTGCAAAACTTTGGACTGCATATTAAGCGAGGAAAGTGGATTGAAGCAAGAGTCAAGGCAATTCATTACATTACCGGCTTCCAGGCGGGAGCTGTAAGATACGAACTGGATCGCCACGGAGAAAAATGAAATGGAGTCCGAATGGCGCTCAACAGCCCTGGTAAAATTGCGCTTGCCCAGCACCTAGAATTCCAAAGGAGCAACCCCAGAGGTATCAAGCATGGTGGGCGCTCAACAACTCCTTGTCTAGATCCTTCTTCCATTCATCTCAGAGTTTTAAAATAAACAATTTGAAGGAATTTACATTTCAGAATAATAAGGAACACATTTTGAGAAATGTTAATTTCTGAATGAGGCTTTTTTTTTTTCTTCACCAGAAGAGTAGCTCTGCAAAAAAACCCTTAGGTATAAGTCAACTTGCTTTTTTTGTACCAATATAAGAATTACCCTCACCATCACCTACCCCAAAACAGAAATCTAAAATAAAATTCAATAAATAAAGGTCCAGGCTAGTTTGGTTTGTGGTGGCTTTCAAACAAAGCAAGCACCCAGAGTCAATCTAACATGAGGGAAAAGGCACAAACTCTCTCACACTCTAATATATACATTTTCCTTAACCACTTATCTCATTGGTGAGCTTGTTGATGATTCTTTTGTAAAAGATAGAGTAAAACTAATAATAATATTTTAAAGACAAACAAACCAACCCAGACTGGAGTTTTATAAAACCACTGGGCAGATCAGGAATTTGGGCATTTCTGCTGAGCCTCACTGAAGGTTTGTGTTCACCAACTGACACAAAAATAGTGCAGATATGAAAAACCTACTTACAAAGAAGCTTGAAAGCCACTTTACAGTCCATCAGAAGAGACACGACAATTTTGTGTTTGGTACTTATTACACAAAGTTGTTTTTAGATTTGGAGAGCTAAACACTAACAACACTACCAAGGAAAGATAAGGTCAGCAATCTTAATACTGAAGGTATTGCTCACAGGAACAGTAAGAGTCTGTTTTCTTTGACTTCCCATATTAAACCAATATAGGCTGCTTTTGTTCTGCTTTATTCTTTAAAACCAATCTAGAAAATTTCACACATGTAAAATGATTGTAGGGGAAATTTTTGAAAGTTGAGAGTAGAGAAGAAAATCAGAAGGAAAATCAAATATTCTAGGTGGGTATTTCTTTCAGCCCTGATTGCATAGAGCTTTCTTACACTGCCATTTTACTAAGATAGGAAAAAAATTCAGAGAGTGGGGAAGTTTCTCATAGTAACTCTGGAATGGATCTGGAATGGAGTCTTTTGCTCCAACACAAGTCTGTAGAAGAGAGGTGGAAAGAGAAGGAAAAACCCAGTGAGCACTGACAAAATGGAGGGAGGTAGGCATGCAGTCCTGTGAAACAGGATAGGAGCCTAAAACAGCAAGTGTGCAACACAGCCACCTCAAGAGAATACTCCAGCATGATCATCCCAGGCTTTTTATGTAAGCATCAAGGAAAATCCAAAGGAACTTATTAAGCATAAGGCAGGAAGTGAATGACCCTTAAGGGAAAGCATTCTGACTAGCTTTAATAGAGTGTAAATCTGTCTATCCCTACTGAAAAACGGCTTCTTCCAAAGATAAAAGTGGACCAAATGAAAAAGTCTGCTGCGGGGTACTGTAGTAGTAGTGGTGCAATACTCCAGTGAAATGCAGAACTTACCAATGACACCAAGGGAAAGCTGCCAGGAAAAATTACAGTGGGTTTTGGCACTTTTCCAAATTATCACTTTCTGCCCTGAAATTTAACAACACTGAAACTGGATTCAGAAGCTACCAGAGTGGCTGGGGGTGGGGACCAGCAGGTTGGTTCTAATTGGCCTACCCTTCCAAAGAGACTACTGGAGGCCTGGGTATAAGTGTGTTGTTCTTCCAGTCTTACTGCGGAGGGAGAGAACAGGAGACAAAGGCGAAATAACTTAACACATTTCATCAAGCCTACCCAACAGGCCATTTAAAAACAGCACTGAAACACACACACACACACATTCCTCTCCACCACAGTGTGTTTTCATTAATAGAGTCCATCTACAAACTATGTTCAAACAAAAGAATACACAATATCACACAACATTAGGTACTATTTTTGCCCCAAACACCAAGATCAGGATATAGAATACACATTTTTTAATGCGGTCCCTTTTGACCTCAGAACAAAGTCCAAGAGCCCATTTAAGTATTTTTTTTTCCCATAGTCAGTCACGTTTACTTAAAAATATGGCACTCTGTCCAGAAAAACCTGGAGTTCATGGCTGATGTTGTTCCACTTTAGCCCAGCTAAAGTTGGAAGTCCAAAGTATCTAGAAAAGAAGGATTCTAGTTGACTCCGCACGTACTCTCTGGTTTTTTATGAACTAGCAGCCAGTGTTTCCAAGATGCAATCATAGGAGAATTGAGATACTACATAGCCTTCATAAGATATTCTCTAGGAAGATGCTTAGAGGTAAGGAGGTCGCAACCTGATTGGCTACTGAGGATTTTTAGTAATCCATTATTAGCACAATTGATAACTATTACAGAGAGTTTAGGCAGAAGCTGTTTTATAAACTTAACCAAGGGTGCACAGTCCCCACGTTGAATATTCACCTTTCATGATGAAGCAACTTTATGCACCTGCCCTTCTTCAGCAATCCTTGAGCTGCATGTGCTGTTCTAACCCAAATTCCACCAAAATGAGTCTTCTACTTAGGCTCGGTACTCCTGTGAGCATGTTATTCTTTCAATTAGAAATTAATAGTATGACTATTGCCAATAAGATCAATCCAAAGCCATATTTATAAACTTCATTAAGAAACTTGTTCCTTGCTCTAACTGTCAACTGGAATACTTATTAATGCTATCCTTGGCAGTAGACATTTCTAAAGTCCCACAATAAAATTCATAGGAGAGCCCTGCAGTAGAATAGTGCTAGGGGTAAATACAGGAGCAAACAGAAGCAGTCATGCTGAGCCATAACCATTCACTGACATCACCTCTTGACTGCCAGTGAGTGATTCATATCCTCAGTGTTCTGCTAATTGAAGATTAATTAAATTTAGTAAATTCTTCACCACTGCACACACTGTACTATCTAACTGTCTTTCCCTCACCTCTATCTGGTCCCCCTCACACACACACCTCTGACATCATGTTTTGGTGTGTGATGCCAAAATATGAGAAATGCTTAACAGGAACAATACAAGAAACATTTTCTTTTTTGTATTTTTAATTTATTTATCTATTTTTGGCTGCATTGGGTCTTCGTTGCCGTGCGCGGGCTTTCTCTGGTTGCTGCAAGTGGGGACTACTCTTCGTTGCAGTGTGCGGGCTTCACATTGCAGTGGCTTCTCTTGTTGTGGAGCACGGGCTCTAGGTGTGTGGGCTTCAGTAGTTATGGCTCACGGGCTCTAGAATGCAGATTCAGTAGTTGTGGTGCATGGGCTTAGTTGCTCCACAGCATGTGGGATCTTCCCGGACCAGGGATCGAACCCATATCCCCTGAATTGTCAGGCCATTCTTAACCACTGCACCACGAGGGAAGCCCTCTATTTTATTTAAAGTTTTTACTTCTAGGGAATTCCCTGGTGGTCCAGTGGTTAGGACTCTGTGCTTCCACTGCAGGGGGCAAAGGTTTGGTCCCTGGTCAGGGAGCTAAGATCCTTCATGCTGCACGGTGTGGCCTAAATAAATAAATAAATAAAGTTTGTAGTTCTATACTTTCAACCACAGAACACACACACTCGTGTGTATATATATATACATTATATATATATATATATATATATATTTTTTTTTTTTTTTTTTTTAAGGGATGAAAAATACTGGCCAGGACTAGGGTTATACCAAACATATTCTACACTGTCATTTTCCAAACTACATGAAACAGAACAAAAACATGGAGAAGAAGGAATTTACAGGAATGAAGTACTACAAAGACACTGAAAACTCTGTTAGAGATGTTCTTCTTGGGAGTGATTGGGGGTGGAGGACGAAGAAACGGAAGACAAGAGTTAAAGGAGGATAACCTACCTAATATTCAAGGCAAAGAGCCTACAACTGGATAGTATCTCAACATCTGAGACAAAGGTCCAGGCTTTCATTCTAAGTCAGACTTCCAAAAGGCTATATCCATTTATAGACTGTAATGATCAAGATTTCATAGTCCAAATCTAATCATATGGACTATGTATGCCCTGAAGCATCAGAGCAGAGGTTCTCCATGAGTCAAATGACTATCCTTTCACTGTGATGCTTTGAAACCAGTCTAGAAGTTTCCACTTTTTGATTTTGGATGTCAATCCTCTCATTCAGTTTACTGTAAATGGAAGGTTCTCTGACAATTACCCTGCTGTGATGTACAACATTGTAATATACACTACTTTTGTACCTCCTATAAAGTACAGTGTAGGATGATGTCTAACTAACAGGAAAGATAGGCCTTTTTCCTTCAAAATTGATAAGTTCCTAACTCTCAGGGCAAGATCCCTCATTTTCCAAGAAAGTTGATGAATAAAGAGGAAAGAGGAACAGGGGAAAACTTAAGACATGGCAATTCCCATTCTATGGGACCTTAAAGAGATTTTGGTGAGTACAAAGAAAATAATGGATGTTAAAAATACTTGAGGGCTTCCCTGGTGCTGGTGCCGTGGTTGGGAATCCGCCTGCCAGTGCAGGGGACACGGGTTCAAGTCCTGGTCCGGGAAGATCCCACGTGCTGCGGAACAACTGAGCCCGTGCGCCACAACTACTGAGCCTGCGCTCTGGAGCCCATGAGCCACAACTACTGAGCCTGTGTGCTGCAGCTACTGAAGCCCGCAAGCCTGGACCCTGTGCTCCACAATAAGAGAAGCCACCGCAGTGAGAAGCCCACAGTGAGAAGCCCGTGCACCACAACAAAGAGTGGCCCCCACTCGCTGCAACCAGAGAGAGCCCGCACGCAGCAACGAAGACCCAGTGCAGCCAAAAATAAATAAATAAATTTTTTTAAAAAAGTACTTTGAGATCACTGGCCTAATTATCAAAGATATTATTATTAATATTACTAATGCTCTTACACTCAGGTTATATTTTAGTCATTTTCCCCCCTTGGGGAGAATAGAATTAAGATAAGTTCTCTCCTCCTGTTCACCTTCTCCTACTCTCTTTCTGTTTGTGTCACATAGGCTCTCACGATGGGTAATTGTACTTGGACTAAATGGCACAAAAATGTCCACAGGGCACAATCTATGCCACACTGGCTGCTCTCTAAGCTCAGGCTTCTGTACATAACAGTGCTCATGCCAGGGATTCCTGCATAGACTAGAACCCAGTCCTCCTAAGGCAGCTATGTGGAATTATGAGATATTTGTTTTACCTATTTGGCTGACTCTGGGTTTAGAATGGTCTTTGGTCTTTATAACAAGAGAAACAACTGTCCACCAAAATGAATGGCTAAGATGCACCAAATGAAATAATGTCCTTAATTGGTCGGATAAGAAAGGAAAGAACAAGCCGACTTAGAGTCCACTTCATTGCAACTCTTCACCAGAATCCTGGTGCTAGATGAGGAAACAGGATACAGCCTTCCAACATTTTGATCCTTGCTGTTGAAGAGAAGAATTTGATCTTTAAGATCAGTGTTTAGGGGGTTTTTCAAAATTAGTGACCTGGGAAGTCCCCAGCCAGCAGCTAGCACTTCCTCACTCCATGAACACGTGACTGTCCCTTTCAGGGGGCTGGTGTTTCCAGTCCAGCCTTTCTGAGGCCCTCATGCAGTAGTGACACAAAACAGAACAGTTAACAGAAGAAATCCTAAATATTCAAAGCTGCACTGAAGACATAGAACCTCTTGTTTCCTTCTTCAAATTTCAAAATATGTCTTCAACACAATTCTCCATAAAACAAAATTTTTGATTTGTTTTTGCATCTTCAAAACCAGTTTTCTACTACAGTGTTTACAAAAGTTAGAGTGATGTTTACCTTAAATTCTAAACATTTACCAGCTGACAGCATTAGAGTCTTCTATAATTTAAAAAAACGAATAGAGAAGAAAACAAGTTCTTAAGTCTCCATACTGCTTAGGCCTTCATATAGCTAATGCTGAGTACACAGTGATAGAAAGGTGTTGGCAAAGGGTTAAATTTACAAAAGTGTTTTAAAAAAATTTAAAAAAACACAAGAATGATTTAACAAGAAGGAAGAAATGAATTTCACTAATGCTGTATGCCAGGAACTTGCCAGTGACAATTAGTATTTGCTACATATTCTTCCAGAAACTAGGAAAATCAAAGAGATAAAGTCAGCCTAAAAGTCGAAAGACTATAAAAACAAAAGGAAGCAAATACGTTGGGCAGCCCCTTGCAAGTCTACGACATTCAGACATGACAAGTATAACATGTATAACATGGAGGAACAAGCACCTGGGTGCTTGCCTAATACTGTAGTCCGTGGACCTCCCAGGTCAGAGCACCACAAGAAGGAAGAAGCAGCAGTCCTCACTCTAGTCCAAGCTGTGTGCCTGTGATGTCTTGTCATTTGTGGCAGGAATCCCTCTTCCATGGGGAGCTACTGAGGAGCAGCTCTGTTCCAAAACAGGGTTTTCCGAATTGCCTCTCTCTGTAGGCTTCCCTGAGGGCCAGGCATTAGAAGAACTTGCCTGCTGTACCCGTAAAGGAAAAGGAAAATAGCAGAGGCCCTAAAGTGAAATTGAGTAACTCAGTTTGAAAATTTTTTTAAACAAAAATAAGTCATTGATGTTGAATTATTCCAGCTTAGCACTAGAGAATCAGGGAGACCAAAATTCCTTATTAAACATCCTGAACTTTTTCTTTGAATCTCTTAATAATAGAACAAACCCTCCCACAAAAAGAAAGCACACATCTACGTATTAAAAATTATATTCCGTATGGATTTTACTAGAGCTCCAAACAATGCCTTCTTTAGGCAGATAAAGAAAAATAATCTTAGAGAAGCATCTCCCACACAACCAAAATTTCAAGATTTAGGAGGTTTTAAAGAAAATATGGAGTGATGCAGATGCGAGAAGGAAAGTGTGGTAGCTCTCCCACCTCACACAAATATGATGACAATAATAGCAGTTATCTCAAGAGTGAGTATAATGTGTGTGCCATAGTCTCCAGCACTCACAAAAATCCGCTGAGATAGGTATTAGTATCTCCATTCTATACACAAAGAAACTGAAACTCAGATAGTCCAAGGCCATGACACTGGTTAATGGTAGAGCCAGGATTCAAACCCAGTTCTCTTACAATTCCAAATCCTGAACTTTTCAATAAAAATGGATAATAAATCCCATAATGTTAGTAATGTACTTTTTCAAGATACCTGTATTAACTGTTGTTAGAAGCATCATATATATGTTATGCCACTAGCAAGTCAAAATAAAAATATTTACTTGGCATTTTAACTTCAGTACAGAGCTGACATAATACTAATCCCAATCAAAGAACAAATATAATTTCAATGAGTCCCTTAGAATCTCTCTGTTCAAAGTGTAATTCTAGGACCAGCAGCTTCAAGATCACCTAGGAGCTTCTTAGAAATGCACAGTCTTAGGCTCCACTTCAGACCTTCTGAAACAGATTCTGCAGTTTGACAAGATCCACAGGTGATCTGCATGCAAATTAAAGTTTAAGAGGCACTGGCTTAGAGATGGGTGATTCCAGGAAAAGGCATGCCTCTCATCCCTATTGGAACCATAGGTATTCAAAGGACCAGGGAGGGAGAGAAGGGTTAAGAATGCACTCACGTTATAACCTTTCCTCTCTGGTTTTAACTAAATATTCATTTTTTAAAAAGTAACAACTTTATTGAGGTTTCATTACAATTCCTCCATTAAAGTGCAAAATTCAATGGTTTTTAGCTTATTCAGAGTTGTGCAACCATCACCACAATCAATTTTAGAACATTTCATCAACCTAAAGAGAAACCCCATACCTTTGAGCAGTCACCCCCCCTTTGTCCCCAGTCTCAGGCCCTACGCAATCACTCACCTACGTTCTGTCTCTATAGATTTGCCTGTGCTGGACATTTCACGTAAGCAGAATTGTACAGTACACATCTTTTGTGATTGGCTTCTTTCACTTACCATGTTTTCAAGATTCATCCATGTTGTTCATCAGTCCATCTTAATCCTTCCTCATAAGTGGCAGTTATTCTTTTAACAGACGTATGGGTGCCAGGCAATGTGACCTCATCACCCATTCCTCCCAGTGGAGCACCTGGTGCCACTGCTCCCCCAGGAGAAGCCTTTTTCCTTCCATCACTAACTACCCTAATAAGGAAGTTTTTAGCAGAGTTCCTCTTTTCCATCTTTTCCCTGGGACTTAGCAGCTCAAGTCCAGCTGGCCCTTGGCCAAGTCTCTCTCCACAACACCTGCAGGCACTGCCAGTGCTGCCACCTTATGCCCATGTCTTGAAGTAGTGGACACTGGGTCAGGCACTGTCTTCCTCCCCGAGAGCCCAGCTCTTTGCTGTTCCCACAGCACTCAAGGTTGTGACTCATGACAGAGTGTGACCAGGAGAGGTCGAGGGTGTGCCATGTGGCAACGCATGCCTGGCACCTCCAAACAACCAAAAGGCAGAGAAACAGGCAAATGCAAATGCACTTGGGGCTAAAGGGGGCATGTTTTGCAATCTCTCTTCCTGATTCTTGGCTGTTTCTTCAGCTCCCATTTCTCTTCCTCTCTTCAGTTCACTTTCATTTCCCTACGTTACTCTTCACAGAACAGGGAACCTAAACATCTTTTCCTGTTCATTTCTACCTGGATTGTTTTCTCTTGCCACTTCCAACAGCACAACAGTTGTGTACTTAGACATTTGGGTATGCTAAGTTACTTTTGTAAAAAAGAGAGTCGGTCTAAACATTCTGCCCTACCGAACAGCAAAACAAGGAAAACGGTTTTCTGTTCTCCAAAATCATGATGTTCTTCTTTAATAAATGAAGCTGCCCAAAGCCAAATTTCTGTTATGAAACGTAAATGATCAGTCCCAAAGAAAAACTAGCATGGTAACAAAAACATTTTCCCTAGATGCCTGTGCCTGGATTTGGGACCTTGTCTGAGTTTATTTGGGGGCATATAGTTCCATTACAGACTGCTGTACACTGCGCTGTACTCCTTGAGTAGCTTATATATCCCCAGGTCATGCCCTTATGCCTGAGAAATGCTTTCCAAATTCAGGCTCCAGTTACCTCAAGTTCTCATTGCCACTCTATCATGTTCATTTAGGAAATGGTTGAATACTACTACGTGGCAGCCCTGTGCTGTACGCTGTACGTAAGACAGACAAGGTTCAGCTCTCATGGGGTTTTGCCCTGGAGGGGATGGGAGGGAAGATATATAATGGTAGACTGCAGCCCTAACCAACCTGTCACATGCTTGGCTGATTCTCTCAGTGTGTCTTGAAGAGTCCTGCTCTTCCTGAGTGAATCAGACAAGAAAGACCCTGCTGTCTTGGACAGTAAGGAAGAAAAGCAGATAGATTCATGTGTTCCTGGCTGGTAGTCCTGCAGTACCTTCTGCTTTCAACTTACTTAGACCCTTGAATAACAGATAACCCCCTAAGAGCCACAGAGGTATCTCAAAAGGTGAGAACAATAGCATTAATGGACTTCAAGATATTACTGGAAGATATTACTTAATTATCTTTCATGGACTTCAAGATATTGCTTAATTCTTTTTTTTTTTTTTTTTTTTGCGGTACGTGGGCCTCTCACTGTTGTGGTCTCTCCCGTTGCGGAGCACAGGCTCCGGATGCGCAGGCTCAGCGGCCATGGCTCACGGGCCTAGATGCTCCACGGCATGTGGGATCTTCCCGGACCGGGGAACGAACCCGTGTCCCCTGCATTGGCAGGCGGACTCTCAACCACTGCGCCACCAGGGAAGCCCTATTATTGAATTCTTAAACAATAGCTTATATGTATTAGGAATTGCTTAGAAATTGTTCTTATATATAATCTTTGTTAATTTATATAGTTTCATATTATTCAACAGTATAAGTAATTTACATTGTGGGTTTGTTCATATGATCATCCTTTAATCCTTGGGAAGTCAGAACAAGGTGTTACATACCTTTCTTATTTTCTACTCTTTTTCTCTTCCACAGGTCTGGGCATACCAATGGGAACTTGTTACACTTTTACGGTTAGTCAGCTTATAGAGGAATGCATTATTTATTCTCTCTTGCTTGGGGGTCAAAGCAACCAACCAGATCTAAAGACACATTGAGAAGACTTGTCAACATAAACAGGTGTGTATTTATTCTGACTTTGCTATTATAATTTAGAAAATCTTCATTTATTTAACACCTTTGAAGAACATAAAAATTCTGAATTAATTTTCTAATTAATTTAAACTAATCCCCTTAAGTATAAGATGTTTAAAAATCTGCCTTTAATGAAATATTATTTTAGGGACTTCCCTAGTGGTCCGATGGTTAAGACTCCACGCTTCCAGTGCAGGGAACATGGGTTTGATCCCTGGTCAGGGAAATAGGATTCCACATGCCGCGCAGCGTGGTCCCCCCCACAAAAAAATTATTTTAAATAAAATTGATCCCTGCCTTCTTGAAACATATAGCAAATATACTTTAAGCTCTTCTTATTTTCTTGGTCATTGTTAGCATTAAGAAATAGAGTGCAAAGTAATGCATTTTGGGAAATATTAAAATATACTAGGGACTTGCCTGGTGGAGCAGTGGTTAAGAATCAGCCTGCCAATGCAGGGGACATGAGTTCGAGCCCTGGTCCAGGAAGATCCCACATGCCGGGGAGCAACTAAGCCTGTGTGCCACAACTACCGAGCCTGCACTTTAGAGGCCGCGAGCCACAACTACTGAAGCCTGCATGCCTAGAGCCCATGCTCCATGATGAGAAGCCACCGCAATGAGAAGCCCACGCACCACAATGAAGAGTAGTCCCTGCTCAATGCAACTAGAGAAAGCCCGTGTGAAGCAACAAAGACCCAATGCAGCCAAAAATAAATTTAAAAATTAAGTTTTAAAGTAAAAAAATAAATAAATAAATAAAAATAGAGTGTCCACTATATTCCAGGTGTACATATTTTCTTTCCTATACCTTGAACAGTGCTGTGAAATATATAACAACCTTTTACTTTACACCTATGGAAAACTGAAGCTAATAGATATTAAAGGAACTTAACTGGGTCACAGGAGTGTTAAGTTTAAGAGCTGATATTCGAATCCAACCCTTAATCAAGAGTCTGTATTCTGACTAATAAGAGCCTCCTGTATAAAAATAAAATAAAATTCAAAAAAAAGGAATCTTTACTCTTTTTTTCTTTTTTTTTTTTTTTTTTTTTTTTTGCGGTATGCGGGCCTCTCACTGTTGTGGCCTCCCCCGTTGCGGAGCACAGGCTCCGGACGCGCAGGCTCCGGACGCGCAGGCTCAGCGGCCATGGCTCACGGGCCCAGCCGCTCCGCGGCATATGGGATCCTCCCAGACCGGGGCACGAACCCGTATCCCCTGCATCGGCAGGCGGACTCTCAACCACTTGCGCCACCAGGGAGGCCCCTTTTCTTTTTAAAAATGAGAAAACAGAAGTTTATTTCTCAAATAACAGTCTGGAAGATGCTGAGCAGCAGGTACCTCTGCTGCACCTGGTCAATCAGAGACTTCGGTTCCTTTCATATTGTTGCTTTGCCCTCTCTTAGGATTTCACCTCAACTGCATGGTCAAAACTCAGTCACATGCACATCTGGTCCAGCTTGCTCTGGAATGGCGGAGGTCAGACTGGAGTGGGTAAGGGACCCTTCAAGTCCTGTGTATTGAGGGAAAGGAGAGATAGGGAATCTGGGTGCTCCTGGGTAAATAAGGAGGGTTAAAGACTAGGGGTGCCCATCTCTCCACCTCCACTCACCTCCCTCTCTCTGGTTCCCAGACCTAGAAAGCTACTCTCAGACTCTGCATCCTTTCTATTAAGTCAGGTTGTCTTCCTTATACTGTTGCTAAGAGGTAATAATAGAGTATTCAGCATGTATTCAGCAGGGTAATTGAGGCCAACTTGACCGTGGACCTACTGGTAATAAATGTAACCAACCAGCTGTGTTTGTAATCTTCAGTTATCATTAGAAGATAAAGTGGAAGTGGTCCTTCCCAGTTGCTAGAATCTCCCTCTGAGGGAGGGGTCAGGAGACTTAGACTAGCCTAGCTGGGACCAAAGGCCAACTTGTTTAAAGGCCAGGGTTGGGTTCCATAGAGCAGATCTAAAGCCACCTGATGGGGGACTTCCCTGGTGGTCCACTGGGTAAGACTCTGGGCTCCCAATGCAGGGGGGGCGGGTTTGAACCCTAGTCGGGGAACTAGATCCTGCATGCATGCCATGCAACTAAGAGTCGGAGAGCTGCAACTAAGATCCCTGGTGCTGCAACTATGACCTGGTGCCCCAGCCTAAATAAATAAATAAAAATTTAAAAGCCACCTGATAAAAACCAAATGGCCAAATATTAGGCAGTTAGGGATATGAACACCCCATCCAGAGTGCAAAGGCAAATGTTGAACTGATATAGTACAGCGTTGAGACTTTGGTGAGAACAAGTACAAGCGTAGTTCAATAAGAGGAAATCTTAGGCAATTTCCTAAAACAACTGTTATTGAAAGATAGGTAGAGGGGTCGACCTTGCTTAAAGGGGACAAGATCTTCTGTGATGATACTAAGAGATGATTTGAATCGTAGGAGCCATTTACAAGCTTTGTTAGTCAGTGAGTGGCATAGTCCATAATGAATGAATGACAATGAGAAATGTGCTTTTCTGAGTTCCTATTTAATATTTACAGCAACTTTTAAAGTCTTTAATTCTTTAATTTTTCTTCCTTTTTTCCTTTTAATTGTGACAAACACCAATTCTAGTGTGCCTCAATTAATTCATGGTCTTTCTTCCATTTTCTGTTTCTGCTTTAGGTTAGTTTTATGCTATAATTAGTTATCTATCAATATATATCTATATCTACTGTATTAGAGTTTCTGCCCAAACTGCTTCTACCCAGTTGGCTATGCCATTCCCTGATTCTCTGGCCAACTCCATCCTTGGGTGGGTTTTTTTACTACATTGGGGTCTTCTGAAAAGTCTGATTTCAGCAAGCTTGCATTTGAAGATTCATACATGTGGTAGTCAGCCTCCAAGATGGCCTTCAATGGTCCTTACCTCCTGGTATTCGTGCTCCCTCTCATGCTGATAGGGATGACCTCTGGAACCAGTAGGGTAGTGTGGAAATAAAGATATACGATTTCTTTTTTTTTAATATTAATTAATTAATTAATTAACTTATTTGGCTGCACCGGGTCTTAGTTGTGGCGTGGGGGATCTTCGTTGCCACGCGTGGGATCTTCGTTGCGCATGAGGAATCTTTAGTTGCGGCTTGCAAACTCTTAGTTGCAGCATGTGGGATCTAGTTCCCTAACCAGGTATCAAACCCTGGCCCCCTGCATTGGGAGTGCAGAGTCTTAACCACTGGACCACCAGGGAAGTCCCAGGTATACGATTTCTGAGGCAATTCATAAAAGACTTGTGACTTCTGCGCTACTCTCTCAGATCACTCTCTCTAAGAGGAAACTAGTGGCTATGCCTTGAAGACAAGCAACCCTATAAAGTAGTCAATGAGGCAAAGAACTGAGGCCTCCTGCCAACAGCCAGGTGAATAAGCCATCTTGGAATTGGCTCTTTCTGCCTCAGTTAAGTCTCAGATGACTGCAGTCCCAACCGACACTTTGACTACAAAACTCATGAAAGTCTCAGAACCACAACACTTAGACATTCCTGAATTCCTGACCCATAGAACCTATATGGAATAATAAATGTTTATTGTTGTCTGAAGCTGCTAATTTCGGAAATTATTTGTTATATAGCAATAGATAACATACAATATGCTTGGTGGCTTTCCTTCTTTTTTAAAAAAATATTTATTTATTTATTTATTTATTTGGCTGTGCCAGGTCTTAGTTGCAGCATGCAGGATCTTTAGTTTTGGCATGTGGGATCTAGTTCCCTAACCACGTACCAAACCTGGGCCCCCTGCATTGCAAGGATGAAGTCTTAGCCACTGGACCACCAGGGAAGTCCCGTTAGTGGCTTTCCTTCTATCTAAATTCCTTGTAGTTTTGCAGGACACCTTGAACTTCGCTCCTTAGCTTTGAAAATATCGAATTCTACATTTTAAAATGTCTGTCTATCTCCTTCATTGGGGCAGAGACCACATGTAATTTTTCATCAAGCACAACTCCCAGCATACAGAAGGCATTAAAATATGTTTTAGTAAATATCTAATAACAAACAAAATAAGGAATCCTAAACCCAAGAATGATTTGTTCCCAATATTTTGTATCCCTAAAATATATTATAGTAGTCTTTCCCAAAATCGTTTTTCCCATAATATTAAAACATTTATGTGCCTCTACTGTAGCATTATCACACATAGTAATAGTTGGCAGTCTGTGAGCTCCATGAGGGCAAGGATCTTAGCTTATTGCCTTTGTATTTCCAGCATTTGCAAGTGCCCGCCACAAGGGTGTTCAATAAATGCTACTGAGTGATAAATTAAGAGAAGTGATTGGGGACTTCCCTGGTGGCGCAGTGGTTAAGAATCCGCCTGCCATTGCAGGGGACATGGGTTCAAGCCCTGGTCTGGGAAGATCCCACATGCCGCGGAGCAACTAAGCCCGTGCACCACAACTATTGAGCCCATGCGCTACAACTACTGAAGCCCACGCACCTAGAGCCCGTGCTTCGCAATGAGAGAAGCCACCGCAATGAGAAGCCTGTGCATCACAACGAAGAGTAGCCCCCGCTCACCACAACTAGAGAAAGCCCGTGCGCAGCAACGAAAAACCAACACTGCCAAAAATAAATAAAAATAAAATAACTAAATTTTTTAAAAATTAAAAAAAAAAGAGGTGATCAAACTGTGGAATGACTAAAGATGGACTTCCCATGATACTATTCAAGATTTGAAGGTATGCCATCTCACTCAATATTGCAGTTTGGGGGATTCTTTGCTTTGTTGTGGAATCATCAATTATACTGAATTTTTTCAAAAGCCTTATTTAAAAAAAAAAGCCTTCTAATAATGCCCCTTGACCAAACCAAATTTAAGTAAGAGGTTCTATTCAGAGAGACAGTAAATCAGAGGAAGGATAATAACATCTTCTGGTCCAAACACTGCTCCAATTTGGCAGATGGCGAACACAGGAAATACACATTCCATAAGACATGTGGATCCATAGACTAATCAATTCGTGTTCATGCTGAACCAGCAAATCCAAGGATACTAGGCACAGATTCTGCAATTAGAAGGGCTCCCATGAGAGAGATTGCCATTCAAAATACTAGAAAGTCCAAGCGATAACCAAGGAGTTGGATGATTCATGATACATGGAATAGTAAAGCCCAGAGCAAAATGCCTTGAAACTGTATAGTATTTACAATAATACTCATAAACAGCTGTGGGTGCAAATACCATTATTATGGTGTCGACAAGTCAGCAGACACTTTTTAAACTAATTTTTATTTTATGTTACTGTGGAAATTTACAGTAGAACTGTTAAAGTCATTCTCAGTGGAAAAAGTACATCTAGGGCTTCCCTGGTGGTGCAGTGGCTAAGAATCCGCCTGCCATTGCAGGGGACACGGGTTCGAGCCCTGGTCCGAGAAGATCCCACATGCCACAGAGAAACTATGCCCGTGCACCACAACTACTGAGCCCACATGCCACAACTACTGAAGCCCGTGCACCTAGAGCCCGTGCTCCGCAACAAGAGAAGCCACGGCAATGAGAAGAGCACCACAATGAAGAGCAGCCACTGCTCGCCTCCACTAGAGAAAGCCCATGCACAGCAATGAAGACCCAACACAGCCAACTAAATAAATAAAATTAATTAATTAATTTTTTAAAAAAGAAAGCCATTAAGAAAAGTTTTTTAAAAAAGTACATCTAACGTATCATGTTAGGGACTTCCCTGGGGGTCCAGTAGCTAAGACTCCGTGCTCCCAACACAGGGGGGCCTGGGTTCGATCTCTGGTCAGGGAACTAGATCCCGCATGCCACAACTAAGAGCTCGCAAGCCCCAACTAAAGATTCCACATGCCGCAACAAAGATCCCGCACACCACAACTAAGACCCAGCACAGCCAAATAAATATAAAGAAAGAAAGAAAGAAAGAAAGAAAGAAAGAAAAATAAAGTATAATGTTATACTAGAACATATCAAACATGATCTGTCCTAACTGCAACCACAGTTGCTTATACAAATTATATAAAAAGTGTACTCACTAATTAAAACTAGCAAGAGTATCAGTTGATTTAGGGATGACTGAGAGTTGATTTTCTTCTGTTACTTACAGTTCCTATTGCAATGACTACTAATATAACTTATTCATACTAATGTATCCATGTAGAGTTCTCATCAAAATAATGAGGTCATGTTTTTTCACTAGTGGTCTTTCTTACTATTGATGACCTTCTCATCCCATATACAAAGAATTGCCATAAAGCAATAACAAAAACAAATCTATAATCCTCTTTCGCAACCCAGAACTCATTGTTCAGCATGAGTTTTTTTTTTTTTTTTTTTGCGGTATGCGGGCCTCAGTATGAGTTTTGATACAGATAAGAAGGAACATGAGAACTCCAATGAGGGCTTCCCTGGTGGCGCAGTGGTTGAGAGTCCGCCTGCCAATGAACGGGACACGGGTTCGTGCCCCGGTCCGGGAAGATCCCACGTGCCACAGAGCGGCTGGGCCCGTGAGCCATGGCCACTGAGCCTGAGCATCCAGAGCCTGAGCATCCAGAGCCTGTGCTCCGCAACGGGAGAGACCACAACAGGGAGAGGCCCGCATACCGCAAAAAAAAAAAAAGAAGGAACATGATACCTAAGAGAGTCAAATGACGGGGGTGTATTGATAAACATAAAGATTGCTTCCAGGACTATAGAGCTAATAATTTCCCTCATATCTTAAGCTTTTAAATTATCAGCTGTATTGATTTAGTACTCTAATTTTAATGTTGACATGAAACAAAGATGGCTTCTTTTTTTAGGCTTTTATCTTGAACACAATGTCTGGATAATTTTAAAACGTATTGGCATATCCCAATGATCTGTACTGTTCTAGGGTGTGATGGCTTAGGAGTGAATACAATTTGAACCTAATACATTTTTAGAGGGTGTCAAATTCAGAACCAGGCAGATCCATCTCCTGACCCTAAACATGGTCCTAAAGTAAATCGCTTGAGGAAATTGGATCCCAAAGATTACAGGTGGGGAATTTTGAAGTGTGTCCATATTTCATTGGAGATCAAAGAAGCCTAACTAAAAGAACTGTGGGCTGACTCACATGATAACTTCTTTTTGAAAGGGCTATTTTACCTTGAAGATTATGAGTTTGGAGGAACTAAGGTGATTGGCAGTGGAAAGATTCAGAACGTGTGAAATTCCTTAAAAATGTATTGACTTAAATAACTTTGTGTTACACATAATAATAAAAAAAACCTTTACACTTAAAAAAACAAACAAACAAATAAATCTATCTTATATTGCCGAAGTATAATGACCAGCATGAAACACAGTTAAAAAAAAAAAAAAGCAAAGATAACATTTAAGCTGGTACTCCCATATTTAAACATTTTCGTTTAGATCATACTGTATTTAGCAAAAAGAGAAGACCATAGTAATGCCAGCAATGGATCACACAACTTTGAAGAGGATCTCTCAGCAAAGTCAAAGGAGCCACCAATGTACACATGGTGTTTAATGAAACATAAAAGCACAATGGTCTAGCACTGGGCTATGTTTACACGGTGTTGATATAAAAACCATCTCAGCTCCAATTATGGCTTGCTCACCAAGAGTCTTTCATTGCACTGGTCATGAGGGAAGGAATTTTGTTAGCTGATAAAACTGACAAAGCTGTTAATTAACAGTTCCTAAGAGGTAGGAAACATGAAGGCCTAAATTCTAACTTTCACAGAAGTAGCCAATTTGATAATATCCCAATTTAATATATCTAATTTCATTATATAGTCTCAAACTACAATGGCAATCATTCATTCATATATTTTTAAGAAGCCTATAATTTGCCTGGCACTATTTTAGGTATTAGGGAAACAGAGGTGAACAAAGTGGACAAAAGTCTCTACCCTTACAAACTTACATTTTAGTGATGGGAGCTAGACAATAAAAAATAATTAAAATATAGGTATAATATGCCAGATGATTTACTGGAGAAAAATAAAGCAGGAAAGGGGGAAAGAGAATGCCAGGGTTAGGCAGGGTTGCAACTTTAAATAGGATAGAGAGGAAATACCTCAGTGAGAAGGGAACATCTGAGCAAAAACCTGAAAGTGGAGTGTGTTAGTCAATTCAGGCTGCCATTGCAAAATACCATAGGCTGGGTGGCTTAAACAATAGACATTCATTTTCTCAGAGTTCTGGAGGCTGGAAATCAGAGATCAGGTAGTCAGTTCTGAGGAGAGCTCTTCCTGGCTTCCAGAGGTAGCCTTCTTGTTCTGCGTGCACATGGAGACAGAGGAGAGAGAGAAGGAGGTGGGGAGAGGGAGGAAGAGAGCTCTCAGGTATCTCTTCTCACATGGACATTAATCCTGTTAGATCAGGTCCTACCTTCATGACCTCATTCAACCTTAATTACCTTCAATAAGGCCCTATCTCCAAATAGTTATATTGGGGGTTAGAGCTTCAACATATAAATGGGGGTGGGGGTGGGGTGGGAACAAAACAATTCAGTCCATAGCAGATCATTAGTAATACATATATCTGGGGGAAGAATGTTTTAGGCAGAGAGTTTGGGCCAGAGATACAACCTAGGGAGTTGTCAGCATATAGATGATATTTGAAGCCCTCAGGCTGGATGAAATCACCACTAGAGTAAAAGTAGAGAAGGGAAACAAAGCCAAGGGCTGAATCCTAGACTGAAAGGAGCAACCAGTGAGTGAGTTAGGAGAAAATTAAGAGGGTGTAGTGCCCTGGAAGCCTAGTGGATAAAGCATAGAATTTCAAGAAGGAGGAGGTAAGAGCTCTGTCAAATAAGAATGAAGGCTGAGTCTTGACGGTTGGATTAACAACATGGAGGTCACAGGTGACCATATCAAGAACAATTTTGGTGGAGTGGTAAGGGTAAAAGCCCGGCTGGAGTAGGTTCAAGAGAGACTGATAGAGGGACTTCCCTGTTTGGCCCAGGGGTCGACTCAACGCTCCCAATGCAGGGGGCACATGTTTGATCCCTGGTCAGGGAACTAAGATCCCACATGCTGCATGGCGTGGCCAAAAAAAAAAAGAGAGAGAGAGACTGAGAGGAGAGGAATTCAAAACATTGAGTAGACAAGCAACAACAACAAAAAATAGATAAATTGTACTATATCACAATTAAAAATCTTTTGCTACAAATGATACCATCAAGAAAATGAAAAGACAACCTACCATATGGGAGAAAAATTTTTACAAATCTGATAAGAGACTTGTATCCAGAATATATTTTTTTAAAATTTTGTAACTCAACAATATAAAACCAAATGACCCAAATGACCCATTCAAATGGGCAAAGGACTTGAATAAACATTTCTCCCAGGAAGATATGTAAATGGTCAATAAGGACATGAAAAGGAGCTCAGTATCATTAGCCATTAGAGAACTGCAAATCAAAACCACAATGAGATACCACTTCATACCCACTAGGATGCCTATAATAAAAAAGACAGATAATGTTGGTGAGGTTGCAGAGAAATTGGAACTCTCATGTATTACAGGTAGGAATATAAAATGGTCCAGCATTTTGGAAAACAGTTTGGCAGTTCCTCGAAAAGTTAAACATAGGATTACTCTATGACCTAGCAATTCCACTTCCAGATATATATCCAAGAGAAATAAAAATATATGTCCACACAAAAACTTGTATGCAAAAAGATGTACATGAATGCTCACAGCAGCATTATTCATAATAGCCAAAAAGTGGAAACAATCCAAATGTTCATCAACTGATGAGATCAATGAAAGTGGTATATTCAAACAATGGAATTATTATTGAGCAATCAAAAGGACTCAAGTACTGATACATGCTACAACTTGGATGAACTTCAAAACATTGTGCTAAATGCAAGGATGCAGTTAAAAAAGATTGTGTAGTATAATTCCTTTATATGAAAAGTCCAGAATAGGCAAGTCCATAAAGACAAAAAGATTAGTGTTTGTGTAGGGTTTTATAGGATAGGAGTGATTAATGGATGGGGGGTTCTTTTTGAAATTATGAAAATATTCCAAAATTGATTGTTGTTGCACAACTCTGTGAATATGTTAAAATCATTAAATTGTACACTTTAAATGAGTAAATTTTGCAGTATGTGAATTACATCCCCATGAAGATGTGGTGGGTTTTTTTTTTTTTTAATGGCATAGTGACGACTTCAGGAACAGAGAAATAAAACTCTAGTAGAGGGCTTCTCTGGTGGCACAGTGGTTGAGAGTCCGCCTGCCGATGCAGGGGACACGGGTTCGTGCCCCGGTCTGGGAAGATCCCACATGCCGCGGCGCGGCTGGGCCCGTGAGCCATGGCCGCTGAGCCTGAGCGTCCGGAGCCTGTGCTCTGCAACGGGAGAGGCCACAACAGTGAGAGGCCCGCGTACCGCAAAACAAAACAAAAAAACTCTAGTAGATACTTAGCATCACCATTTGGGATCCAATTCTAAGTGTATCTGACTCCAAAGACTGTGTGTTCTTAACCACTCTGCTATACTGCAGATAACCTAAGGGTTATTTCCTTAGGTTAGATTCCCAGAAGCAGAATTAATTACTGAGACAAAGGATCTGAACAATTTATTGTAAGGGCTGAAGGAGTCCATGCAGCCATGGGCTTGCTAGGTACATGGACCCCTTCTAGGCAAAGTGATCCAAACTATTCTTTCCTGAGCAGTTGTATGACTCAAACAACCTGTTTTGAATGAAATAAACCCTGCTATCACAGCTGGTTAACCAGTGGCTAAGACACAAGCCAAAGGCAACTACATACAGGCTAGTCAGCTGCCACTGAGGAAGTAGCAGTAGCTTAGAAGCTTAGTAGCTTAGTTCAAAAGCAGCACTTGGGACTTCCCTGGTGGTCCACTGGTTAAGAATCCGCCTGCCAATGCCGGGAGCGTGGGCTCAATCCCTGGTAGGGGAACTAAGATCCCACATGCCTCAGGGCAATTAAGCCCCCAAGCCACAACTACCGAGCCCACTTGCCACAACCAGAGAGAAGCCCAGAGGCCGCAACGAAAGATCCCGCATGCCGCAACTAAGACCCAATGCAGCCAAATAAATAAAGAAATATTAAAAACAAACAAACAAAAGCAGCACTCAATACTGAGTAATAGCAAATCAACCCAATCAAATTACCTCTGTAGGCATGTGCCAGGTGAACAAAGAGAAGGCAAATAACTCAAGCCCAAGGTGTTAAGCTTTTAGCAGCTGTGTGCTAAGTATAGAAAATGAATTATTTGTGGAGAGTTTTCAGTTGTTGTCCAAAGAGTAAGCCCAAACACCTCTTGAAGAGAATCTTACCCCACTAGGAACCCAAGCAAAGCACATTGATACCAAGTTAATTTTACTAATATAATTATATGGAGCATTTTCTCAGGATAAAGGAGTTTTCAAAGGGAAACAAAGTCATTCCATCAGATTGAATCACTATATCAATAAGAATTTTAAATAAATTATCTTTTGTTCCAAGGTGGGGAAAATGAACATAAGCTAGAACATCTAATCCAACAAGGCCTCTAAACCTTCTATATCTTCATCTGTCCTCAAACCTTAACACCCCTTTCTGCCCTGCACTCAGCTAATAAGTTTGCCTTTATGCCACTGGGAAAATATAGGCAACCAGGTAAGACTTTCTCACCCTCTCACCACCAAATCCACCAACCTATCTGCATCAGCACGTATATTCTCTGTTTTCTCTCCCATGACAGAGGGAGGAGTGTCCCTGTTCTTATTAAAGGCCAATTATCCCATTTAGGCTTTGTATCCCATTCCCTCTAGCCTAGTCATAGACTTTGCTCCTAAAATTTCCTTCATAGCTCCTGCATCAACAATTCCTCCCTTTCTATTGAAAACATGCAAACACGCTCTAGTATCTCCTACCCCAATACTTTAAAAACTCTCCTGGGAAATTTTTTAAAAAACAACAAAGAAAAACTTTTGGAGTGGGGACAGTTTTCAAAGCATGACACAAAACTCAGAAAAATTCAACTATGTAAAACTTTTAAAATTTCTGCAGAGAAAAATCAACATAAAGTGAAAAGACACATTTGCAATTCATATCACAAAGTGAAGCCTAATGTGCCTGATATATTAAAAGCTCCTACAAATCAATAAGAAAAAGACCAGTAACACATTAGAAGGAGGAACAAAAGGTAAGAAGAGACAATTCGAAGAAAAAGAAATACAAATAGCTTTTAAACTTTTGAGAATATATTCAACCTCACTGGAAGTAAAAGAAATAAATGAAAATTTAAAATACACCAAGAGGGGGACTTCCCTGGTGGTGTAGTAGTTAAGAATCCACCTGCCAATGCAGGGGACACGGGTTCGAGCCCTGGTCCAGGAAGACCCCACATGTCACGGAGCAACTAAGCCCGAGCGCCACAACTACTGATCCCGGGCGCTTAGAGCCTCTGCTCTGCAACAAGAGACGCCACCACAATGAGAAGCCCATGCACTGCTACAAAGAGTAGCCCCCACTCGCTGCAACTAGAGAAAGCCCGAGCGCAGCAACAAAGACCCAATGCAGCCATAAATAAATAAGTTTATATTAAAAAAAATTACACCAAGAAGGGGACTTCCCTGGTAGTGCAGTGGTTAAGAACCAGGACACGGGTTTGAGCCCTGGTCCAGGAAGATCCCACATGCCACAGAGCAACTAAGCCCGTGCGCCACAACTACTGAGCCTGTGCTCTAGAGCCCATGAGCCACAACTACTGAAACCCACGTGCCTAGAGCCCATGCTCCGCAACAAGAGAAGCCACCGCAATGAGAAGCCTGTTCACCTCAGCGAAGAGTAGCCCCCACTTGCTGCAACTAGAGAAAGCCCACGCGCAGCACTGAAGACCCAATGTAGCCAAAAAAAACACCAAGAAACCATTTTTCACTTACTAGATTGGCAAACATAAAAAAAAATTAATAACATGATATGGGGAAACAGGTCTTCTCATCATTGCTGGTGGGAGAGAAGATATTGGTACAAATTATATTGACGCATTCTGGAACCATATCTATCAAACTCATAAATGTACTTACCCTTTGACTTAACAATTAATAATTTTACCCTACAGATATGTTACCACACATGTGAAAAGACTTATGTATAAAATTATTCATTGCAGCTTTGTTTGTAACAGCAAAAGATTGAAAACAACCTAATATTCATCAACAGGAATCACTAGGGGGTTGAATAAATAAATTATGGTATAACAACACAATGCAGCCATCAATAAACTGGAAGACCTTTTTGTATACCTATATGGAACAATCTCCAAAATATGTTGATAGTAGAAAAGTAGGGGGCAGAAACAGTGTGTACAATGAGCTACCATTTGTGTATTTGTTTAAAAGGAGGGAAAGTGGAAGAATATATATATATTTGTTTGTACATACACAGAGTATTTCCAGAAGGATTCTTAAGAGACTGGAATGAGGGAGGAAAACACTGTGACTGGGGGAAAGGTGTGGGAGTGAGACTTTTCACTATATACCTTTACAATTTTGTACCATGTAATGTAACCTATTCAGAATTTGCTTCTATTTAAAAAAAAACTTTTAAAAAGTTTTCCCTGGGCTTCCCTGGTGGCGCAGTGGTTGAGAGTCCGCCTGCCGATGCAGGGAACACGGGTTCGTGCCCCGGTCTGGGCAGATCCCACATGCCGCGGAGCGGCTGGGCCCGTGAGCCATGGCCGCTGAGCCTGAGCGTCCGGAGCCTGTGCTCCGCAACGGGAGAGGCCACAACAGGGAGAGGCCCACGTACCGCAAAAAAAAAAAAGTTTTCCCTGACCTACCTCCCCTCCCAACTATCATCCTAATTCTTTACAGAACCACTAAAAGTGTTTGTCTGTATTTGCTGTCTCTACTTTCTCATCTTTATTCTCTCTTCAATCCATTCAAACCTAGGTTTTGTCCCAACCATTCTACTGAAATTGCCTTCTTCAGGGCATTATAACCTCCATCTCTGATAGAGGCTAAGACCTTCATCTTAGCCTCTCAACAGTATTCAACACTGTTGACTACTCCCTGCTTGAAGTAATTTCTATTTATCTATTTATTTTTATTTATTTTTAAATTTATTTATTTATTTTTAATGTGGCTATGCCGGGTCTTAGTTGCAGCACGCGGAATCTTCATTGCCACGTGTGGGGTCTTTTGGGATTGTGGTATGTGGGATCTTTATTTTATTTTATTTTATTTTGGTTTTGCTCTGTATAGGGTTTTTTTTTTAACATCTTTATTGGAGTATAATTGCTTTACAATGTTGTGTTAGTTTCTGCTGTGTAACAAAGTGGATCAGCTATATGCATACGTATATCCCCATATCCCCTCCCTCTTGCATCTCCCTCTCACCCTCCCTATCCCACCCCTCTAGGTGGTCACAAAGCACCGAGTTGATCTCCCTATGCTATGCAGCTGCTTCCCACTAGCTATCTATTTTACTTTTGGTAGTGTATATATGTCAGTGCTACTCTCACTTTGTCCCAGCTTACCCTTCCCCCTCCCTGTGTCCTCAAGTCCATTCTCTATGTCTGTGTCTTTATTCCCATCCTGCCCCTAGGTTCGTCAGAACCTTTTTTTTTTTTTTTTAGATTCCATATATATGTGTTAGCATACAGTATTTGTTTTTCTCTTTCTGACTTACTCCACTCTGTATGACAGTCTCTAGGTCCATCCACCTCACTACAAATAACTCAATTTCGTTTCTTTTTATGGCTGAGTAATATTCCATTGTATATATGTGCCACATCTTCTTTATCCATTCATCTGTCGATGGACACCTAGGTTGCTTCCATGTCCTGGCTATTGTAAATAGTGCTGCAATGAACATTGTGGTACATGCGGGATCTTTAGTTGAGGCATGCAGGATCTTTTTTAGTTGGGGCACGTGTAATCTTTAGTTGCTGAAGTAATTTCTTTTCTTGGCTTCTAGGACACTTCTTTCTCCTAGTTTTCTTCTTGCTTCCTTGGCCACCCCTCAGTCATCTTGGTGGGATCCTCCTCTTCTTCTATCTAATTTCTAAAGATTGGTTCTCTCTTTGGCTCTTTTCTTTCTTTTTTTGAATTTTTGAATTTTATTTAATTTATTTTTTTATACAGCAGTTTCTTATTAGTTATCCATTTTATACATATTAGTGTATTCATGTCAATCCCAAACTCCCAATTCATCCCCCCACCCCCCCATCCCCACCACTTTCCCCCCTTGGTGTCCATCTGTTCTCTTTGGCTATTTTCTACTCTATCCACAGTCTGCCCTAAGTGATCCCATCCAGTCCAATAGCTTTAAATACTACTATTGACCACCTAATTTATAATCCAGTCTCGCCTGTCTCCCTGAGCTCCCAGGCTCATATATTAAATATACACTTGAAAATTCACTGGAATATCTAGTAGACATCTCAAACTTAACATATGGGAATTCCCTGCTGATCCAGTTGTTAGGACTTGATGCATTCATTGCTGGGGCTGGGTTCGATCCGATATTGCAAGTTGCATGGTGTGGTCAAAAGAAAAAAAAAATAGGACTTTACTCCCTCAAACCTCTGTCTACTCAGTCTCCTCCAGCTCAGTAAAAGTCTCTTGTGGATATTCACAGTTACTCAGATCCAAAACCTAGAATCATCTTTGATTCCTCTTTCCCTGATACCTATATCCAATCATCAATAAGTTCTTTCAGTTTTACCTTTAAAACATAACCCAAATTCACTCACTTCTTATGTCTACAGCTTCCTAGCCTGAGGCACCATCATCTTCCTAGTGTGTTACTCATCTTTTTGCTACTATTGGTAATTTAACATTTCTATCTCCTCAAATACAGTATAAGCCTCTCAAAAGTAGGACCCACATCTTAGTTATTTTGTATTCTGTTATAATGCAGTGCTTGGTACATTATAGCTGCTTAATAAACGTTTGTTGAATGAATAAATAGATGACTGGAGGAACTAATGAGTGAATGGTGACAAGTAAACCATGACTCAGGTAACTAACAACACCGACATCTAGTGCCTCCTGTCATTTCCTTGCAGTTCTTTGCTGGAAAGGTCACATCTTTATAAAATTTCATATAGTAGGCATCCATTAGGTTTTCTGTCCAGCATCATATTTTCTGTGAACTGCTTTCCCCACCTCCACAGCACTAAATTCACCTTATAATGGTAGTGGGCCCTTGGTACCATTTTGTGCGATCTTTATACACCAAAAGACACCATAAACTAAATCAAATGGAAGAAAAACCACTGTAGACAAAAGGCTAATACTATTAGTGTAAAGAGAACTCATATAAACTAATAACAAAATGATAAACAACCCAGCAGGAAAAATACTGGGCAAAGAATAAGAACAGGCAATTTATTAAAGATGAAATACAAACGGCAAAAAACAAAACAAACAAACATACAAAAAAACCCAGAAGATGCTCAACTTTACTCATAGTCAGGGAAATACAAAATAGATTTATTTTATTTGTTTTATTTTTTTAAATTATTATTATTATTATTTTAGCCATGCTGAGCAGCTTGCGGGATCTTAGTTCCCCAGCCAGGGATTGGACCTGGGCCAGGGCAGTGAAAGTGCCGAGTCCTAATCACTGGACCACCAGGGAGTTCTCCCAAATAGATTTATTTTAATTGTGGTAAAATATACATAACATAAAACTGATCATTTTAACCATTTTTAAGTGTACAATTCAGTGGCATTAAGTACAAGTACAATCACATTGTTGTGCAACCATCCCCACTATCCATCTCCAGAACTTTTTCAACATTCCAAACTGAAACTCCCAAACCCTTTAAGCAGTAACTCCTAATTCCCCCTGCCCCAAACCCCTAGTAGCTACTCTTCTACCTTCTGTCTCTATGAATTTGACTATTCTAGATACCTCATATAAGTGGAATCATAAAATATTTGTTCTTTTGCATCTCGCTTATTCACTTAGCACAGCATTTCAAGGTTCATTGTATTGTAGCATGTGTCAATAGTTTATTCCTTTTTAAGGCTGAATAACATTCTACTGTATGCATATACTACATTTGGTTTATCCATTCATTTGTCAGTGGATACTTGGGTTACTTTCCACCTTTGGCTATTGTGAATAATGCTGCTACAAACATTGGTATACAAATAGCTGTTCAAGTCCTTGCTTTCAATTATTTTAGGTATAATATACCCAGAAGTGGGATTGCTGGATCATATGGTAATTCAATTTTTAATTTTTTTGAGGAACCACAAAACTGTTTTCTAAAACACTGTAACATCTTACATTCTCACCAGCAATATACAATGGTTCTAATTTCTCCACATTCTCACCAACACTTGTTTTTATCTGTCTTTTTGATTGTAGCCATCCTAGTGGAAATGAAGTGATATTCCATTGTGGTTTTAATTTGCATCTCCCTATTGATTAGTGATGCTAAGCATCATCCATATTCTTATCAGCCATCTGTATATCTTCTTTGGGGAAATATCTAATCAAGTCCTTGCCCATTTTTTAATTGGGCTGTTTGTTTTTTGTCATTGTTGAGTTGTAGGGTTTTTTTTTTAACATATTCTTTTTATTAATCCCTTATCAGATATATGATTTGCAAATAGTTTCTCTCATTCCATAAGTTACCTTTTTACTCTATTGATAGTGTCCTTTGATGCACAAAAGTTTTAACTTTTGATGAAATTCAATTTATTTTTCTTTTGTTGCCTGTGCTTTTGGTATCATATCCAAGATATCATTGCCAAATCCAATGACATGAAGCTTTTCCTCTATTTTTTCTTCTAAGAATTTTATAGTTTTAGTTCTTACATTTAGGTCTTGTATCCATTTTGAGTTAATTTTTGTATATGGTATAAGGTAAGTTCTTTTACATGAGGATATCCAGTATATGAGGATATCCCAATACTATTTGTTGAAAAGACTGTCCTTTCCCCATTGAAAGGTCTTGACATCCTTATTGAAAATCATTTGAAAATCTATGCAGAGGTTTATTTCTGGACTCTATTCTATTCCATTGGTCATGTTTTTCTTTATGAAAAATACACTTTTAATATACCATTTCTAACTCCTCATATTGGCAATATATCAAAACATTGATAACATTCAGTACTGGAAAGAATATGGGGGATGAGAACTCTCATACATTGCTGGGGGAAATGATAAGTGCTATGACCATTTGGGAAAGTAATGTGGCAGTATCTTTTAAAATGTAGTATACCCTTTTTTTTTTTTTTGGCTGCACCGTGTGGCGTGCGGGATCTTAGTTCCCCGATCAGGGATCGAACCTGTGCTCCCTGCATTGGGAGTGCAGAGTCTTAACCATTGGACTGCCAGGAAAGTCCCTAAAATGTAACATACCCTTTTAATGCAGTATATGGGATCTTTTCTCTAGAAATAAAAATACCAGTATATAAGCATACGTGTACAAAGATATTTATTGTGGCATCAGTTGTAGTGGGAAAAGGCTGAATTGGAAAATAGCCAGGTAGCTTTCTCTCCATTCATCTTTCTTCCCTGGGATCACATGCTTTCTCATCTCTCTTTCTCTCTGTATTTCTTCCTGGACTTACAGATGGACCAACAAGCTCACCAGACTTGAATCTCTGATCCTACAAATTTCAGTGCTCACCATGTCTCAGTCTAGAGTTTCTATTTTGTTCATTTACAAAGCTGCTATTTGTTTTTTAATGTCACTTTTTATAGTATCCAGTTCTCTGCCAAATTTTTCAAGTTTAGCTTTTATCTCCTGGAACATAGTAAACCGTTATTTTATAGTCTGTGTCCAGTTATTGTATCATCAGAGTCCCTGTGGGTCTGTTTCTATTATCTGTTATTTCTCTCCTTCCTCATGGTATCTTGTCTCCTTATGTGCATGGTTATCTTTGTGCTGGACACTGTATTTGAAAAAAAAAACAAAACAGGAATTCCCTGGCAGTCCAGTGGTTAGGACTCTGTGCTTCCACTGCAGGGGGGCAGGGGCAGGGGCACAGGTTTTATCCTACGATCCCACATGCCACATGGCAAAAAAATTATATAAATAGTTTGATGCCAACGATGATGATATTTTCCCCCAAAGAGGATTTTTATTTGCTCTTGCCACTAGCAATTAGGGACAGTTTAATACAAGTTCAGGCTTTTAGATTTTTCTGGGCCACTTAAGAAGATATGAAGTCAGCCTGCAGTCTGTATGAGGGTTAGTTAACTTCCAGTGCTCCCTTATACCTACAGTGCAGTGTTTTAAAGTCCTGAGCCAAAGCACAGGGTGGTATATTAGGGTTACCACCTTTTATGGCTCCTAGACTCCAAATTTTGTTTCCATAAACTCTCAAGACTGCCAAAAGTACACTTTAACTTCCCAGTCACTTCTGAATCAGTAAATGTCTCCAGACAAAAGGAGCATGAGTGTCAGGCTCATCACTCCAAATTCCTTACCTATTGAGAATTTTGGCCGAGTAATTCCTCACTGTCTTGTTATTTTATGAGATGTTTCTAGAAGATGCTTTTTAGGTTTCATCCAGGTTGTTTAGCTGCCTTCAGTAGGAGGGTTGACTTGAATTATATAGTCTACCATTACTAACAGTGAAAGTCTATTCAGTTTACCTTATTCCTGCAAGAGAAAATTTCATTAGTTCCAGTCAAGGGCTGATTCCTGGTGATGTGGCCAAGGGTATAGGGTCATTCAACATATAGAGTATTCAATATATATTAGCCTTGAGAAGGGCAGATTCCTAAGAAGAGGATGTGAGCATAGGAGAAATGATTGGCATCTCTAATATACCTAATTACTTGCTGTTCTCTAAATATACTCTCCAATGTCATATTCCTGTACCTTTTCATATGCTATCTCCTCAGCCAGCATTTCATCCCCTCCTGTTCACTAGACAAACTACAATTTCTTTTCAAGTATTGATACCTCATCTCAAAAACAAGCAAACAAACAAATAAACAAAAAGGCAAAGACAGACATCCCTTCCTCTGTATGCTCTTTGTAATGTGCAAAACTTTTTCATAACAATTTTTCTATCCTTCAGGATAGGAATTATTTTTTCACCTACGTGACCTGACATTGTATCAGGCACATTCAACAAATATTTGTTTAATAAATGAATGACTGTGAGTAAAGAACAACTCTTTTTAAGTTCCCTCAGATCTTATGTTCCATGATTCTATAAAATTCCAACTCCAAAAAATAACTTACTTCAGTGGTTTGTCATTCACAGGACCTTAACACTTACCAAGCCCTTTTTCTCCTTTCTTCTAAGAATACAGGTATGTTTTGAGAAAGAGTAGATAATGATATCATTTTAGGGACTTCCCTGGTGTTCCAGTGGTTAAGAGTCCACCTTCCAATGCAGGGAACATGAGTTCGATCCCTGGTCGGGGAACTGGTATCCCACATGCCAGGGGGCAACTGGGCCTGTGCGCCACAACTGGAGAGCCCTCACATCACAACTAGAGAGAAGCCCACATCCCACAACGAAGATTCTGCATGCTGCAACTAAGACCCAAAGCAGCCAAAAAAAAAAAGAAAAAAGAAAAGAAAAGAAAAGAAAAGATATCATTTTAGAGGCAATTTCTTAACTACTTTTACCCTACTAGATTTGGTTCTCTAGATTCTTAATCTTTTTCCTTATTTTCATGCCTGAATGACAAGGCTTCAAACTCATTAGCTGGCTTTATGACTAATAATTCACACTTTACCCACCTCCCTCTCCATTCCCACAAAATCCTATTTTTTTTCCTTCCACATTTTCATCCCTTCTCCCTTCTAACATTTCATTCCTTCTTCCATACAAGGACCATTCACCATCACACTACTGGTCAAACGCAGCAAAAGAAACAGACAACTTTATATCTACACAGTTCTGTAACTTCTATGAAAATCAGAGAATAAGGAATCAAAGCAATTACTAACAAATTTAGAGCATTCCTCAGGGACCTGTATCAACCAGTTCTAACAATTGCACTCCAAGGGAGAAATGGCAATATATTTGTGAGTACTAAGAAGCCACCTTTTGAAGATTTCTTTTTTTTTTTTTCGCCACACATTGTGGCATGAAGAACTTCCCCTCCCAGGGATCGAACCCGCATCCCCTGCAGTGGAAGCGTGGAGTCATAACCACTTGACCACCAGGGAAGCCCCTGAAGATATTTTCGAGAAAGATAAGGAGAGCAGTGTGACCAAACAGCCCACCCATTAGCAATCACCTTCACCAGGACAAGGAAAACAGAAAGCATCCGTTCAACCATACTCCGCAAAAAGAACAGACTAGGAAGAAAACAGACAGAAAACTAATAGTAGCTCTTTGAGAAGGAACAAAAACAGAGGTTGACGTATAACCGATTATACAAAGCAGGAAGGATGCAAGAAAACAATACCATTAAGAAGTTGCTTTGGAGGCTTCCCTGGTGGCGCATTGGTTAAGAATTGCCTGCCAGTGCAGGGGACATGGGTTCAAGCCCTGGTCTGGGAAGATCCCACATACCTTGGAGCAACTAAGCCCATGTGCCACAACTACTGAGCCTGTGCTCTAGAGCTCACGAGCCACAACTACTGAGCCCGCGTGCCACAACTACTGAAGCCTGCATGCCTAGAGCCCGTGCTCCACAACAAGAGAAGCCACGGCAATGAGAAGTCCACGCACCGCAACAGAGTAGCCCCCACTCGCCACAACTAGAGAAAGCCCACGTGCAGCAATGAAGACCCAATGCAGCCAGAAATAAAAAAATAAAATAATTTTTTTAAAGCCATAAATTATGAGGACAATTGGGAAAATTTAACTATGGATCATATATTAGGTAATCTGTGTATCTGTGTTAAATTTCTTGAGGATGACAATTGTATTGCGGTTGTGTAGGTGTATTGGAAAGAATGGTAGCCCCCAGAGAGATATACCCATGTCCTAATCCCCAGAACCTTTGAATGTTATTTGGAAAAAGGGTCTTTGTAGATGTAGAGTGTTGAGGGTCTTGAGATGAGGAGATCATCCTGGGTTATCTGTGTGGTAACTAAATCCAATGAGAAGGATTCCTATAAGAGATGCACAGAGGAGACAGAAGAAAAAGAGGTAACGTCACCACAGAAGCAGAGACTGGAGTGATGTGGCCTCAAGTCAAGGAATACCAACAGCCACCAGAAGCTGGATGAGGCAAAGAGGATTCTCCTGTAGAGTCTCCAGAGGGAATGTGGCTCTGCAACACTCTGATTTTAGAATTCTGGCCTCCAGAACTGAGAAATAATACATTTCTGTTGTTTTAAGTCACCAAGTTTGTCGTAATTTGTTACGGCAGCCACAGGAAACTAAAACAGTAGAGAATGTATTTTTTCTTAAGCAATGTATACTAAAATATTTAGCATATTTAAGAAATGCCATGATGTCTACAACTTGTAACTTACTTTTTTTTTTTTTTTTTTTTTCTTTTTGCGGTATGCGGGCCTCTCACCACTGTGGCCTCTCCCGTTGCGGAGCACAGGCTCCGGACGCGCAGGCTCCGGACGCGCAGGCTCAGCGGCCATGGCTCACGGGCCCAGCCGCTCCGCGGCATATGGGATCCTCCCAGACCGGGGCACGAACCCGTATCCCCTGCATCGGCAGGCGGACTCTCAACCACTGCGCCACCAGGGAGGCCCTGTAACTTACTTTTGAAAGGATCATAAAATAATATTTTTAAAGTATGTATGTATATATTTTTAAGATATATATACACACACATATGTAGTAAATAAGACAAAATATTAATGTTATCAATTGATAAATGGATGTTGTACTATTCTTTTTTTTTTTTTTTGGCTGCGTTGGGTCTTCGTTGCTGCACATGGTCTTTCTCTAGTTGTGGCGAGTGGGGGCTACTCTTTGTTGTGGTGCACAGGCTTCTCATTGGGATGGCTTCTGATGTTGTGGAGCACAGGCTCTAGGCTCACAGCTTTCAGTAGCTGTGGCACACGGGCTCAGTTGTTGTGGTTCATGGGCTTAGTTGCTCTGTGGCATGTGGAATCTTCCCGGACCAGGGCTCGAACCCACGCTCCTGCATTGGCAGGCAGATTCTGGACCACTGCACCACCAGGGAGGTCCCCTGTTGTACTATTCTTTCCATTTTTATGTAGAATTGAAATTTGTAAAAAAAAAAATAGAAGTTTGGAAAAAATAATAAAAGAGTACTTCTCTAGCTAAGTAAGAAAAAAAAAAAGAGATTTACTGGCCATGGGGCTGTCAGTTCTTAAAAGCAGCATCCACAGGTAGAAGGACAGTTATTTCAGAAAGCTTCTTGGAAATCTCAAATCAAAACCAGCAAAATCTGCTGCCTTATACCCTCCACCCAACCCTCAAGATGGAAGGGCTATGGAAACTATCTAATGCTTCTGAATGGCAGAGCTAAGCAGGCTCCATATCGTACTTATAAACTGGGGTGACAAGGAAAAGGTAGAGTGGCCAGTTTAAGTAAAACGAGAAAGAACTTAGTAAATGAATTTGTTTCTCATCTTCCCTGTCTTCAGATTCATGATATGAAGAAATAATTCCACCTGCACATATGGGTTCCTCCACATCCTGCCTTCATGGTGCTAAGTATGGAGTCTGTTAACTTGAATGGTGCTAATATGATTAAAGCCCTCTGAGGAGGAAACAAACCCAAGGTAATTGTTTTTTAAAATAATGTAAATATTATAAGCAGTAATCAGACAAAACAAATTCAGAGACCCAGTTAAACTCTTTGCTCTCAAAGGTGAAATTTAATGAGAGCAATTTTTACAAGTAAATCAGGAAAATAAATATTGTGGAAATGAGGAGAACATGGACTAACCAGCTTAACTCTGTAATGGTATATGACCAAACGGTACCTGTACAAGTGACAGATCACAAAATAAACCAACAAAAGTGAAAATAATCTTTGAATATAATATACTTTTTAGTTGCAAAGATGTTGATCTGCACTCATGCTAATTGAGTGCATTACTAATTTAAGGAGAGAACTAAGCAACTGTCTTTCTGGAGCTTAAAGAGAAAAATATTATCAATTATTTCTATTTAATTTTCCACTCATTCATTCAAATATTTTTTGAGCACCTGCTATGTGTGAGGCACTGGGGTTGGTGGTGGGTGGTTGTTGAAAATACAAAGCAGAAGATGACCACAAAGCTACTTTCTGTCTCTATGGTTTTGCTTATTCTGGACATTTCATATAAATGGAATCATGCAACATGTAGCCTTTTGTGACTGGCTTCTTACACCTAGCATAATGTTTTCAGGTTTTATCCCTGTTGTAGCAAGTACCGGTACGTCATTCTTTTTCTATTTCTGAATAGTATTCCACTGTATGGATATACACATTTTGTTTATCCATTCATTACCTGACAGATACTTAGGTTGTTTCCACTTTTTGGCTATTATGAATATTGCTACTATGAACATTCGTGTACAAGTTTTTGTGTGAACAAAGTTAATACAGAATGATTAATTAATGTACTAATTATGTATTAATTAATACAGAAGTAATGGAATGTGGTAAGCATCATGTAGTGGATTTTTATTGGTTTTGGCTGCCCAGCATCTATTCCTCCTTCCCCTTAGAAACAGTACCCATATTCTCTTATGTATAATCACAAAAGGAAGCTTCCAAGGAAGCTGACTTCACACCCAAAACCAGGATAGACCCTATTTGGCTTAAGCAGAGCACATCCTATCTCCATGGACATTGATTAGTTCAGTGATGGACAAGTGATCTTTTTTTTAATAAATTTATTTATTTATATTATTTATTATTTTTGGCTGCTTTGGGTCTTTGTTTCTGTGTGCAGGCTTTCTCTAGTTGCACCGAGCAGGGGCTACTCTTCCTTGCGGTGCGTGCGGCCTTCTCATTGCAGTGGCTTCTCTTGTTGCGGAGCACGGGCTCTAGGCGTGCAGACTTCAGTAGTTGTGGCGCATGGGCTTAGTTGCTTCCCAGTGTGTGGGATCTTCCCGTACCAGGGCTCGAACCCGTGTCCCCTGCATTGGCAGGTGGATTCTTAAACACTGTGCCACCAGGGAATCCCCTGGACAAGTGATCTTACTTCAGGACAATGGGATATGAAGAGACCTTTGCTGGGGCTTCTGGAAAAAATGCTTCCTTATTATTCTGAAATAGCTTCCTTGAGAGATGTTCTCTTCCCACTAGAGAGGAGGGAAGCACATGGAGCCCTCCTAGAAACTGCTACAGCCATACTGAGATCATGAAGGAGGAAACTTTAGAAAAACAAATATTTTAGAAGATGAAATGGAAAGAAACCAGGTCTTTAGTAGTATCACTGAGCCTCAACACTGAGGACCAAACTTTGAGTTTTCAGTTGATAACTAGTAAATTCCCTTAATTAAGTTTGAGATGAGTTTTCTGTTGCTAACAATCAAAAGATTACATCATAATATGAACAGGAACTAAATTTTTATAGCACTTATATAGTGTAACTTCAAGTTGTGTGAATTCAGTGGTGGACACATTGGCTACTGCCTGTGGGAGTCGTGAAAGGCTTCATGTGGAATGTAACATTTGAATTACAACTTGCAATTAACAAAGTATTTACTGAGTACAATGGGCTAAACAAAGTTAAGCAGATTTCTTTCACTGCAGATGTTCTCAGAGACTTTAATATTCATTCATAATTATTCATAACATGAATCATAAATATCTCCAAGAGAAGGATATAATATACAGTGTTGACTAAATTTATTTCACCCGGAACACCTAGTAATATTTCAAGGAATTGGCCGGCTTGGGAAACACTGGTATGTTTAATGTGTTAATGGATGGCTAGAAGTGAAGAACAAGAGCATCTTGGCCACCTTATTAGGAAGTTTTTATGAAGATGAGGGCATTTGAAACAAATTTTAAGAGATTGATAAGTCCTGACCAAGTAGAATGGATTTAGGTAGCTTCTTGACTAAGTCAAGTTCATCAGCAAAGCTCTTTAGTCAAGAAGAAATCTGAAAGGTTAGCCAACGGTGAGTCACTTTAAAATTTATCAGTAACACTCTTTTTTTCTGGAGTCCTGCAGCAAATTCAACAAATAAAAGATAATAACTATTACTGAAAAAAAAAAGCTAAAGTGAAAAATTTTTTAATGTATTGGCCACTGTATTTATAGGAAATACTTGCAGAACACAGGCATGAGTAACAAGCAACTGATTCTTTTATATTTGATAAGGGACCTGGTAATGCGTTTGTCACATTCAGCTTCACTATATAATTGTGAATGTACCCTGAAATAAATACTACATCTTTTCAGCTCTGCTATCCAACAGGAACAATTGATAGTTGGAGAAAACTCTGCAAGTTCGTAGGGATAAAATTAGAGAATTAGGGTTGTTACTTTATTAAGACAGAATCATTAAGTTTCTAAAACTCACAGTTTTTTTTAACATCTTTACTGCAGTATAATTGCTTTACAATGGTGTGTTAGTTTCTGCTTTATAACAAAGTGAATCAGCTATACATATACATATATCCCCATATCTCCTCCCTCTTACGTCTCCCTCCCACCCTCCCTATCCCACCCCTCTAGGTGGTCACAAAGCACTGAGCTGATCTCCCTGTGCTATGTGGCTGCTTCCCACTAGCTATCTATTTTAATTTGGTAGTGTATATATGTCCATGCCACTCTCTCACTTCATCCAGCTTACCCTTCCCCCTCCCCGTGTCCTCAAGTCCATTCTCTACGTCTGCGTCTTTATTGCTGTCCTGCCCCTAGGTTCGTGAGAACCATTTTTTTTTTTTTTAGATTTCATATATATATGTTAGCATACGGTATTTTTCTCTTTCTGACTTACTTCAGGCTGTATGACAGACTCTAGGTCCATCCACCTCCCTACAAATAACTCAGTTTCATTTCTTTTTATGGCTGAGTAACATTCCATTGTATATATGTGCCACATCTTCTTTATCCATTCATCTGTCGATGGACACTTAGGTTGCTTCCATGTCCTGACTATTGTAAATAGAGCTGCAATGAACATTGTGGTACATGACTCTTTTTGAGTTATGGTTTTCTCAGGGTATATGCCTCTCACAATTATTGATGGTAACTCCATTAATTCCAGATGAAGAGGTCTTTCTCTTCTACATTTTTCCAAATCACATCTATGAATAGCAGGCCAATTAAAGCTTGAAAGGAAAAGAGACCATTAATATATATCCATCCTTTATTTTCCAAAGAAAATTGTACAATTTTGGGCTTCCCTGGTGGCACAGTGGTTAAGAATCTGCCTGCCAATGCAGGGGACACAGGTTTGTGCCCTGCTCTGGGAAGATCCCACATTCTGCGGAGCAACTAAGCCGGTGCCCCACAACTACAGAGCCTGTGCTCTAGAGCCCACAATCCACAACTACTGAAGACTGCTTTCCTAAAGCCCATGCTCTGCAACAAGAGAAGCTACTGCAATAAGAAGCCTGTGCACTGCAGCGAAGAGTAGCCCCCGCTCGCCGCAACTAGAGAAAGCCCGCATGCAGCAATGAAGACCCAACGCAGCCAAAAATAAAATAAATTAAATAAATTTTTTAAAAATTGTACAATTTTGCCATAAATTGCTTTCAACAAAGGCTTAGTTTACACATAAAAAGATGGTAGGGAGGTGAGCATGGGGGTGGGTTGGGGGTGGGAATACAGCGATTAACTAATAAAAGAAACCCAAAGACTATTTCTAGAAAAGCTACATGGCAGAGGAAAGAAAATATAAACACTGACCTTTCTCTTTAAGAGTAAAGCTTCCGGGCCTCCCTGGTGGCGCAAGTGGTTGAGAGTCCGCCTGCCGATGCAGGGGATACGGGTTCGTGCCCCGGTCTGGGAGGATCCCATATGCCGCGGAGCGGCTGGGCCCGTGAGCCATGGCCGCTGAGCCTGCGCGTCCGGAGCCTGCGCGTCCGGAGCCTGTGCTCCGCAACGGGGGAGGCCACAACAGTGAGAGGCCCGCATACCGCAAAAAAAAAAAAAAAAAGAGTAAAGCTTCCACTGACTTCTTACATCCATCAGTCAGTGTTTATCCAAACTCCAGGCTGAAGTATTATCTCATATAAGGCTCACCTACCAATAGAAGGCCAATTTGTCCCAAAGTAGGTAAGGCACCCAAAACCAAATTTCTGGGCTGCAAGATGCAAATGCTGACTAAATAAGGTGTTTACAGTGTACTTCTTATCAATAGCTAAGTCTTTAAAGGTAGAGAAGGAACTGCCCCTGGTGGTCCAGTGGGTAAGACTCCGTGCTCCCAGTGCAGGGGGCCTGGGTTCAATCCCTGGTCCAGGAACTAGATCCCGCATGCATGCCGCAACTAAGAAGCCCACATGCCGCAACTAAAAGATGCCGCATGCCACAGCGGAGATCCCATGTGCTGCAACTAAGACCCGGAACAGCCTAAATAAAGAAATAAATATTTTAAAAATAAAAATAATAATAATAATAATAAAATAAAGGTAGAGAAAACCTGAGATACTCCTCAATGTACCAGATTCACACACCAAACATTCACTCTGAAGTTTTTCTACTTATTGGCTGAGTCTCTAGCTGAACTGTCTTAAAAATACATAAGTTATAAAAAAGCAATTGCCTCTGCTCTGCCCTTTAAAAATTGTTACAGTATTCCTAGGACCCAAAGACTTGTCCATTACCCTAAAATCTTCTGCTTCCCTCATACTAAGTAATTTTTTCTTGATAATTTATTCTGCTCCCCTGAACATGATTCCCAAAGGTCTTTTCAAATAAACAATTCAGTATTTTAGGAATAAAGAGAGGGTGTATTTTCAGCAGAGTCAAAAGGTAATTCAAACTCTACTTTGTGAGGTTTAACAAAACATCACTCATTCATTAAAAAAAAAATTCTAATTCCGATTCCTTTCCATTGTTTCCATTGGGCTATGGTAGTTTTTATTGTAAAGACAGATATTATCAATCACTATTTTTTCTTAAATTATTTTCAAAATATTCTGTAAGTATAAAGTAATACACGGGCTTCCCTGGTGGTGAAGTGGTTAAGAATCCGCCTGCCAATGCAGGGGACATGGGTTTGAGCTCTGGTCCAGGAAGATCCCACATGCCGCGGAGCAACTAAGTCCGTGTGCCACAACTACAGAGCCTGTGCTCTAGAGCCCGCGTGCCACAACTACTGAGCCCACGTGCCACAACTACTGAAGCCCGCACGCCTAGAGCCCGTGCTCTGCAACAAAGAGAAGCCACCACAAGGAGAAGCCCGCACACTGCAAAGCAGAGTAGCCCCCGTTCGCCGCAACTAGAGAAACCCTGCGCACCGCAGGACCCAACGCAGCCATAAATAAATAAATAAATTTATTAAAAAAAAAAATAGACACACAAATATACAAGGGTATCTTTCATTATCTTAAAATAAAACTATCCCAGCTACTCCCCCATGGTTATCACCCCAGGAAGTAAAAATCAGGAAATACAATTTTTTTTCACCATTCATCAATGGCAAAGATGAAAGGAGAAAGAGAGAGGTGCACAAGCTAAAGTTGCTCTTGAATGGTAAAAAGGCAAAAATGAGGAAATAAAGAAGATCCAGGTGACTGACTGACATGAGAGCTAAGAAAAAGATAAGGGGAAGAAAGAGAGAGTGAGATTGACAGATAGACCCAAGTCCATAAATTGGGCTGTAGAAAATATAAGGTAGAACATGGTAGAACATGGATACTGAGATAGAAAGACCACTATCCTGGGAGTCAGGATATTGCATTCATGCCACATCTCTGAGATATCAGCTTTATGATATTAGCCTCTGTTTCCTCATCTGAAGTACAAGGAGGCTGAACAAACTGCTTCTGGTATTCCATCTCTAACTTTTTATGAATTGCTGGATGGATCCCAGGTAGCAGAAGCTAATATAAGCCAAGATGGAAATTTGGAGTAATTTGAAGCCTAGAAAGAATCTCACAGAGAGTGACAGGACAGAGGAACAGCCAGGGTAGGAAAAGAAAGTGAGAAGTTGAAGATTCAAGAGCAGATACCACATGAATTATCTCCATTTTTCTACCAATTCCGTAAGAGAAGAGAAAACACATCACTACCTAATAATACGCTTACTGCTATCAGGTTGAGCCATATGAAATTGCTGACATTTAATTGTTATTTAATATTTTCCATTATCTCACTTGGAGACAAGGCGTCCTCCCACTGATGACAATTAGCTGATTTACACTGATTTACATGGAAAATGACAGATCTGATTTCTTAATTTTTTGATAAAGCTGATTTACTCAGTAACTAGTAAATGGCCCCCACCATCTATAATTGTGGTTAGATTAATCTCCATATTTTAAGACTATAATTCTGAAATGCTATATTCCCTTTTTTTGGCATATTATGTCTTAATTTTCCACCAATTAAGGAAACTGAGTCATAGAACAACAGAAATGAAAACATACAATTTTATTTAGAATAGATAATATTGAGGAGACCTTGAAATGGAGTGGCCTATGGAAAGAAGTTTAAACAATAATACATCATCACTCTATGGGGGACAGGGTACAAATAATACCATATAAAAGAAGCTGACCATGTACAGAAAAAGACTGGTGATAAGAAAGATGTTAAACCTACAAGAGGAAAGAGATATCCCAACTGTACAGCTCAAAAATTTCAGACTGATCCTTGCCTAATCATGAAGGAACTGAAAGAAGCACTTAGTTATGTTAGTCTGGTTCTCTAGTAGAAGGAACTAGCTCTAAGGAACCAAGAAACTAAAAAGAGAAGTAAAAAAGGGGTGGCTCAACCTTTGCCATCCAAACAGAAATACCAAACAATTCAGTTGGTGTTGTAAAAAGAGGACTGACATCTGGAGATCTGAGTTTTGGCCCTAACCCTGTCACTAACTTTTTGTGTGACCTTGAGCAGTCTTCATCTTCCCAAATCTCAATTTTCACCTCTTCAAAGTGAGGGGGTGGAACAAATGATCTAAAGCAATGTAATTTCAAACTTACAGAAAAATTTCAAGAGTAGCAGAAGGAACTCCCCTAAGTCCTTTATCCAAATTTTAAAATTATTTACATTTTTTCCATTTACTTTATTATTCCCTCTTTACATATAGACTTATATGTGTTTTTTCCTAAACCATCTGAGACTTAGAGACATCATACACTTTTTAACCCTAAATACTTCAGTGTGTTATTTATTAAGAACAAGGCCATTCTCTTATGTAAACACAGTGTGTGTGTGTGTGTGTGTGTGTGCATGTGTGCCTGTGTGTATATACAAATTAGGACATTTAACATTGATACAATATTATTGTCTAACTTACAGTCTATATTAAATTGTGTAAATTATCCTAAAAACATTATATTTTTTCCTAGTTCAGGATCAAATCTAAGGTCACATATATTTTTTTCCTAGTTCAGGATCAAATCTAAGGTCACACATTGCATTTAGTTGTCATGACTCTTATGTCTCTTTTAATCTGGATCAATTCCTCAGGCTTTCTTTTTTTTTCCTGACCTTGACATTTTTGAAGAGTACAGGCTAGTTATTTTGTAAAATGGCCCTCCATTTGGGTTTGTCTGACATTTCCTCATGATTAGATTCAGTTTGTGCATTTTTGGCAGGATTATCACTGAAGTAATGTTTGGTCCTCAGTGCTTTTTTTTTACATCTTTGCTTTTTATTTACTTGTTTATTTATCGATGCATAGAACTGATTAGCTTTTATTCATGTTACAAAGAGTTCTTTTCTTTACAAAAATTATCTCTTTTTTTTAACATCTTTATTGGAGTATAATTGCTTTACAATGGTGTTAGTTTCTGCTTTATAACAAAGTGAATCAGCTATACATATACATTTATCCCCGTATCTCTTCCCTCTTATGTCTCTCTCCCTCCCTTCCATCCTCCCTATCCCACCCCTCTAGGTGTTCACAAAGCACCAAGCTGATCTCCCTGTGCTATGCGGCTGCTTCCCAACAGCTATCAGTTTTACATTTGGTAGCGCATGTAGTCCACGCCACTTTCTCACTTCGTCCCAGCTTACCCTTCCCCCTCCCCGTGTCCTCAAGTCCATTCTCTAGCAGGTCTGCGTCTTTATTCCCGTCCTGCCCCTAGGTTCTTCATGACCTTTTTTTTTTTTTTAGATTCCATATATATGTGTTAGCATACGGTATTTGTTTTTCTTTCTGACTTACTTCACTCTGTATGACAGACTCTAGGTCCAACCACCTCACTACAAATAACTCAATTTCGTTTCTTTTTATGGCTGAGTAATATTCCATTGTATATATGTGCCACATCTTCTTTATCCATTCATCTGTCGATGGACACTTAGGTTGCTTCCATGTCCTGGCAATTGTAAATAGAGCTGCAATGAACATTGTGGTACATGACTCTTTTTTTTTTTTTTTTGCGATACGCGGGCCTCACTGTTGTGGCCTCTCCCATTGCAGAGCACAGGCTCCGGACACGCAGGCCCAGAGGCCATGGCTCACGGGCCCAGCCACTCCGTGGCATGTGGGATCTTCCCAGACTGGGGCACGAAACCATGTCCCCTGCATCAGCAGGCAGACTCTCAACCACTGTGCCACCAGGGAAGTCCTACATGACTCTTTTTGAATTATGGTTTTCTCAAGTAATATGCCCAGTAGTGGGATTGCTGGATCATATGGTAGTTCTATTTTTAGTTTTTTAAGGAACCTCCATACTGTTCTCCATAGTGGCTGTATTAATTTACATTCCCACCAGCAGTGCAAGAGGGTTCCCTTTTCTCCACACCCTCTTCAGCATTTATTGTTTGTAGATTTTTTTAAAAATTTATTTTATGGGCTTCCCTGGCGGCGCAGTGGTTGAGAGTCCGCCCGCCAATGCAGGGTACATGGGTTTGTGCCCCAGTCCGGGAAGATCCCACATGCCACGGAGTGGCTGGGCCCGTGAGCCATGGCCGCTGAGCCTGTGCTCCGCAATGGGAGAGGCCACAACAGTGAGAGGCCCGCGTACTGAAAAAAAAAAAAAAAAAAAAATTTATTTATTTATTTATTTATTTTTGGCTGTATTGGGTCTTCGTTGCTGTGTGCAGGCTTTCTCTAGTTGCAGTGAGTGGGGGCTACTCTTGTTGTGGTGCACAGGCCTCTCATTGCGGTGGCTTCTCTTGTTGCAGAGCACAGGCTCTAGGCAAACGGGCTTCAGTAGTTGTGGCTCGCGGGCTCTAGAGCGCAGGCTCAGTAGTTGTGGCACACGGGCTTAGTTGCTCCACGGCATGTGGGATCTTCCTGGACCAGGGCTTGAACCCATGTCCCCTGCATTGGCAGGCAGATTCTTAACCACTGCGCCACCAGGGAAACCCTGTTTGTAGATTTTTTGGTGATGGCCATTCTGATTGGTGTCAGATGATATCTCATTGTCGTTTTGATTTGCATTTCTCTAATGATTAATGATGTCGAGCATTCTTTCATGTGTTTGTTGGCAATCTGTATATCTTCTTTGGAGAAATGTCTATTTAGGTCTTCTTCCCATTTTTGGATTGGGTTGTTTGTTTTTTTGATATTGAGCTGCATGAGCTGCTCGTAAATTTTGGAGATTAATCCTTTGTCAGTTGCTTCATTTACAAACATTTTCTCTCATTCTGAGGGTTGTCTTTTTGTCTTGTTTATGGTTTCCTTTGCTGTGCAAAAGCTTTCAAGTTTCATTAGGTCCCATTTGTTTTTGTTTTTATTTCCCTTTCTCTAGGAGGTGGGTCCAAAAGGATCTTGCTGTGATTTATGTCATAGCGTGTGCTGCCTATGTTTTCCTCTAAGAGTTTTATAGTGTCTGGCCTTACATTTAGGTCTTTAATCCATTTGGAGTTTATTTTTGTGTATGGTGTTAGGGAGTGTTCTTATTACATTCTTTTACATGTAGCTGTCCAGTTTTCCCAGCACCACTTATTGAAGAGGCTGTACTTTCTCCATTGTATATTCTTGCCTCCTTTATCAAAGATAAGGTGACCATATGTGCGTGGGTTTATCTCTGGGCTTTCTATCCTGTTCCACTGATCTATATTTCTGTTTTTATGCCAGTACCATACTGTCTTGATTACTGTAGCTTTGTAGTATAGTCTGAAGTCTGGGAGCCAGATTCCTCCAGCTCCGTTTTTCTTTCTCAGGATTGCTTTGGCTATTAAGGGTCTTTTGTGTTTCCATACAAATTGTGTAATTTTTTGTTCTAGTTCTGTGAAAAGTGCCATTGGTAGTTTGTTAGGGATTGCATTGAATCTGTAGATTGCTTTGGGTAGTATAGTCTTCACAATGTTGATTCTTCCAATCCAAGAACATGGTATATCTCTCCATCTGTTTGTATCATCTTTGATTTCTTTCATCAGTGTCTTATAGTTTTCTCCATACAGGTCTTTTGTCTCCTTAGGTAGGTTTATTCCTAGTTATTTTATTCTTTTTGTTGCAGTGGTAAATGGGAGTGTTTCCTTAATTTCTCTTTCAGATTTTTCAGCATTAGTGTAAAGGAATGCAAGAGATTTCTGTGCATTAATTTTGTATCCTGCTACTTTACCAAATTCACTGATTTGCTCTAGTAGTTTTCTGGTAGCATCTTTAGGATTCCTCAGTGCTTTTTTTTTTTTTTTTTTTGCGGTATGCGGGCCTCTCACTGTTGTGGCCTCCCCCATTGCGGAGCACAGGCTCCGGACGCGCAGGCTCAGCGGCCATGGCTCACGGGCCCAGCCGCTCCGCGGCATATGGGATCCTCCCAGACCGGGGCACGAACCCGTATCCCCTGCATCGGCAGGCGGACTCTCAACCACTTGCGCCACCAGGGAGGCCCTCCTCAGTGCTTTTTGTTAAGAGGTACATGCAGCCAGTTTGTCCCAGTATCAGTGATATAGGCTTGATAACTTGGTTAAAGTGGTGTGATGAGGTTCCTCCACTATTGCTCTGTAACTATTAAATAATTTATGGAGAGATACTTTGCCATGTAAGTATCCTGCTCCTCATCAAACTTTCACCCACTAGTTTTAGCATCCATGAATGAGTTTCTTACTCCACCATCCCATCTGTATTTATTAGTTGTCATCCTCCTGAAACACCTTCACTTTTCCTACATTTATGTAATGATCCATTTACTTATTTATAATGATTCATTTACTTATTTACTTATTCATTTACTCATTTACTTATTTACTTATTTACAATAGGGATTCTTATTTTATTCAGTGGTTTATAACCCATTACTAATAGTACTTATTTTGATTAAAGCAGGGGTTCTTAATATTTCTTTGTACCATGGATCCCTTTAACAGTGTGGAGAAACCTATAGACCTTTTCTCAGAATAATGTTTTTAAATGCATAAAATAATTACAGAGGATATTATATTGGTTTACAGAGGAAACCTAATATACTGAAATAGTTATCAAAATTTTTTAAATGTATGATACATTAATAAATGTATTTCTTTTTTTTTAACTAATTTATTTATTTTTGGCTACGTTGGGTCTTCATTGCTGTGCGCAGCCTTTCTCTAGTTGTGGCAAGCGGGGGCTACTCTTCGTTGCGGTGTGCGGGCTTCCCATTGCAGTGGCTTCTCTTGTTGAGGAGCACGGGCTCTAGGTGCGCAGGCTTCAGTAGTTGTAGAACACGGGCTCAGTAGTTCTGGCTCGTGGGTTCTAGAGCGCAGGCTCAGTAGTTGTGGCACACGGGCTTAGTTGCTCCACAGCATGTGGGACCTTCCTGGACCAGGGCTCGAACCCATGTCCCCTGCATTGGCAGGTGGATTCTTAACCAATGCACCACCCAGGAAGCCCAATAAATGTATGTCTTTATTAACACGTTAAATAACAAGATCCCCCAGTAATGAGTACAAACTATATCAATGTGTCTGCAACAACTGCAGTGTGATATGAAATTATCTGTGATTTCTATCAATGACAGTCACAAGTACGGTACTGCTAATACAGTAGTGCTGTGGTTTTGCTACTAACATTCAAACTAAAAAGGTTATATTTCAATTACAAATTAGTGAAAATAAAGATGTGATTTCCCTCAATCCATGTTCATGGACCCAATGCATTCTATCCTGGATGCCAGGTTAAGAATCCCTGAAATAGTCTCTTTGTTCCCCTAACCTCTCTAAGACCTTGCCTTAACATCACATTATTTTTGGAGCCCAAAATTTCAATCCCTCAGTGTAAAACTTCTCTCATCAATGTATAAAAGCTAAATAAGACTAGAAAAGACAGATATGAGTAAAAGAAGAAATTACTTTAAAAGTCCAGGGTCCTGGGCTTCCCTGGTGGCGCAATGGTTGAGAGTCCGCCTGCCGATGCAGGGGACACGGGTTCGTGCCCCGGTCTGGGAGGATCCCACATGCCGTGGAGCGGCTGGGCCTGTGAGCCATGGCCGCTGAGCCTGCGTGTCTGGAGCCTGTTCTCCGCAACGGGAGAGGCCACAGCGGTGAGAGGCCCACGTACCGCAAAAAAAAAAAAAAAAAAAAAAAAAAGTCCAGGGTCCTGCAGCACTAAAGCAAAGAAGTAACCTTCTGGAGAATGACCTGGAGCTGGCTGTGGGTTCAGCAAGACCCAAGTTAGAGAAACTGAAGCCCGAATAAGAGGAATGACTTACCCAGGATCCCAAAAAGAATGGAGTCAGAGCCATGGCCAGAAAAATCATCTTTAGAAAGCTTGATGATAAGAAGATTTAACAGGCATCTATTCAGACTGCGGCTTCTAAAATGACTAAAGAAATGGAAGCCTTATGACTTCCAGCTTGGATGCAAGACCAACAATAAGGATCCATTTATGCTCTATGACACAGAGGTTGACAATAAAGGGGAAAGCAAGGCCTGAATTCCATTATGATAAAGCTGATGACTGTGTCAGTTTTTCTATAGGTTTAGTCTATAGTATGATTTTCCCTTAAAAAATCAGATAGTGCCACTCTCCTCTGAGTTCAGTGACAATAATCCACAGCAGTTTGACTCTAATGCCTATGGGGCACTGTTGCAGGTTATGAAGAGCAATACAGTCACATACAAGAGTTCAGAGAATTATCCCTAGATTTAATGAGAAGTAGTACATTTTCACATGTAATTTCTTCATTTTACTTAAGAAAGACTATGTTCTTGGGGTTCTTACAACTTAACTTCTGAATCTAAATGTTAGAATAGGATTGAGCTGAAAACCTAGTTACACTATCTGATAGCACCAACCCCATGAAAGGCATCAGTTTGCAGACCAGGATGTAACAGCAAGGTTGCAGTAACTCTGGAAGCAGAAGCAGGAGCCCAGCAGAAACATTTAGAGTAGCAGAATGAAGCTAAAGCTTATAAAATCACTGTAGAAGGTAAATTTGAATAATAAAGTTCAAATGCAAGGCTTTCTAAATTGGTCAAAAAGTATTTAGATTTAAGTTATATGTTTAATGTCAACTGTAAGTGATTTTGTTTAGGGGTGGGGTGGGTAAGAGTTTTGGTTCTGTCTAACCTAAATCAAAGGATTCTCCCCTCCACCTACTATAGGAAGTTTGAATTCCATTGCAAACTAGATTTTTTCTTCTCTACCACTGGTCTTCCTTAAAACTCCTCACCAAGGAATTCCCTGGCGGTCCAGTGGTTAGGACTCCACGCTTCCACTGCGGGGGGCACGGGTTCATCCCTGGTTGGGCAATTAAGATCCCACATGCTGTGAGGCACGGCCAAAAAAACAATTTCCTCACCTAATCTGTGCACCTAGGCAACTGCTTAGACTTAGATGCAAGACTATTTCATCCTTCCAGAAATAAAAGCTATGTTTGTGAACACTCACACAAAGTTAAACAGCACATAATTCCTAAGGCCTTCCGTTGTTTTTCAGTATTTAAAATCTGAAGACCTGGACATCCTTACACTTACACTTCTCTTTCTTGCCATTCTTACAGTCTTATTTTTCAGTATTGAACTGTGTGATTATTCATATTCCCATTAAATCACTGCCCACTCCTGATCCTTTCTGTTTAGATGCTTCTTAGCTCTTCATTCCTCCCATCCCTTAATCTACATGTTCAGAACCTGAGAACTGCACATGAACAAAGGGGAAAATTTTGGGAAGTCTCAAATCAATATATAACTTAAGTGGTTAGAAAAAAAAGTTAATCTAGAAATAAGAATGACTTTCTACTGATTTGAGCCTGTGGTGAAGAATTTTATCTCCACTACTAGGTTGCTTCTTAAGAATAGCCTTATCTTGTCCACCTTTATTTCTCACAAAAGACCTAATATAGTGCTATGCACATAGAAAACATTTATTTACTGAACAAAAGTTCAGAAAGTGTTATCATGCAACACTCGGTCAACTTAATAAAAAATTGCCTTGTAACAAACCTGGACTGGTTCTTCAGACCATCATTGTGCTTAGAAGACATCAGTCCAATAGATTACTTAGAAATATTTGCAATAGAGGAAAATCATGATAAAAGTCATTTAAAAGAAAACAAAATAACAAAACAGATCCATATTTACAATGCTTGGAACGAGACTCAAAAAAATATTTGAATCTGAAATAATGACTCGTTAGATATACGTAAGATTACACAAGTCTATTTCCTTTCATTCCCACTTATAGCTTTAAAGTTTGTGATACACAAAAAGTTTACAGAAGCAGTACCTCAAGATTCTCTATGACATCTCTTGCAAGCCTCTCATCGACTGAAGGTAACTTTAATTAGAGCTGAAGCCCAGGGAAGAATTGACTTTGGGGATTGAGGTGTGGGATTTAGGAATAATAATCAACCATATTAACAAAAAGGAAAAGTTATCCTTTAAAATGAAATGGTAATTCTTTTTTACTGGTGGAGACAAATTACGTCAAAACCAAAAGAATGATCTCGAATGGGGGAAGGAATAAAAGAATTACAAAATCTAAGAGAAAACATTAAACATTGTGTTAAAAAACGACTTCACGTTGAATAAATAACCTGTAGCACCTCTAAAACCCTCTGTGCCTGCTAAGATCTCCAACTGGCCCTTCTTCTAATTCAGTAATCGCTACATAGTTCACTAGGGATCAATCATTTCTCTGGCTTTTGCCAACTGGGCCGGACTGCAGGATTGAGGGTGCCAAGGAAAGACTGGGGACTGGCTTCCCACGGCTGCTTAAATTGTAAGAAGTCAAGGGTTACTCTTAACAGTGTCAATTACCGTGTTTGATTTTGGGGACAACTCAAGGAGCCTTTAGAGTCCAGCCTGTCCGAGCTGTGGACCTTAACTTCCTCATCTGTAAAATGGAGCAGGCGATACCCTGCTGAAGGAAAAATACAGGATTACTACCCGCAGCCCCACCAACGAGAAAGCAGCCATCCAGTTAGGGCCGGGAGGAGGCGGCGCCGAGAGGAGCGAGAACAGGGCAGTTTGCAGGAAGCGCTTCAGGCTTGGGAGGGGAGATAGAAGGCGGAGGCGGGAATGTGAAAGCTGAGCCCTAGCTGCGGAGTTTGTACCGAAGCTCCGGGGAGGCGGGGCGAAGCTGGGGTGAAGGGGTTAGTCAGTGGATGGGCAAGACGGGCCACCTCCCCCGAAAAGTGAGGGCTGGGTGCGGGGGAGGCTCTGAGGTGGCGGCTGAGGAACGTGGGGGGAGGGGGGAAGCTAACGCGCTCAGGAAAGGGGCGGAAAGCGCGCGCCCACTGCACGCATGCGCGCGCCTAGCTCCTCCAGGTCGCAGGCCTGGGCTTCTGACCGCACGCCCAGCGCCGACGGCGCGGACGTTACAGGAGGAGGAGACACGCGGCCCCTCCCCGCCGGGACCTGACGGCCCTTCTGCGCGTCTCTCGAGGTGGCGGGTCGCCACTTGTTTCTTCAGTGGGGATTTAGGAAGCAGGGAAAGGGAACACGTTTCTCTCCCTTGCTCTTTGCGTTCCCCTCCCCCACGAAGAAAGGGGCGGGAGGTTCTGGGCGTGTCAAGGAGAGTCCGCTCCGGGTTTTCCCGCCCACTTTAACTCTGTGAGCGCTTTACTCCACCCGGCGCGTCCGAGCCCTCCGCCGGAACTCGTTCCGCCTCCCCCACACATCTTTCTCCAGGAATGGAAAGTGGGAGCTCGGACGTCTTTGCTTGAGCTCCTCAGACCAGGCAGCCACTCCCTATCTTTTCGGAGTTTCAACTCCGACAGCCCCTGGTAGCTAGAATTCTCCTCTAATCAGGTCGCTCTGAGGGACTACTTGACGTCTTCGTGCGCTCGGTGGTGCGGCCGCGCTCTGAGCTCTTCCTGGAAACTCCCGCCTCGGGGAGCCAGGAGAGCCCGGCCGGGGGGGAGGGGAGCGGTGGGGGCGCACACGCCCCCTGTCCCGGGGGAGGGCTCCGCGCCCCCGCCCTCCTCCCCGCGGGGAGGGGAGGGAAGGCGCGAGAGGGGGAGGGGAGGGCGCGGGGCAAGGAAACGGGGGGGTGGGGGCGGCTTCCCGCCCCACCCTACCCCCGCCTCGAGAACAACGGGTTCCCGCTGCTGCCCCCTGCCGCCCACAGAGCCCCGCACCCCGCGGTCCTGCCCGGCCCCTAGAGGGGCGTCGGGGGAGCCGCAGCCTCCGGGGCCGTGGGAACCCGAGCCGAGGCTTATAAGAACTGACCGGTTTCCTGTCAGAAAACTTCCAGTTACTTTAGAGAAGCCCTTTGGGCCAACTTGGTCCCAGCCGGAACTGGCCACATTTCACTACAGCCCGGTGACCTCCCTTCTACTTTAAAACAACGGGGAATAATCTTGGGGGAAGCAGTCGGTTGGTAAAACCAAGAGCAACACTACGTTGCAGCGCTCTTACTCAGAGGAAATTAAAATACTGATTGTGGGGAATTTTTAAAGGACTACCAACAGAAGGGACTCGGGTTTTTGAAGTGAAAGCTTTTTTCCCTTCTGTATGTACACAAAGATTTAAGTCATGAGAGTTTATTACAGCAGTACATCTGCTTGTAAGCGTACTTGAGTTTGTGGTTTAAAAAAACCTTCCTGAACTTTTTAAAAGAGGGGTTTGTTTCCGAATCCAACAGGAAAAAAACCAATTCGAAAAAGCCTAAAAAAGTTCAATTAGAATAGCAGCCACATTTCAACATTTCCCAGATTTTGCAATATTAAACTGTGAGGGTTTGTGCCAAATTTTAAGGCAAGAATTCTTGCTGCCAAATTACAAATTTCTCAAAATGAGGGGTGTTCAACCAAATTGCTGCCAGACCCCATAAACAGGCACTAACAGCACTGCTATAATTACACCTTATTATCTCCCTCGCAGCCTTATTTGATTCACTGCCGGGTAAAATCCTCATCCCGGGTGTCACTAGCTGGCCTTTTTCTGGGGCTGAACAATCACACACCTCCCATGCCTCAGTTCCTCCAACGCCTCTTTAGCTGTACAACCAATCGCCGCCTAGTTCATTCTTTATGGTCCATCTCTTCCAAAAATGCAACCCAATCAGATAGGTTATTTTCACCCCAGCTTCCCTAGAGACTAAGAAATGAAGAAGATGAAAACAAATTTATCAGAGTTACTCACAAGAAAAATTTCTTCTTTGAAGAAAAGGATTTAGGCCAAGAAACCAAATTTGTTGTTTAACTCGAGCCCCCTACGGGGATTTAGCATAGTGGGTTGAATGCAGTTAAACCAGCTTAATCACTTTCTTTGTTCTGGGCTCTTTGCATTTATTTAATGTTGTATTTTAACATGATTTGACACAACCTAATTTCTTCTGTTAGTGTAGAGTCTACACTGTAAACCGTGTAACATAACCAACCATAGCTTTCTGTAGAACCTTTGACGTTTTTGTAGAATTCTGTACTAAACTGCTGTATGACTAAGACTAAAAAAGTGGGGGTTTGGTGGGGGAGGGGTGGGGAGGAAGTCATGTTTTCTTTTCTTTTTTAATCCAGAGATTTTAAAAACACAAAAGCGTGGCCATTGTAGACCACTTAATTCTTTGGTAAGATCTATAGCTCCACAGCCCATTCTAGGAGCCTTTTCTCATTTTTGTCTGAAAGTGGGTTTGTTTATTTGTTTGTTTGTTTCAATAGGGAAAAAAGGAAGAGAGCATGCTGGATCTCATGCCCAATAGATTCTAATTCTTCTAGCCTTTACTCTCCCTCTTAAATAACAATTCTACCCTGCTTCTCACCAGCCCCAGATTGAGGGGCATTCATTCACAAATGACTCTTGAGCTTCCTTCTGAGTGTCTGCTTCCTTATAAAGCCAAAACCTCAATACTGACTCAATGAATTAAGGCTTGTAAAGATTCAGGCAGAAAACCTAAGTGCATGGGAGAAATAATCTCTTTTCTGTTCTAACTTTAAATTATTTTGCAACGTGCAGGAATAATAATATCTGTCCTTTACTGTGTGCGAGACAAGCACTCTTCTAAGCTTTTTCCATGAATTAACTCCTTACAACAGGCCTAAGAAGTGGGTACAATTGTTGCCACTGTTTTACAGATGAGGAAATTGAGTCATAGAAGTTAAGTAACTGGCACAGGATCACCCAGGCTGGAACCTACAGAACTAGGACTTAAACCCAGGCTGTTTCCATTGTGCTTCTCATCATCCAAGCTGGTTATCAGCTCGACTGTCCATAAAGTGAAGAGTCATCATTAATTCACCATCTTTTGCTTTCAGAGTGTCCCCTTTATGACCAAGTCTTAGGCTATGCTTTTTCCTCTGGAACTCCAGTAGAGTGAAATTGTTGAGATCTGCTTAGGAAAAGCATTCCCAAAGCAGATTACTCTCTTGGAAGGCAGCCTCAGCCTGTCAGCATATGCATTGTAAATGCTAACCAGGACAGACACATCCAGCCTCACCAGATTCAGAAAGAAGCAAGATGGTTAGAAAGTGATTTGGATTCTCTGATGTTGAAACAGGTAGAAACAAGGAGATGAAGTGGGAAGAGAGAAGGCAATGGAAACTGAGAGAAAATAAATGTAACATATGTGCACAGGGAGAGAGCAGTCTGACACTGCAAAGAATGAGGATCGAGGTCACGCAGAAAAGAAGTGTATGGGCATGTTATGAGAGAACTAGAAGAAGAACATAAACATGAAAACCAAGTACATAGCAAGGAGAGGTGGTGGGGAGTCAGGTTGGTTTTTTTCCACATATGGAGCTTCAGATGAATTAAATACAGTTTTAGGCTGGATTAATAGAAATATAGCAACCGGAACAGGGAAAGAAAGAGCTCCATTTCATTCTATGTTAGACCACATCTAAGTAATGTGTTCACTTTTAGAGGGAGGTAATAAAGAGAGCAACCAACCAAGATGGTGAGGAGACTTGAAACCTTGGCTTACAAGGAAGAATTGAAGAATTCATAAGTGATCGAAGAGCCATCTTGAAATACCTGAAGAGCTATTGTGTAAAAAAAGAATTAGACTTGTCCTGGGAGGCTCCAAGATTCTAGAACTGATGGTTAGGAGCTTTAGCTCAGAATACAGAAGAAGTCACGTACACATGAAATAGATTGTCTTAGAATGTAAGAAGCTCCACATCCATCACTAGAAGCATTCAAAATATATGTGGTGGCTGGACTGTACAATGTTGAGGTGCCTTTCATCCTGGCTACCATTCACTTGGACACTGTAAAAAGGAGGAAAACAATATAACCCACCTCATTAGTTTGTTGAAAAGCACTTAGCACATAGTGATAAGTGATAGCACTCACTAAAGTCAGCTGATAATAACACCCCTGAAGTTCTAAGATTCAGGATTTCTAAATATATCAGTGGGCAATTATTTAAGTCTTGTGTTTATAGATCACTTCTTTGGCATTATCAGTACTATCCTGAATGATGGCTTGGGTATCAACTGTCACCTTTAGGAGATCTTGGTGCAACTAAAACTTATTTAGTAGCATCCAGGGGCAATATTGTGAATTCTACACCACGAGGATCTTTAAAATTGAATTGTAGTGGGCTTCCCTGGTGGCGCAGGGGTTGAGAGTTCCCCTGCCGATGCAGGGGACACGGGTTCGTGCCCCGGTCCGGGAGGATCCCACATGCCGCGGAGCAGCTTGGCCCGTGAGCCATGGCCGCTGAGCCCGCGCGTCCGGAGGCTGCGCTCCGCAACAGGAGAGGCCGCGGCAGTGAGAGGCCCGTGTACCACACACACAAAAAAAATTGTAGTGCCACACAGCAATTCCAGAGGCACAAACAACACAGTAAGATAATGTGGGGTGACTGTAGGAAGGGTGGATAAAATAAAATTAATAAAATATGGCAGACCGAGAGAAGTCAAGCAGTACAGCTTTGTTTTGATGGTTGAAAAGCAATGGCAGCTGAGGTCAGCCTTACATCTCACGTATAAGAGTCAGATGAGATGGCTCATCTTGAGGAAAACGTGTCATGAAACCAACTGGGAAAGCTGGGTTCAGAGACAAAGACAAGCCAACTAGTGAGCTGGTTACCTGCTCACCCCAGGAAAGTAGTTTGATAAAGATGTTGCTATTTCATGTAGAATAAGGCTGACCTCAGCCACATCTTCAAACAAAAAGAAAGCATACATGACTGTTAAAAGGGACAATGAAGCTGTCTTAGCAATCAGACTTACTTAAATTCTTTTTTCCTCCAACCAAAAAGGGAAAATGGAAAGGAGACAGGACTGCTGCGGAGTAGGACAAAACTGGAATTAGAATCCCAGCTCTGCCTCTGTTAGATGAGCAACTAGAGCAAATGACTTTACCTTTCTAAGTCTCAGTTTTCTCATCTGTAGAATGGGAATAATAATAACACCCACCTCATGGCATTGTTGTGAGGATTATATAATATATTACCAGTAAAATATAGTTAGGACAATGCCTGACACATAGTGCCTAATATATTACCAGAATAAACGTATTGGGGAAGCAGGGAAGAAGGTTTGGCCATCTTAGTATCTGTGATATAGATTCTGCCATATAGAGATAGTGACATTATATAAAGGGAATGAAGAGCCATGACCACTGCACAACCCTCCCACCTTAGGTGGTCACTAAAGGGCCTAAAGCTAAGAACTTGCGTAACTTATAGGAGAAAGCCAGCTGGAATGGAATTACAAGTGTCCTTGCTCCAAATGCAAGGTAAATGATTTCCCTTTTCTCTCCTTTGGTTCTGCTTTTCTCTTCATGCTTTAATCATTTTGACACCAAGCTGTACAAAAGTAATTTAAAATTAACATGTCTGACACTTGGAAGCTAGCAGAACCTGATTCTGAACCCTGCCCCCTCTCCAGGGCAGCCAAAAGTCTTCTTTGATTGGCTACTGGTCCTGCAGCAGCTGATGAAGGGCCCAGGAAAACACATCCAACAATTAATTTGCTAATTTAGTTTTCTGTTTAATTTGAAACCAGAAAATCCTCAATCACCCAAGAGCTTGGCTTTCTGGCTTGAGCATCGGCTTCTGAAACTTCCTTTTCAGTAGCGAGCAAAGAAACAGAAGAGAAAGGGAGAAAGCTTACCTACTTAGGTACATACCATACCTCCTGTGCCCTTCTATCTTCACAATGGTTTTCTATAGGATCACAGTTCGCAACTCCTTTCACCAGGAGAATTGGGAACAAAACATTAATACTCAGTGTAGGTAAACTGCTTCATGAGTTACAAGGAATTTCCAGGCCAATATGTGTTCATAATTTAGAAAACTACCTTAGGGTTACAGACAGACCCAGATGGGTGTCTAGCATTAGAAGTAAGCATTGCTCTAAATTTTGAAGCAGCTTTCAGGTTCCCTGGGAACTTTTCTGCTGATTTCAAAAGGAAGAGGCAAAGGGAATTTGTATCAGAGATTGAAAAGATTTGTATTAGAGAGTTGGGTGAGAAGAAAGACATAAGTTTTTTTCCCACAGATCCCTCTGATAGCTTGCTCTTGCTGGAGAGAATCTCAGAATTAAGAGGCAGAGGGGTAGGCTTAACTCTCTAGTATGTACCAGAACCCACACCCTTTCTGCCACTCAGAGTGGATTTTGCTCAGTTGGTGGTTTAATTTTACTCCCAGTTTCCCCACCTCAGGCAGGTTAAACTCCTCTGCCTGACTTCCAAGACCTTCTGTAATCTAGCCTTACCCTACCTATCAATCCCTGTTTCTAACTCTTCATCAAAGTGTATTTTCTAATTTGGCCAGACTCAATGTTCTGAAAACATGCTGCTATGTTGCTGTCTATGAACCTTTGTTCATTTCGCCACTGATTTTCCCCGCACATGCTCCTCTCCCCCTTATTTAAATCCTATCCAAGCCTCAAGGACCACCAATATATTATTTCCTCCATTCAATTTTCCCCACCACTAACTTCTCCCCGTCTGTCTTCACATTGGTAACATTTATATAATGTACCACATGTTGACCACTCTGATGAAACCATATTCAGTTATTTCTTATCTCAGTTCTAACTTTCCATGTAAACTGTCAAGTTCTGAAAGCCAGGGTCCATATCATATACTTCCTTGGTATCCCAAAATGGCCATTCATGATAATCATCAGTGCTTGTTTAAAAACACAGATTATCAGGTTGTACCCTCCCTGAGAGTCTGTTTTGTTAGGTCACAGAGGGGACCCAGGAGTTTGTATATTTTACAGGTGCTTCAGGTATAGCCAGTCCCTGATAGTAGTTAGAGAATCACTGCTCACAGCACATGGCATGGCAGTCACTCAACTTGACTATGAATATTTGGGTATAAACTACAGTATATGTAGTTATTAATATCACATGGTGACCTAATTGATGGGCACTCCGACTGCCAAATGTACACCTCAGGGCACAAGTTTGGAGGCAGATAATCTGGTTTATCTTTGGTGACATCAGTTTGGTATGTTTAGAATCCAGATCTCCTCTCCACTTTATGATCTCTTTGTAATTACAATTACAGAGATTAGGTTGACTGAATTGATGGAATTGTAGCTGGTTAGAAACCTTCCCATCTTCATTGCCCACCCTCTTCAATCAGTTGCAATCTATAGTATTTGTTTGCGGAGTACTATTTAGGGGCAAGGGGACTTTGGTGTGTGAAAAAAGCTCCAGGCACAACTGCAAAATTGGTAAAATACCCCATATCCTAAATCCAACTCAAGTGTTAAATGATGAAGGATTAAGCTGTGATCCCCTCCTGGGGTATTTGTGTTTCAGAGGGAATCCTCTGGAAGTAAGAGGAGGGGATTATCTTAATGACTCCCAATCTTACTTGACAGGCAAGCTGCCAGAGCCCAAGATTTGGGTGCGCATTTTCTTAGCAGATGACCCCCTGGGCACCCCTCTGCTTCTTCCTGTACTCTACCATCTTCGATAAAGTAAACAGTGACCATAAAAGTTTCCAATCATTGTTCTCAGAGCTGAGAACAGTTTAAATGTGGACATGTTGGTCTGCTGTGGCTGGTGTTAGAAGAAGCATCTGAGTCAGAGTCCCATCTCTGTTTTGACAAAACACCATATTCTGGATTTTTCACATTCTTACATTATTAAATTCAAAAGAGAAAACCCTTGAAGTCTTCTTTTATTCGTCCAACAAATGTTGATCTAGTGCCAAGTACTGTCCTATATTCTAGCGATACAGTAATGAACAGATTAAACTCATGGGGGTTACATTATAGTGAAGAACAGGGGTGGTGAAGGGCAAGATATAAGCTAAATAAATAATTATATTTTAAATGATGAATGCTGTGGAGAAAAAAATAATCAGAGAATGGAAATGAGAAGTGTTGGGGGAAGGGTTAAATTTTAAATCCAATGGACATGGACGTTCTGAGAGGGTGTCATTGGAGTAAAGACCTAAAGGAGGTGAGGAAGCAAGCTCTGTAGATATCTGGGAAAAGAAAATTCCCAATAACTGGTTTAATACCTCTCAAATCATAGGTTAAGAGTTAAGTCTTGCAAATTCTAACCAAACTCTAGTGCCTTTGCTAAATGCACAATAACTTCCCCTTGAAAGTTATTCAGTCCTCAAAACTATAAAGTCTTTTAAGGCTTAGTTGAAAATTCTGTATTGAAAAGCAAAAAAAAAATGTTTCCTGAGAGCCAAACAGTACTACCATAGTCACTTAGAGGCATGGAAGTCCACCCAAAAACCAAACAAACCAACAAATAGTTTCTTGTAATTTTCAGCTGAAAGATTCATGTTAATTAATTACTTTAATTAAGAAAAGCATTATTCACATAAACAATTAGACATTGGATTTTAAATGGATTATTTGTTTTTAAAAAATGAAAAATAATAAAGTGGGAATGTGCCAAAAAGAAAAAAGAAAAATAGTTCTTCTCATTTGGTTCTCAGAACAAATTGTGATATAGGCAAAACAGGTATTATGCTCAGTTTACACATGAGGATGCTAAGGCTCAGAGAGATTAAGTGACTTGCCTTAGGTCACACAGCTAATAAATGGTTGAGCCGGTGTTAAAACTCAGGTCTTTTGACTCTAAATCCCATGTTTCTTCCCTCTATCGTAGCTACCATTTCAGTTCCCAAATTAGGAAAACAGCTACAGCACAGTATTTACTTACAGAATTTAAGCAACCTCTAGATGCCCTGTGAAACCACATCTGTCATATAAAAAAGAGAAATAACAACAGTATATTGGAAAAGCTAGTTGTGAAGTTAAACTTAAAACCAAAAGGGCAGATAGCTGGCACCAGTTCCTAAGGCCTAAGTCTTAAAGGCTGGAAGTCCAAATCACAGCAGAAATATTATACCTTTCTACCACTGGGCTCTGGTACAAGAAATGCTTTCCACCTAGGGCAGAGTAGATGCTGAAAAGCAGCACAATGTTCCATTAAGCACTAAAATTTATCAATACCCTAGTTCAGGCAAAAGGAGATATAGATAAAGAAGTGGTTATATTTCTGGAATTTGGGTCTTTCCCCTCATTTCCAAAACCACTCTAGTCAGGGCCCTTGTCACTTATTTCTCATATTTCTGTAAAAGCCTACTATCTGGTTCTCCCACCCCTGTTTCTCCCCTTTCCTTGACCTCTTTCCCAAACCCTTATTTTACATTCTTCAGTACTGTCACTCTTTTGCATAAAAACCTTTAATGACTCCAAAATATAGTTCATTTCAAGAAAATAAGATTCAGTCTAGCATTCAAGACGTTATCTAATACAACTTACTAAAACTGACACAAGATGAAGTAGAAAATGTGAATTGCCCTGTACCTCTTAAAGAAATTGAATTCGTTATCCAAAATCTTCCCTAGGGCTTCCCTGGTGGCGCAGTGTTTGGGAGTCCGTCTGCTGATGCAGGGGACGCGGGTTCATGCCCCAGTCCGGGAGGGTCCTGCGTGCCACGGAGCGGCTGGGCCTGTGGGCCATGGCCGCTGAGCCTGCGCGTCCAGAGCCTGTGCTCCGCGACGGGAGAGGCCACAGCGGTGAGAGGGCCACGTACCGCAAAAATACCCCAAAACAAAACAAAAACAAACAAACAGAAATCTTCCCTAAAGTAAGCTCTGGGCCCAGATGGTTTCACTAGCAAATTCTATCAAACATTTAAGGGAGAAGTAACACCAATCTTACACAAATTCTTTTAGAAAATAGATGAGGAGGGAATAGTTCCAGCTCATTCGACCTTATATAGCCAATCTGATCTTTGATACTCCTGCCCAACCACCAAAAACTATGCATGTTTCCTAATTATCTTCCACACAACATGATGTTTGCCTTTGCTGACAGTTTTCGCCTTTCTTGGGATTCCCTCCCCACTCCCTTTGCCTATACAAGTACTTTGGAAGGATAAGTGTGAGGATTCTTAGATGATCTGAAACTTAGGTCTATTCTTTTGTCACCTGCCTCTAAAGACAAGAACAGCCTTGAGAAGTGAGCATAGAAAATAAAACAAATCACTGTTAGTACTATACACAGACGTTAAGCCCAGCATAGTGTACACCAAAGAAGAGTCAAGGGCTTTTCTGATTCAACAAAGTGGAGTTTTTCCACTCAGCAGTGAAATGCAATATAAAACTATGCAAAATGCAGAAAAAAATGAGACTTTTTTTTGAAGAACAGAAACAGAATACCAATAAGAGTCTTACATGTCACTCAGCTTTTCAGCAAACACTTATTGAGAGCCTACTATGAGCCAAGATTTTGCCAGACATTGTGTATACACTTGGTGGTCCTTGCCTTCATGGAACTTACAGTCTAGTGGAAAAGACAGACAATCAACAGGTGAACAGAATTATAAATTGTGTTGTGATTAAGTTTCCTGAATGAAAAGAACAACCCCCCCCCCCATTTTTTGGTCTTGTCACACAGCTTGATGGTATCTTAGTTCCCCAACCGGGGATTGAACCTGAGCCCTGGCAGTGAAAGCACTGAATCCTAACCACTGGACTGCCAGAGAATTCCCAGAACAAACTCTGAAAGAAAGAATAATGGTGGGAACCTATTTTAAAATTGATGGTCAGGAAAGGTCACTCTGAGGAAGTAAAGTTTCCTTCAGGATGAGAAGGCACCGGCCACTCTGGTGAGGGCCATTGCAGGCAGAGAGAAGGGAGTGTGTGATAGTTCTGAAACTGGAAAATTGTTAAGTTCTCTTAGCAGCCGAACAGAAGGTCAATGTGGCTGGTGGGTTGGACAAGTAGTTGAGGCCAGGCCATGATGGGTCTTCCTGGTTTAGGAAAGAGTTTGAATTTTATTCTAAATATAGTGGAGCCCTTGGAGGATGATGAGTTAGTGAAGAGAGAATTGAGAAGACCCCAGATCCATAATATTTCAAAAGGCATTATTTGCTCCCAGATTCAACTGGCATTTATTGAATATTTCTGTGCCAGGTTCTTGTCTCAGCATTTTAATATCCCATTCAGTTCTCACCGTAGACCTGTAAGTGAGGTATTACATCATTATCACTTTCTCACTTATGAAGAAACTGATGCTCGGAGAGATGCAGTGACTTGCCCAAGATTATACAAGCCCAAAGCTATGGATTTGAAATTTAGTCTCACCTCTGATTCGAGGCCCCTGCTCATTCCACCAGATTATCTAATAGTTGCTCAGGCCCAGACATCCACAGTATCCTTGACTCATCTCTATTTCTCCTATAACCCCCCAACCCCACACTGATATCCATCAGCAAATCCTGGTACATTTACCTCTAAAATCTAACCACTTGTCACCACCTCCACTGCTGCCATTCTGACCTGAGCCACCATTGTTTTGTGCCTAGATTCCTGCAATTTTCTCCTAACTGTTCTCCCTGCTTCTGCCCTTGCACTCCTATCTTCTTTTTTCTACACAGCAACCAGAATAAACCTTTTAAAACATGTCATATAGTAAAACATAAGTCATTCCTCTAGTGACTTCCCATGTCACTCAAATAAAAGCCTATAATGACTTCCAAGGCCTTACAAAGTCTGCTCCCTGCACTCCCACTTCCCTGTCCTATCTTTTAAGTCTCTCCCTGGCTCACTCTATTCAGCTACACTAGTCTCCTTCGACAAGGAAACTCTTGTCTCAAGGCCTTTGCATTTGCTGTAACTTCCACCAGGAAATCTCTTCCCTGTCATATTTGTAAAGCTTCCTCCGTTCTTTTAGGTCTTAGCTCAGGGAGTCCTTTCTGATTACCCTTTATAAAATAAATAACTCTGTCCAAACCATAATCCCCATCTCCCTTAACTCTGCTGTCTGATTCTCCATAACCCTTATCACCATGAGGTAGACTGTATGTTTACTTATTTGTTTATTGTTTGCCTCCTTCCACCCTTCAGAATGTAAGTTCCATGAGGACAGGGACTTTATTTTCTCTTCTTAGAACACGGTTTTCAGCTCCTAGAACACTGCCTGGCTCAATGAATAGAGGTAGGTGACTAAAGAACAGAGCCTATTTGTTCAATGACTGAAAGAAGAGAAAGACAAAGTCATTCTCCTGAGGATGGGAAAGCAGTTTGTAAACTAGGAAGTGATGTAGAGGTTTATTTCTTCCAGTTGGTTCTTTGGTTTCTAAGCCTTAAGAATCACTTCTGAAAGCCTTGACTAAATTGAGTGGACCCAAGTAATCTTGGTTTATGCAGTGCTGACTACCAGTGACATAGGCTACCAGTGACATAACTGGGTATCTCCAGGGAGCCCAGTCTTGCCCCAGTTGCCTTCTCTGGTTCATTGGCAAAGCTAGTGAGGACCCCTTCTCTCTTCTAAGATACCCTTATATGCCTTTGGCTTTTTAGAGTTTTTATTGTAGGGAATGGGGGTGATGGTTGGTCCCTATCTGTGGCTGGGATTCCACACAGGGAAAGTCATTCAATTAAATCAAGCAGTACTGAATTCTTAATTGACACAAATGAGACAGACAGACAGCTGGAGGAGTGGGGGAGGGACAGGGAGCAGGTGCTCTGCATAACAGAGAAAGAAGAGGGGCAGAATATAAATCGAGCTCACTTGTAAGTCTAGGTTTTGTACTACAAGAAAGGTAAGTTTGCCACAGCTTACTTTACATACAGGGAAAGGATCCAGTGGTGTCTTTGCCAAGGATAAGGCAACAGGTTCCAAATGCTTGTGCCATTTTGGCTGCCCTGCTGGCCAAGTCTGCCTCTTGTCAGGTACTGTCATTTATGAGAATCACTCTGTAAAGCCCAGGTCTTTCCCAGATAACTTTATCAGATAATATTTGAATAAAAGAAACCGGTTTTTAAACTCCATTTTTCAAACAAAGGGATTCTTAACACCTGAGTTAGGAAGGTGAAAGAAAGGCTGTTTCCAAATCATCAAGTCAAATGCCAGATACAGGGGCATTCCTGCAGAGAAGGCATGTCCCTTGACAACTCTGGAATTTCCCTGAGAATGTTGGGGGCATTTTTCCTCTCAGCCCCCTCTTGATCGGAGCTTTGACTCCCCAGCTCAGACAATTCTTCTCTGTATCCATGGGAATTGCTCCCATAATTAGCAGTGTCTCCTGCCTGGAACACAGACAAGTAAATGTTCAAACCTGGCAGCTGATCCTGGGAAGGAGAGCTGATTAAATCTTTCCTGTTGAGAGGCACCTCTTTGATTTGAATGTGACACCTACATCCTCCACCTCAGGTTTGTCTGAGGGAAGCCGTTTCATCCATACCTTCGTAACCGGAGATCCTGATATTTAAAGACACATTTAATCTTAAAAAGAGCCCACTGGTTTCCTAAGTCAAGTGACTTAGGAAAAAGCACCGTTTTCCCCCCTCCCCCCTCTCCTGGCCACTTCTTCACAAAACACCACCCTGTATTTGGTATGATGAAAGCTCCTGCTGCACAGGGCTCATCAAATGCCAGGGGCCTTGAGAAATAAAAGGAGTTCAGAACACCACTAAATACACATAAGTATTAACTACAAATGGAAGAGTGAAAGAGCGCACAAACTATTTCTTTAGAAGTTTTAGTAAGACAGGCTGGAACCATCAAGCCCCTGAGTGAATACTCTTGGTGATATTCTGTTCCAGAAAAGCTTTCTATGGGAGGAGGTGTATTCTTATCTGGATGTAGCTAGGATTATGTACTATCATTCAAATGTGTTCAGGAGAGACAATATCCATTTTCTTCTGACATCAAGGCAGCCTTTTAAGTCTATCCAGATTTATTTTGGTTAGTGCAATAAAAAAGCCAGGTTGGAGAATTATGTCTAACAACCATCACAAAAAAAGCCATTGTATGTTTAAAGTTTCCCACTGGAAGCCTGCTTTTAAAGCAGTTTGCTACTCCACAATTCCAGTCACTTCACAGTATTTGCATTCAGGCAGGTTGGCTGTAAACAAAGCAAATTTGCTTCACAGGCAACAGCCCTAAACCTACTCTCTCAAGACAAAAGTTTTTCTTAGCAATGTTTCCTACATGGCTCTGGTGAAGGGCCATTCACTTACCTCCAACCTCTTTCTCCTGGGAGACAAAGACACCTTTGGGCTGCAGTGACACAGGAGAGTTAGAATCAGATTTGTTATCAACATTGCAGCCTTCAATTTCAGTAAGAGCCTGAATCTGTCTATTCCAACTACAGGAAGGCAGTCTTTATAACCCCTGGAGCACTTGGCCAATTATGCACCTGCAAATATACCATACAGGACATTTCAGGTTCCTAAGCACTTTGAAAACTGATACTAAAACAGTCTCAAGGGATCCTATCACCCACCTCAAATAATAGCTGCTTTGGAATCTGTTGTTGGCACCAGAAAGAGTCCTCTGAAGTCATTCTAAAGCCATTTTTATTGTGCATTTTCAAACAAAGAACCTCACCAAAAGAACTTCTGTTACAAAATCAGGGTAGAAAGTCAAACTCATCTAAGAGTCAATTACCCTGGCAATTTTGTGAAGGGATGGGAAATGAGGGCTAGGGGAGAGGATCTTGGGGAGGGAGTGGGATTGGCTTTATAAAATCCCCTGTGTGAGAAGTGTGTTCCCATTGACTCTAAGCTCTAACAATTACAACAGAAGGGCCTCTGTGACTTTCTGGCAATCAACTTTTTATGATTATTAACTGGGGAAATCTAGAATATGTGGTATTTTAACAATCGGCTTTCAACCTCCATTTGCTTCTTTCTGAGAAATTTGTTTTTGCACAGAGTGTCGTAATAACCTAAGGCTCAGAACTTATGTTGACTACCTGATATTCCTCGCTGAAAAGCCACCTTCTTACATATCTTACTTCCAATAAAGAGGCAGATGCCCTGCGTGCTGTTTATCTCCGGAAAGAAATACATGTGGGGGGAAAAAAGCGATTTTCTTCTTGCAATTAAATTAAGTCATGACCACCTGTTGTGGGATTATCCTGCCATCTGCTGTTCAAAAGAGAAACAACAGCAGAGAAACAGGTTGAACGAGCTACAATGTCCCTCAGTTGGTGAAGGGTTTCAGTACAGTTAAAATCTTCCTTCTTTTAAGGTATCACTGTCTGTTTTTATTATTGTGAGTCAGAGCAAAACTGCCGATGGAGGGCCCAAGAAATGGGGCACAAGCCTTTCTGAAAACAATTGGCATTATTGTTTTGAGTCATAGAATTTTTTTTTTTACATCTTTATTGGAGTATAATTGCTTTACAATGGTGTGTTAGTTTCTGCTTTATAACAAAGTGAATCAGTTATACATATACATATGTTCCCATATTTCTTCCCTCTTGCGTCTCCCTCCCTCCCACCCTCCCTATCCCACCCCTCTAGGTGGTCACAAAGCACCGAGCTGATCTCCCTGTGCTATGCAGCTGCTTCCCACTAGCTATCTATTTTACATTTGGTAGTGTATATATGTCCATGCCACTCTCTCACTTCGTCCCAGCTTACCCTTCTCCCTCCCCGTGTCCTCAAGTCCACTCTCTACGAGTCATAGAATGTTCTTTACCTTGACTTATTCGTGCCACCCCTAGAAACCTCTTCTAATTGATGAATCCAAAATTCAGAAAAAGCCATGTGTGCAAAGATGTTTATCACAATGATCATGTTATATTGAAAAAAACTTTTAAAGAAGCAACTCAAATGTGCACCAACTAGCAAATGGTTAGAACCACCTACTTGGTGGAATATTCTGAAGCTATTATAAATACTTATATTAAAAATTAGTGACATGATATAGTGTTTATATTATAATACCACATGGAAATAAAACAGATTAAAAGAGCAGATTAAAACCTAAGCATGAAAAATAAGTATTTTTTGGGAAAAAAAGCCACACCAAAATATTACCAGTAGCTCTTTGTGAGGCCATGAGGGACTAAACATTTTTTCCTACTTTTTAGTCTTTTCCAATTGTCTTTAATCAGCATATATTAAGTTGCAGAATGGAGGAAAAACTTATTTCCCCTAAAAGATGACTGGGTTCTAATTCCATATTTTACTAAAAAACATCGAAGAAACAAACCCTGTGTGACCATGGGCAACTCACTTCAGCTCTCTGGGACTCAAGCCTTTCATCTGTCAGTTGCTTCCCTCCCTTCCCAGGGTTGTTTGAGGATCAACCCAATAATGGATGTGAAAGAACTTTGAAGAGTATGATATTCCATATGATTTATTATTAATAATTTACTTTGATTACAGGTTCTCCCCAGTCTTACCCATATCCTTGGTTTCTTGTCTGGGATTAATAGGGAAATTATAAAAACTTTTATTTCCCCTCACTCTTGGCAAAATAATAATTTATAATCTTGGTAAAAGACACCACTCTCCACCCAGTAATCCAAGTCCTATGGGTGTGTCCCTTGAGCTCTTGATTTGGCCACTGTAATTGTCTCCCATCTGACCTCTCTGTCTGGTCTCTCTTCCCCCGCGGCATTGCTTACACTACTGCCAGCCAGAGTGATCATTCTAAAAAACAAGGTTGATCAAGCCATTCCCCAGCTCAGAATCTTTCAACAGCTCCCACTGCCTTATGGGATTAAGATCAAGCTCCAGGCTATTTCACACCTCTGTGATTTGCTGTTCCCACTGCCAGGGATGCCCTTTCTCACTATCTGCCTGATAAACTCCTCCCCATCTTTTGGGACTCAGTTTAGGCATCAGCCCCTCTTGAGACCTTTCCTGACACCCGGCTCCATAGAATTGGCCACACCCTCCTTTGTACCAGTGGCTCCCCTCCCCACCACACTTCAGTAACGTGCTTATCACATAGTCAGGTAATTTTCTATTATTTCCTTATCTGACTCCCTTATTGGATTAAAAACTCCTTGTTTACGAATCTTTTATCAAGGTGTATATCGCAGCACCTAGTACTGTCTCTGGTTTATAGTAGAAGTTCTATAAATACTTGCTGAATAAAGAATTCATCTAACATTTTGTTTATTTATTTATTTTGGCCACACCATGCAGCTTGCAGGATTTCAGTTCCCCGACCAGGGATTGAACCCAGGCCACAGCAGTAAAAGCCTGGCATCCTAACCACTAGTTCACCAGGGAACTCCCACATCTAGCATTTTAATTTCCAGAAGGCTTTCATTATAATGTTCCATTTGATCCTGGTAAATGGCAAAGCAAGGATTTGAACCCAGGATTTTGAACCCTGTAGCAGATACTATTCTTGCTCATCCCAGATCGTCTTAGATCTCTTGCCACTTCCTCCCCACCTCCCTTGGCTGCTGTTTGCTTTTGTTTCCAATAACCAGTACCTGTGCCTCTTCTGAGGAGGATGGTCTTCTGGCTACCAGAATGGCATTGATTCTTCTCTCTTCCCTAGTCTCTAGCAAATGACTAACTGGATACGGGAATTTGCAAACCCAGTTTACTTGTCTGCAGTAGAGTTTATACTACTGAGTTCCCTAAGGGATTAAGCTACCCTCTCTGGGACTGCCTGAAATCTCATTTTTGCTTGGCTTCTTCCCCTTCCTTGCCCTGCTTCCCCTGTGCCCTTACTGGCTTCTTGGAGGACTTCCTTAATTAATCTCCTATCCAGGAATCATTTTCTCAGTGTCTGCTTCTAAGGTTCCCAAGGCATCCAACTAAGCATGTCCTGAGTTCCTACTATATGTTAAAACCTGTTAGGTGCTCTTACAAAAGCTAGATTATTTATACTTCACAAACTCTCTGTGAATGAAGTACATGTATTTAATTTTTTTATATACCTGAACAAACAGGCTCAGAGAGGCTGGGTAATTTATCCAAGGTCACACAGCCATTGGAAGAGTCAGAAGTTGAACCTAGTTGCTTTTACTCCAAAGACGTGTCCTTTCCACTAAGTCTTGATGCCTCTTATAAACTCTAAATTTAATGTTTTTCTCTTTGTGAAGACTGCATGATAGGCTGATTAAGGTAAAAGCATTTGGTGGGAACTCTTTTATTTTGGAGCTTTATCTACACAGCTGGTTGACTCATCTCCCAGTTTGTGTAATTTTTAGTAACGTCAGATGAGTGGCAAAAGCAGGTAAGGGACAAAAAGACCTTCATCAGAATAGGCTCTCTCTTTTTTTCTCCTCCTACAGGATTCCCCTAGATTAACTATAAATCATTCTAATAACTTGTGATCTTTGCAAGTTTCCTAACTCTTTGGACCTCAATTTTATCATCTTTAAAGTGGGGAAATAAGATAATAAGAATACACACCTTACAGGATAGTTTAATGAAAAACAATAGTGCCTGACACAAAGTGTGCATTCAGTAAATGTTGGTTACTACTATTATTGTTATTAAAACTGCTACTTATTAAACAGGTTACTCTCCAAAAGGTTGTTTGTAAGTCCTTTTGGTCACATGTACATTGCAGTGTAGAGACTCAGGATGGACAAGACACTAACGAGTCAATCACATGGCCCTGGATATGACGTACTAAGAAGGAGCTGGTTGCTCAGATATCAGTATTGTTATTTCCAAGTGGGTAGATAAAAAATATTACTGAGTTTTTCTCACAGTCCACAAGAGTAAATTCCTAGTCCCTCTTGTGGTAACTCCTAGAATTACCATTACCACTTAAATAAATCATAGACTTTATAGGATCAAATTTGCAGTTGTTAGAGACCACTGAGAGACCACTTTAGTTCAGAGGTTACCAAGCTAGAGTCCCAAACCCCTACATGTCAGAGAAGGTCTAATGAATATTTTCAAACTTTCAAAAAGTCTAGCTAAAACTGTTCATCTACTTATGACAGAGAAAAAAAGTTTTTCACACATATTAACTCAATCCTCATAACAATCCTTTGAGGTAGGTGTCACATTATCACTCCCATTTTACAGATGGAAAAATTGATTCATAGAGACATTGAATAACTTGTCCAAGGAAGCAAATAGCAGAGATGGGTTTGAACCCAGGCAGTATGGCTCCAGGGCCTATCTATTCACCTAATTGCCCAGCTGTATGGTTGCAGTAGTACTAGCTCTATTTCCCCAGTGCCTACTATATGCCAGACCACAAGCTAAGTTCACATCATACATCCTCACAACAGAGCTGCATTTTGCAGATGAAAAAGCTCAGACTCAAAGGGGCACAAGGAAGTTTTGAGGGTGAAGGATAAATTCATCACCTATTTGTGAAGATGGTTTCACAGGTGTATACAAATGTCAAAACATCAAACTGTACACTGTGCAATCTATTGTATGTCAGCTTTATCTCAATAGAGTTGTTTTAAAAAACAACATGGAGATATCAGGTCGTAACATTAGACTGGTAAAACTTAGAAAGCTGGGGACAGCTAAGTGTTAGCCAAAAGGGGGGGATATAAGGACTCTAGTGAGAATGCAGATTAGTGCAGCCATTCTGGGGAGCATTTTGCCAGTACATAGTCAAATGAATTTTGGCTTTAGCCTATGTCCCAGTAATTCTGTTCTTGAGTCAACATTTAAAAAAGAAGAGTTACGAGTTTCCTTGATGGCGCAGTGGTTGAGAGTCCGCCTGCCGATGCAGGGGACATGGGTTCGTGCCCCAGTCTGGGAAGATCCCACATGCCGCGGAGCAGCTGGGCCCGTGAGCCATGACCACTGAGCCTGCGCGTCCGGAGCCTGTGCTCCGCAACGGGAGAGGCCACAACAGTGAGAGGCCTGCGTACCGAAAAAAAAAAAAAAAAAAAAAAAAGAAGAGTTACATCATAGTGAAACTGCACCAAATCAAGAAAGAGAAAATAAAAAAATATTCAAGACAGGAGGACTTTAAACTACCCAATATTTAGACTTACTGTAAATATTATAAAGCTATGGCAATCAAAACAGTATGGTATTGTATTAAGACATATAGATCAATAGAATAGGGAGTTAAGGGACAGAGCCACATGTATATGGTCAATTGATTACCAACAAAAGTGCCAAAAAAGGATAGTTTTTCAAAACATGGTGCAGAGACAACTGGATATCCATAAATAAAAAAGAAATATCAACCCTTGTCTCATACAGAAAAAATTAGTTTGAAATGGATCGTAGATCATTAAAAGCTAAAAGCTAAAACTTTGCAAGAAAATAGAAGAAAATCTTTGAGACCTTGGGATAGAAAAAACTTTCTTAGAACTAAAAGAGAAAATTAACCATAAGAGAAAAACTTGATACATTAGACTTAATCAATATTAAAATCTTCTGCCCTTCTAAAGACACCCTTAAAAAATTAAAACAGCAAGTTTCAGAATAGGGGAAAATATTTTTATTTTTAATATATATTTCTTACAAGGGAACTGTATCCAGAATATGTAAAAAAAAATCTATCAACTCAGACTTCCCTGGTAGCGCAGTGTATAAGAATCCTCCTGCCAGTGCAAGGGACACGGGTTCAAGCCTGCTCCGGGAAGATCGCACATGCCGTGGAGCAGCTAAGCCCGTGTGCCACAACTACTGAGCCCACGTGCCACAACTACTGAAGCCCGCGCGCCTAGAGCCTGTGCTCCGCAACAAGAGAAGCCACAGCAATGAGAAGCCCGCACACCTCAACGAAGAGTGGCCCCCACTCGCTTCAACTAGAGGAAGCCTGCGCTCAGCAACAAAGACCCAATGCAGCCAAAAATAAATAAATGAATAAATAAATTTGTAAAAAAAACTATCAACTCAATAATAAGAAAACTCAATGAAAAAGAGCCAAAAGATTCGTTCAGACTCTTTTCCAAGGAAGATATATGAACAACCAACAAGCACATGAGGAAATGCTCAGCATCATTAGGCATCGGGGCAATGCAAATTAAAACCACAATGAGATATCTGTATGCATCCACCAGAAAAGCTGTAATTTAAACAGACATAACATCAAGTGTTGGTGATGTTGCTGAGCAACCAGAACCCTTATATGCTGCCGGTGGGATTATAAAGTGGTACATACAAACATTTTGGAAAACAGTTTGATAGTTTCTTATAAAATTAAACATACACTTAACTTATGACCCAGCAATTCTACTTCTAGATACTCATTCAAGATAAATAAAAACATATGTCTACAAAAAGTCTTGTATATGAATGTTTATAGCAGCTCTATTCATAACAGCCCCAAACTGCAAATAACCCAAATGTCTATAACAGGTAAATGAATAAATGAATTGTGGTATAATAATACAATGGAATACTACTTGGCAATAAAAAGGAACAAACTATTGAATATGCAGTACGGATGAATCTCAAAAACATCATGCTGATGAAGGAAGCTATACAAAAAAGAGTACATACTATATTACTTTCTTTTACATGAAATTTTAGGACAGGCAAAACTATAGTAATAGAAAGCATATCAGTGATTTTCTGGGGTGGAGAGATTGACAGCAAAAGGGCATGAGAGAATTTGTGGGGCTAGTGTAAATGTTCTGTATCTTGATTGAGGAGATATATATATACTCATATATATGAGTATATATATTTGTCAAAACTCATCCAACTGTATACTTTAAGTGGGTGTATTTTATTGAATGAAAATTATAACAGAACATCTGATTTTGTTCTTTTTTTTTTTGTCTGCGTCAGGTGTTGAGGCATGCGGGATCTTTCGCTGCAGCGCATGGTCTCTTTGTTGCAGCGCTCAGGCTTCTCTCTAGTTGTGGCGGTGGGTCTTCTCTCTTTAGTTGTCACACGCAGGCTCCAGAACACATGGGCTCTGTAGTTTACGTTGTGCAGGCTCTCTCATTGAGGCATGCAAGCTCAGTAGTTGTGGCGCACGGGTTTAGTTGCCCCGCTGCATGAGGGATCTTAGTTCCCCAACCAGGGATCGAACCCATGTCCCCTGCATTGGAAGGAGGATTCTTTACCACCGGACCACCAGGGAAGTCCCTCATTTTAAAAATAAAGAGGAGGGAGACTTTCCTGGCGGTCCAGTGGTTAAGACTTTGCCTTCCAATGCAGGGAGTGAGGGTTTGATCCCTGGTAGGGGAGCTAGGATCCCACATGCCTCGTGGCCAAGAGACCAAAACATAAAACAGAAGCAATATTGTAACAAAATTCGATAAAGACTTTAAAAATGGTCCACATCAAAAAAAAAGTCTTTAAAGAAAAGAAAAAGGAAGATAAGAAGGAGACAAAAGGAGTAGGAGGAGGTAGGGGAAGAGGAAAGAGAAGGTGAGGGAGAAAGAGCATCACTCAGGCTCAGAAAGGGAAAGTGATTTACCTAAGGTCACACAGCTGATGAACTGTAGAGCTGAGATCCCAGTCTAGATCTAACTGACTTCAAATCTCAGTCTCTTCCCACTGCTCCCATCAACAAATGTGGTTTGATTATAGACACAGGATTAGTGAAGGAAAAAAATAACACAAAGGGGGCTTTAGTGGTTTTCAAACAAACAGAACCATTGGTTGGGTCTTAGTCCCTCATATTACAGATGGGAAACCTGAAATCCAGAGAGGGAAGTGACTTGCCCAAGGTCACACAGCTGGTAAATAATAGAATTGGGACAATAATTTTGCTTCAGTGTTTTTATGATTTCTTCATGAGACACTTTTACTCCTACCTCATTCTATTATTTTTCTCTGCCTCAAAGAGTTAAGAAAAGTAGCTCATAGAGTTAAGAAAAGAGTAAAGAAAGAGTAAGAAGAAAGATGGAAAAGCAATAGTCAAATGAGTGTTGCAAGCAACAAAAATAAAAGGAGACAAGAGCAAGCAATTGGGCTCAGATGATCAAGAAAGTCTTTCTGGAGGAGGTGGGACTTGATGGAAACCTGGAAAGACAGCATAGTGATGTTTGTGAGCAAGAGAGTTTAATTACAGGGTAGTAGGTAGACTTCATGGGAATATGGTTTGGGAGGCACCCTGCCATCCCATTCAGAGTTTTTTCCTCTGGAAACCTGCCAACCCCAAAATGCTATCATTAGAACCTTAATTTTTTTAGTTTGACACCATATGTCTCCAGCAGTCCTAGGTCGGGGAAACTATCCAACACACTGAAGACAGAGTTCAGTCATCAGCTCTTCCATTATTTGATAACTATGTCTACTTAGTTGGGTTGCAGAGTATGAGGGGGTCTGGAGTGAGCGATACTACCCTAGCTGGGCTCTCTGTGTGGGCTTCTCAGGTCCACAAAGACAGATCCTGGAAAGCTTGGAGGCTGTGGATTGCCAAAGATGAGAACAGACCCTTCATTGATCTCTTAGGGTAGTAATTGCTGCTATAAGAAACAAAGCCACAAAACAAGTTTATTTCTGGCTAATGTAAAGTCCAGAACAGGTGTCCCTGATTGATATGTGACCTTCCTCCAAGCAGTGATTCATTAACCCAGGCTCTTTCCATCTTATGGCTCTGCCATCTTCACCACATGAAGCCCAAAGTGGCTATGTTTGTCAAACCACAGGAAGGAGAAAGAAATGGAGAAGTCTTCTTGGGAGGATTTTGTGGACAGATAATGTCCGCTCATATCCCATTGGCTAGAACTCTGTCACATGGCCACATCTAACAGCAAGAGAACATGGTAAATGTAATCTAGTTGTGTGCCCAGGAAGAAGAGGAAACAGAGTCAGAAGTGACACAAGCAAAAGAGACCTTGCCCGCAGCACTTAATAAATAAAATAACTACCACTGATTGAATGTCTGCTTTGTGCCAGACATGGTGCTGGGCACTTTACTTAGTCAACTTAGTCCTCCGAAACACTTGTGTAAAGTAGGTATATTATTCGGAAAATGAGAGAGAAAAAAAAACCGAGGTTCAGAAAGGCTGGATATTTTGCCCAAAGTCATACAGCTAGTGGTTGGTGGAACCAAGTTTTCAAACCTGGATCCGTCTGATACCAGAGCCCAGTCTAGTTGTGAGAATAGAATTCCTTAGAGTTGTGTTCCTTATTTACATTTATATCTGATCACCTTTCTATAAACCACTAAAGAGCAACAGATTATTCATTTATGTATCCTCCCAATGCCTTCCGGGATAGGCTGTGCACATAATTGGTGATCAATAATGTTTTTTGATTAAATAATAATACACGTGTAAAATGCCTTAAAGGTATACAAAATTCTTTTGTGACTTTAAAACAATCCTCATTAAAAAACTTAAGCAAAAAACTAAACTGAGCTGTTCAAGTGGCTTGCCTAAAATCACATTGTAAAAACAAAATCTGAACAAGGTCTACTAATGCCAAGTCCAGTACTGGTACCAGCTTTACCAATTTCTAACAGGATGACCTTGGGTAGGTAATTTAACCTCAAAAATAATTTAACCTTGGGACTTCCTTGGCGGTCCAGCGGTTAAGACTCCGTGCTTCCAATGCAGGGAGTGTGGGTTCAATCCCTGGTCTGGGAACTAAGATCCCATATGCCACATGGCTAATAATAATAATAATAATAATAATAATAATAATAATAATAATAATTTAACCTCATACTCATAAGTAAAATGAGTATAATCAAAACATTCTCTCCATAAGTAAGTGAATAAAGGCAATAATACTTATAAAGCACTTAGTACAGTGGGTGGCACCGATAAGCACTCAATAACCATGAACTATTGATTAAGGGATTTAAGTTCTTCAATATTTCATCTGATTTAAGTTCTCTGACATTCCATTTTTTTCATGTGTGAAATAATAATATCTCTTTGATGTAGTTTTTGATAACTAAATGAGCTAAAGCATTTAAAACCCCTGGTTAAGTGCTGAGCGTGTGGTAAATGTGAGGAAGGAACAGCGATTGCCTTTTAACAAACACCAAACCAAAATCATCATTTTTTTTTCCTCCAAAAGATTAGATGCTGCATGGGTGCCCAGGAAATGTTGTGGTTTTTTTTTTTTTTTTTAATATTTTATTATTTATTTATTTATTTGGCTGCGTTGGGTCTTCACTGCTGCATGCAGGATTTTCTCTAGTTGTGGCGAGCAGGGGCTACTCTTCATTGCACTGCACAGGCTTCTCATTGCAGTAGCTTCTCTTGTTGCGGCGCACAGGCTCTAGGCACGTGGGCTTCAGTAGTTGTGGAGCACAGGCTCAGTAGTTGTGGTTCACGGGCTTAGTTGCTCCGTGGCATGTGGGATCTTCCCAGACTAGGGATCGAACCCGTGTCGCCTGCATTGGCAGGCGGATTCTTAACCACTGTGCCACCAGGGAAGTCCAGGAAATGTTTGTTGACTGACAAATGAGCATATGCCAACATCACTGCAATGTATAGTGTAATAAATAAATTTCATCTTTCTAAAACATCTTGCCTTTTAGACAATCAAAACACTTGCCCGTCCCTACTTAGGCTTCCTTGCTTTCTGTGTTGGGAATCAGTAAATCATTTTCTTTTTGCCATAGTGTCCCTGCAAGGCCCTGGGATTAGTTAGGACTCTCCTTTGATATCCAGATGGCAGAAAGGTGGTTCTACAGGGCTATGGTCAAGGGTACAGCAGCTACTTTTTTTTTAAACATCTTTATTGGAGTATAATTGCTTTACAACGTTGTGTTAGTTTCTGCTGTATAACAAAGTGAACCAGCTATATGCATATGTATATCCCCATATCCCCTCCCTCTTGTGTCTCCCTCCCACCCTCCTTATCCCACCCCTCTAGGTGGTCACAGAGCACTGAGCTGATCTCCCTGTGCTATGCAGCTGCTTCCCACTAGCTATCTATTTTACATTTGGTAGTGTATACATGTCCATGCCACTCTCTCACTTTGTCCCAGCTTACCCTTCTCCCTCCCCATATCCTCAAGTCCATTCCCTACTTCTGAGTCTTTATTCCTGTCCTGCCCCTAGGTTCATAAGAACCTTTTTTTTTAGATTCCATACATATGTGTTAGCATACGGTATTTGTTTTTCTCTTTCTGACTTACTTTGCTCTGTATGACCGACTCTAGGTCCATCCACCTCCCTACAAATAACTCAATTTCGTTTCTTTTTATTTTTTTTAATTTATTTTATTTTATTTATTTATTTTTTTGCGGTATGCGGGCCTCTCACTGTTGTGGCCTCTCCCGTTGCGGAGCACAGGCTCCGGACGCGCAGGCTCAGCGGCCATGGCTCACGGGCCCAGCCACTCCGCGGCATATGGGATCCTCCCAGACCGGGGCACGAACCCGTATCCCCTGCATCGGCAGGCGGACTCTCAACCACTTGCGCCACCAGGGAGGCCCTCGTTTCTTTTTATGGCTGAGTAATATTCCATTGTATGTGTATGCCACATCTTCTTTATCCATTCATCTGTGGATGGACACTTAGATTGCTTCCATGTCCTGGCTGTTGTAAATAGTGCTGCAATGAACATTGTGGTACATGACTCTTTTTTTTTTTTAATTAATTTATTTATTTATGGCTGTGTTGGGTCTTTGTTTTTGTGCGAGGGCTTTCTCTAGTTGTGGCAAGTGGAGGCCACTCTTCATCGCAGTGCTCGGGCCTCTCACTATCACGGCCTCTCTTGTTGCGGAGCACAGGCTCCAGATGTGCAGGCTCAGTAATTGTGGCCCACGGGCCTAGTTGCTCCGTGGCATGTGGGATCTTCCCAGACCAGGGCTCGAACCGTGTCCCCTGAATTAGCAGGCAGATTCTCAACCACTGCGCCACAAGGGAAGCCCCACATGACTCTTTCTGAATTATGGTTTTCTCAGTGTATATGCCCAGTAGTGGGATTGCTGGGTCATATGATAGTTCTATTTTTAGTTTTTTAAGGAACCTCCATACTGTTCTCCATAGTGGCTGTATCAATTTACATTCCCACCAACAGTGTAAGAGGGTTCCTTTTCTCCACATCCTCTCCAGCATTTATTGTTTGTAGATTTTTTGATGATGGCCATTCTGACCAGTGTGAGGTGATACCTCATTGTAGTTTTGATTTGCATTTCTCTAATAATTAGTGATGTTGAGCATCTTTTCACGTGTTTGTTGGCCATCTGTATATCTTCTTTGGAGAAATGTCTATTTAGGTCTTCTTCCCATTTTTGGATTGGGTTGTTTGTTTTTTTGATATTGAGCTGCATGAACTGCTTGTATATTTTTGAGATTAATCCTTTGTCAGTTGCTTCGTTTGCAAATATTTTCTCCCATTCTGAGTGCTGTCTTTTCGTCTTTTTTATGGTTTCTTTTGCTGTGCAAAAGCTTTTAAGTTTCATTAGGTCCCATTTGTTTATTTTTGTTTTTATTTCCCTTTCTCTAGGAGGTGGGTCAAAAAGGATCTTGCTGTGATTTATGTCATAGAGTGTGCTGCCTATGTTTTCCTCTAAGAGTTTTATAGTGACTGGCCTTACATTTAGGTCTTTAATCCATTTGGAGTTTATTTTTGTGTATGGTGTTAGGGAGTGTTCTAATTTCATTCTTTTACATGTAGCTGTCCAGTTTTCTCAGCACCACTTATTGAAGAGGCTGTCTTTTCTCTATTGTATACTCTTGTCTCCTTTATCAAAGATAAGGTGACCATATGTGCATGGGTTTATCTCTGGGCTTTCTAGCCTGTTCCATTGATCTATATTTCTGTTTTTGTGCCAGTACCATACTGTCTTGATTACTGTAGCTTTGTAGTATAGTCTGAAATCTGGGAGCCTGATTCCCCTAGCTCCGTTTTTTTTTTTTCTCAAGATTGTTTTGGCTATTCGGGGTCTTTTGTGTTTCCATACAAATTGTGCAATTTTTTGTTCTAGTTCTGTGAAAAATGCCATTGGAAGTTTGATAGGGATTGCATTGAATCTGTAGATTGCTTTGGGTAGTATGGTCGTTTTCACAATGTTGATTCTTCCAATCCAAGAACATGGTATATCTCTCCATCTGTTTGTATCATCTTTGATTTCTTTCATCAGTGTATTATAGTTTTCTGCATACAGGTCTTTTGTCTCCTTAGGTAGGTTTATTCCTAGGTCTTTTATTCTTTTTGTTGCAATGGTAAATGGGGGTGTTTCCTTAATTTCTCTTTCAGATTTTTCATCATTAGTGTATAGGAATGCAAGAGATTCCTGTGCATTAATTTTGTATCCTGCTACCCTACCAAATTCATTGATTAGCTCTAGTAGTTTTCTGGTAGCATCTTTAGGATTCTCTATGTATAGTATCATGTCATCTGCAAACAATGACAGTTTTACTTCTTCTTTTCCAATTTGGATTCCTTTTATTTCTTTTTCTTCTCTGATTACTGTGGCTAAAACTTCCAAAACTCTGTTGGATAATAGTGGTGACAGTGGGCAACCTTGTCTTGTTGCTGATCTTAGAGGAAGTGGTTTCAGTTTTTCACCATTGAGAACGATGTTCAGCCAGCTACTTCTGAATCTCCCCACCTGTTTGATTCTTAGCACATGTGCTTAGGAAAGGACTGGGTTCTGAAAACACACATGCGTGCACATTTTTAAAAAATTAATTAAGGTCTTCCCTGGTGGCGCAGTGGTTGAGAGTCCGCCTGCTGATGCAGGGGACACAGGTTCGTGCCCCGGTCCAGGAAGATCCCACATGCCACAGAGTGGCTGGGCCCGTGAGCCATGGCCGCTGAGCCTGTGCGTCCGGAGCCTGTGCTCCACAACGGGAGAGGCCGCAACAGTGAGAGGTTTGCGTACTAAAAAAAAAAAAAAAAAAAAAAAAATTATTTATTTATTTATTTATTTTATTTCGGCTGTGTTGGGTCTTTGTTGTTGTGCGTGGGCTTTCTCTAGTTGCGGCGAGCTGGGGCTACTCTTCGTTGCGGTGCACAGGCTTCTCATTGTGGTGGCTTCTTTTGTTGTGGAGCATGGGCTCTAGGCACGCCAGCTTCAGCAGTTGTGGCACGTGGGCTCAGTAGTTATGGCTCACGGGCTCTAGAGTGCAGGCTCAGTAGTTGTGGCACATGGGCTTAGTTGCTCCGTAGCATGTGGGATCTTCCCAGATCAGGGCTCAAACCCTTGTCCCTTGCATTGGCAGGTGGATTCCTTGTTGTTGTTGTTGTTTTTTTTTTTTTTGATGTGGATCATTTTTTTAAAGTCTTTATTGAATTTGTTGCAATATTGCTTCTGTTTCATTTTTGGGGTTTTTGGCCACAAGGCATGTGGGATCCTAGCTCCCCCACCAGGGACTGAACCCGCACCTCCTTCATTGGAAGGTGAAGTCTTAACCCCTGGACTGCCAGTGAAGTCCATGCACATACTTTTTCAATGTATGAGTTTGTGACTTTTTTTTTCTGAAATCATAGATTCGTCTTAGGAAGTTTGTCAAGTAATTAAAAAGCACAAAGAAGAATCATTGATAATATTTTGTTGTCTATCATTTTTTTCTACTCATATAACATTAAGAAAATAAATCTATCTTATACTGTACTTACACTTGCTTTTTTAAACCCATTATATCATGAATATTTCCCCATGTTCTTAATAATTTTCCCAAACAAGATTTTATTCATGTCATATATCACCATATAGCTGTACCACATATGCACTTGTTATCTCATTGGTGTATATTTAAGTTTCACCAATTTCCCACCAATAAAACAACAATGAGAGTACACTTGTGCATAATTTTTATATTCATCCTCACTTCTCTCTTTGACATAAATTTAGTGGTGTCCTGGAGGCCATTTGTCCCAGCTCATGAGAGCCAATTGTGCCCATCTCTTCCCAACTACATGTTTGTGATGGTCCTTGAAACTGGCTATTATGGGAGTATTTACATCACAAAATCAGTAAAGTCTACAAACTGGGGACCCCTCTCCCTGCCCCTATGAGTTGTTAAACATTTTCCAGCATGCCACTGTATAAGTTCCTCAAAGTAGTATTTTGGGAGCAAGAAGTATGTGTATTTTACACACCTTTTAAACCTTTTGTTATTGCCACATTGCCCTCCAGAAAGATCAGGCACTTCTACTAGCAACTCGTGAGAAAGAGGCATGACAGAGTTGATATTTTATTTTATTTTATTTATTTATTTATTTTTGCGGTATGCGGGCCTCTCACCGCTGCGGCCCCTCCCGTTGTGGAGCACAGGCTCCGGACCCGCAGGCCCAGCGGCCACGGCCCACGGGCCCAGCCGGTCCGCGGCATGCGGGATCCTCCCAGACCGGGGCACGAACCCACGTCCCCTGCATCGGCAGGCAGACTCTCGACCACTGCGCCACCAAGGAAGCCCCAGAGTTGGTAGTCAGCTTCCATTGGAGGAGCCAGGATAAACATTGCAGATTTTTTTTAAATTAATTAATTTATTTTTGCTGTGTTGGGTCTTCGTTTCTGTGCGAGGGCTTTCTCTACTTGTGGCGAGCGGGGGCCACTCTTCATTGCGATGTGCAGGCCTCTCACTATCGTGGCCTCTCTTGTTGCAGAGCACAGGCTTCAGACGCGCAGGCTCAGTAGTTGTGGCTCACGGGCCTAGTTGCTCCGCGGCATGTGGGATCCTCCCAGACCAGGGCTCGAATCCGTGCCGCCTGCATTAGCAGGCAGATTCTCAACCACTGCGCCACCAGGGAAGCCCCTACCTTGCAGATTTTAAGGGTAGAAATCAATGAAATAGACGACAGAAAAACAATACAAAAAACTGATTAAGCTGAAAGCTCATTCTTTGAGAGTATCAATAGAATTGATAAATAAACCCTAACCAGACAGATCAGGAAAAAAAAGAGAAAAGACACAATTACTGATATCTGGAATGAGAGAGGAAACATTATTATAGACACCACAGACATTAAAAGATAATAAGGGAATATTCTGAATAACTTTACACCAGTAAATTAGATGTCAACAATTTAGATGAAATGGACAAATTCCTTGAAAGACACAAACTACCAAAGTTCATTCAGGAAGAAACAGATAATCTGAATAGCCGTCTATATCAGGAATGCAATGCTGGTTTAACATCTGAAATCAGTCTATGTAACTCACCACCTTAACAGACGAAAACAACAACAATGAAAACAAACAAACAAACAAGACATGATCATCTCAATAAGTACAGAAAAGCATTTGACAAAAATGTAACAACCATTTGTGATAAAAACTCTCAGCAAACTAGAAAGAGAAGGGAACTTCTTCATCCTGATAAAGGACATGTAGGAAAAACCCACAGATAACATCATACTTAATGGTAAAAGACTGAGTGCTTTCCTCCTAAGACTGAGAACAAGGCAAGGATGTTTTTAAATTTAATATTGTACTAGAGATTCTAGCCAATGCAATAAGCAAGAAACAATATTATTTTTTAAAATATCAAATTCTTAAGGATAAAGTCAGCAAAAGATATGGAAGACCTGGACACTGAAGTCTACAAAACATTGCTGAGGGAAATTAAAGAAAACCTAAAAAGGTGAAGATATACTGCGTTCTTGAATTGGAAGACTCAAAATTGTTAAAGTGTTAATTCTCCTCAAATTAGATCCAATGCAATCACAATAAAAACTTCCTAGACCTTTAAAATTCCCAGATTAACCATCATTTGGGTTTAAAATTATAGAGGCATGGGACTTCCCTGGTGGCGCAGTGCTTAAGAATCTGCCTGCCAATGCAGGGGACAGGGGCTGGAGCCCTGGTCCGGGAGGATCCCACATGCTGCCGAGCGGCTGGACCCGTGCACCACAACTGCTGAGCCCGAGTGCTGCAACTACTGAAGCCCATGTGCCTAGAGCCCATGCTCCACAACGGGAGAAGCCACTGCAATAATAAGCTGGCTCACTGCAACCAAGGGTGGCCCCAGCTCACCACAACTAGAGAAAACCCGTGTGCAGCAACGAAGACCCAAGGCAGTCAAAAATAAAACAAAATTTTTTTAAAAATAGAGAGAGGCAGTAAAGCAGCAAAGGTTAGGAGCAGGGAGTGCCAAGTTAGATAGACCTGAATTTAATCCCAACTCTATCTCTTACTAGCTGTGTGTCCTTGAGTAAGTTATTTAACTTCTCACTGCTTAGATTTCCTCATCTTTTTAAAAAAATATTTATTTATTAATTTGGCATGCCGGGTCTTAGTTGCAGTACGTAGGATCTAGTTCCCTGACCAGGGATTGAACCTGGGCCCCCTGCATTGGGAGTGCAGAGTCTTAACCGCTGGACCACCCAGATTTCCTCATCTTTTAAGTAGAGATAATAATTTACCTCATGGAGGTAACACTGATGATTTAGCATAGTGCTTGGTGACAAAGGCTCAGTGGTTGTTAAGTATAATCATGGATTAAAATTACAGATTTCCCTTAAAAGAATATCTTTGTGACCATTAGATAGGTAAAAATATGAAATAGGAAAATAATGAAACTAAGTTGAAATTTGAGAAATAAATTGTATTTCATCAAAATGAAAATCTTCTTCAAATGAAATGGCGAGTCACAGATTGCAAGAAAATATTCACAGTATATATATCTGATCAAAGATCTTGTATCCAGAATATGCAAAGAATTATTTACAATCTGTAATATAAATAACCCAATTTTTTAAATGGGGCAAAAGTTTTGAACAGACAAAAGAATATATAGGAATAACCAGTAAATACATGAAAAGATATTCAGCATCAATAGTCATTAGAGAAATGTAAATTAAAACCACAAAGGGAAACCAATTCACACCCACTAGAATGACTAAAGTTAAAAAGACTAATAATACCAAAGATTGGCAAGGGTATGAAGCAAATGGAACTTTCATACATCGCTAGTCAGGGTGTAAAATGTACTTTGGAAAACAGCTTAGTTATATAATTAAACATATACCTGGGACTTCCCTGTGGTCCAGTGGCTAAGACTCCTTGCTCCCAAAGCAGGGGACCCAGGTTCGATCCCTAGTCAGGGAACTATATCCCACATGCTGTAACTAAGAGTTCACATTCTGCAACTAAAAGATTCCACATGCCACAACTAAAAGATCCTGCATGCTGCAACGAAGATTCTGCACGCAGCAACAAAGATCCCGCATGCCGCAACTAAGACCCGAGGCAGCCAAATAAATAAATATGTTTTAAAAACCACAAAAAACACACACAAAAAAACCCCATACACCTACCCGGGGATGCAGCAATGCCACTTCTATATGTTTACCTAAGAGAAATAAAAACATATGTCCACACAAAGATCCTACATGAATATTCATATGAGCCAAAACGGGAAAAAGTATCCAACAGCAGATGAATGGATTAAACAAATTGTGGCACCTTCACTCCACGGAATGCTACTCAGCAACAAAAGGGAATGAACTCCGGACACAGGCAACAACATCCACGAATCTTCACAGACATTATGTTGAACAAAGGAAGTCAAACACAAAAGAGCACACCCTGTATGATTCCATTTATACAAGTTCTAGAACAGGCAACACTAATTTATGGTGACAAAAAATCAGAATGGTGGCTGCCTCTGACCTTGGGGGAGATTGAGAAGGGACACAGGGAAATTCTCTGGGTAATAAAAACATTCTGGGGCTTTCTTGGTGGCGCAGTGGTTGAGAGTCCGCCTGCCAATGCAAAGGACACAGGTTCGTGCCCCAGTCCGGGAAGATCCCACATGCCGCGGAGCGGCTGGGCCCGTGAGCCATGGCCACTGAGCCTGCGCGTCTGGAGCCTGTGCTCCGCAATGGGAGAGGCCACAACAGTGAGAGGCCCGCGTACCGCAAAAAAAAAAAAAAAAAAAAAAAAAATTCTGTATCTTGAGAGTGGTATGGGTTTCACAGGTGTACACATTTGTCAAAACTCATCCAATTGTACACTTAAAATCTATGCATTTTATTTTCTGTGAATTAAACCTCAACATTGATATAAATATACATGTGGAATTGCTTCATGGTCTGTCAGCCTGTGGTGGAGTTTAGGAAGGGAACCTCCCTCCATGAATCAGCTCAGAACAGGGCTGGTCATAGTCAAGGATTTGCCACCTGCAGGCAGCTCATCAGCACCCCCAGGAGGTGTGCCTGCACCTTAGCTCCCTCATTGTGACCCCAGGGGCTTTCTTACGGAATGCTGATCCTGCTGGTCTTGGTTAACCAGAGGGAACTTGGGCAAGCCACAGACCTGGGGAACCCCTCTACTGAGACAAAAGTGGCCAGCTTTGCAGTCAGAGATTTGGGGTTCCAATCCTAGCAGTAGGCTTCCTTCCAATCTCAGAAGTCTGTGACCTTGGCTAAATCACTTATCCGCTCTGAAGCCTCATGCTCCAGAGAGGCAAGTAGCATTCATCTTTGCATCTTCAGTGCCTGGAACATACACGTCTACTGAATGAACTACTGCGCAGTGCTGGGCCAGGAAGGCTGTTCTACATACTTGTAAAGTAAAAGTCTAATTATCTGCTTCCCTGGACACAATGCTTCGTAACATTTTAGGGGATCACAAACCCTTCTGAGAATCTGATGAAAACCCTGAACCCTCTCCCTGCAGAAAACTACACATGTGTACACCATTTTATATATCATTTCCACATTCCTGGGAAGCCCATGGACCTTGAGTTAAGATCCTTGGTTCTGGAGTGTCTCTTTCAGCTCTGAAGGTTCTATCAAGCATTTTTGCAACACAGCTACAATTTGTTCTGCACTTAATCTCTGCCAGAGCCTCTACTCTTATAACCCTCTGAGGACGGTTTACAGATAAGGAAAATGAAATTCAGAGAGGCCAAGTAACTTGCCCAAGATCACACAGCTAGTCATGGCTGATGTTGAGATTTGACTTCATTCTCATGCCTTCTGATTCTAACCCTCTGCTCATTCCTCCAGGTGAGAATTTAGACCCATTCAGATGTTCTCTGAAGCTCATGCAAAGGTTCTGGGAACTGTAAAGCTCTGTAGTAACAGCAGGAATGATTGCCCCAATCCAGTCCTCTGGTAAGAAGATTCTGCAATGGGTGAGCGACTCCAGGCCCATCCCAGGTGCAGGCCTCAAGCCAGCTCAAACATGTGTCATCTGCCCCTTTATTTCTCAATTCAGCCCACAGCCCAGTGAGTGGGTATGGAACGGAAGAAGGAAAGAGAAATAGAGGAAATTACTTATAAAAAGAAGTTTCAGACTGAGTCATAAACATGATTTATAACTCAGAGAGAGGCTCTGAGGTAGGAGAGGAAAAGAGAGAGATGGTCCTTACGAGAGGGTTCCTTCTCCTCGTGGGACAAAGATGCTTAGATGAGTTGACCAGTATCTCTGCTCTAGAGAGAGAAAGAGAGAAACTGAGAGGGTGGAGTCTGTGCTTGGGGAGGAGGGAGTGGGTAGTAGCCAACGTGTGTTGAGCATTTCCTATGTGTCAGGCCCTGTGCCATGTGCTTCTGATACAGTGCCTAGTTTACCTTCACCAGAGAGTAGATACTACTATTAATCCCCATTTTATTTATTTATTTAACATCTTTAATGGGGTATAATTACTTTACAATGGTGTGTTAGTTTCTGCTGTATAACAAAGTGAATCAGCTATATGTATACATATATCCCCATATCCCTTCCCTCTTTCATCTCCCTCCCACCCTCCCTATCCCACCCCTCTAGGTGGTCACAAAGCACCGAGCTGATCTCCCTGTGCTATGCGGCTGCTTCCCACTAGCTATCTATTTTACTTTTGGTAGTGTATATATGTCCATGCCACTCTCTCACTTTGTCTCAGCTTACCCTTCCCCCTCCCGTGTCCTCAAGTCCATTCTTTACATCTGTGTCTTTATTCCTGTCCTGTCCCGAGGTTCTTCAGTTAATCTCCATTTTAAAGATAGGGAAATTGAGGCAGAAAGTTTAAGTGACTTGCCCAAGGTCACACAGACAAGGGGTCAAAATTGGATTCTAACCCAGAAATGCTTATACTTCAAGAAAAAAATTAAACAGCAAAACCAGGACAGCCCTGACCCCAGAGTCTGTGCCTGACCACAGCTCTAGACTTCTTCCTGTGTCCTGGTTGCCATTTGCTTATAACCAAATGGCTCTGTAGACATACCCTCTCCTTTAATGCTCACAGCAGCCCCCATTTGACAGTTGGGGAAACCTCAGGGCAGTGAAATGACTCTCCCAAGGTCACACAGCAGGTCAACGCTGGGGCTGGGGTGTGACTGCAGGTCTGTCTGACTGCAGGTCCAGCGCTGTTCCCACCACCACTCCTGCCTTCACAGAGAGCTGGGCGGGAGCGAGCAGGTGGGGTCCACTGCACAGCCTGAGGGACGGGATGGCCCACAAAGCCCGCCTGCTCACCTCCACGTCTTTCTCTCTTGACAGCACAGCCTTAACAGCAACGCTTTGCCTGTGGCTGCAGCTGCCTTCCCTCGGGGTGGGGGTGGGAGTGTCATTTAGATTTCCCTCCTGCTACTGCTGAGTCATTTCTCCCTCGAGTCCTTGGAGTTAGTGGGAACCCCCCCAAGAAATGGAAGCTACTCAGAAGACCTCAGTTCAAAGTGGAGGAACTTTCCAGCCGTACGGGGGACTGCCTTGTGATGTGGTGGGGTCTCTGTAGTGGTTGGCGGTATTTGAGCAGAAACTGGATAACCATCTATGGGAGATTCTTGTCATGGGCAGAGACTGGGTCTAGGCCTTTAGAACCCTTCTAACTGTGAGTTTTTTTTTTTGTTTTTTTGTTTTTTTTTTTTTTTGCAGTATGCGGGCCTCTCACTGTTGTGGCCTCTCCCATTGCGGAGCACAGGCTCCGGACGCGCAGGCTCAGTGGCCATGGCTCACGGGCCCAGCTGCTCCGCAGCATGTGGGATCTTCCCGGACCGGGACACGAACCCGTGTCCCCTGCATCGTCAGGCGGACTCTCAACCACTGCGCCACCAGGGAAGCCCTAACTGTGAGATTTTATGAGTCACTGTAAGGTGAAATTTAGCCCATCCAGCAAGGTGGCTTAGTATGAGCTTTGGGGCCAAATTAGACCTGGGCTCAAAACCTGGCTCAGCCACCTCCTTCACTGCTGGAGACCTGTGGGCAAGCTTCCTCTCTTAGCTTCAGTTTCCTTGTTATAAGATGGAAATGATCATACCTACCTCATGAGATTGCTTTGAGTATTACGGGTGATGTATATATTGTGCCCCGTAAAAAGCAGGAACTCAATCATGCTTACTATCATAGCCATTAAATGAATGGCCAAATCAAGGATCAAATCCATGTGTTAACCAAAGTACCAAATGTTTGGATGCATAACATTTGGGGGAAATCAGATTTTTCTCTGAGGGTGCCTGTCTCAGAAATAAGCATGAAAAACACAAAACGTAAGCGGGTGAAAAGCAGGAAACAACTAGAGACTTCAATGCCTGTGCCAACAACTGAGAATTGGTGTCTCTGACTCAGACGGGGTGTGTAAAATCATCTAAACAGTCCCTGACTGGGAACAGGAATATTCTCTAAGACCTTGACAAGTCCCATTAGTTCTCTGCACGTGCAGCCCAGGCGATGGGGAACACACTACCTTCTGAGACTGTCCATAGGAAACTCCTCAAATTCCCTAAGGTGTTTTCTGCTGTTTGCCAGCTGGTAAATGTAACTTTCTAACAACTACATCTTCTAATTGAGACCAGACCCCAATATTATAGGAACCTTTATGACCACATGGCTGGCTGAGGGGGAAAGTGATAACCAGACAGGTCTGTGGAACATGTGAGTAGATCTTGGGCATCTTGGAAGCAGAGAGGTGGGACATCACCCTGTTAAGAGTGAGTTTCAGGGACTTCCCTGGTAGTCCGTCCAGTGGGTAAGACTCCGCGCTCCCAATGCAGGGGGCCCAGATTTGATCCTTGGTCGGGGAACTATATCCTGCATGCATGCCACAACTGAGTCTGCATGCCACAACTAAAGATCCCGCATGCTGCAACTAAGACCTGGCACAGCCAAAATAAATAGATTAAATAAACTAAAAAAAAAAAAAAAGTGTGAGTTTCAGAACCACACAAACCTTGATTTGAGTTCTGCTCTGCCACTTAGCTGTGTCCTTGGGCAAATCACTTAACCTCTTAGCCTCAACTTTCTCATGTGTGGAATGGAATTAATCATATCTCTGCAATTCCTGGTGATCCAGTGGTTAGGACTCTGCTCTTCCACTGAAGGGGGCACGGGTTCGATCCCTGGTCGGGGAACTAAGATCCTGCAAGCCACACGGTGAGCCAAAAAAAAAGCATATCTCCTTCACATGAGGATCAAATGAAATAAAGCCTGCAAAACACCTGGCATCCAGCGTCTCCACATAGTATTTGTTTAATAGACTGGAACGGGGACTTCCTGGTGGCACAGTGGTTAAGAATCCACCTGCCAATGCAGGGGACACGGATTCGAGCCCTGGTCCGGGAAGATTCCACATGCCGCGGAGCAACTAAGCCCGTGTGCCACAATTACTGAGCCTGTGCTCTAGAGCCCGCGAGCCACAACTACTGAGCCCGTGTGCCACAACTACTGAAGCCTGCACACCTAGAGCCCATGCCCTGCAACAAGAAGAGCCACCGCAATGAGAAGCCTGTGCACCTCAATGAAGAGCCACCCCCGCTCCCCACAACTAGAAAAAGCCCACACGCAGCAATGAAGACCCAACGCAGCCAAAAATTAATTAATTTAAAAATATATATATTAAAAAAAATAGACTGGAGCAGATATTTCATGGGAAGGGGCATCCTACAGGGTGGGAGCTCAGGCATTCTTATTCGAGTGTTAAAGGGAAAAGTGACTCTGGAACTTGGGGACATCTGGACTGACAATTTGTTTCCCCAAGCCGGGTAATTTCTATTAGTGGGTTTTGCCCAAAGAGTCAGCACTCAGGAAAGTTGCTGGCTGAGATGTTGGTGGCTTGGAACTGTGTTTCTGGAGTCCACTGAGTTCCTGGGGGGCCGTCCTGACCTTATGAAAGTTAGAACAAGCTTAACTGTACAAGCCACACTTTTTACCTTCCAAAACATGTTCAGACTCACTTGCTCATTTGATCTTCAGGTTATGCTGTGACATGAGCACAGATTATGATCCTCATTTAGCAAGTGAGAAAACTGAGGCTCAGAGAAGGGAAGTAATATTTGGGTTTTGGGGTTTAGCTGCTGAGAAAGCAGTTGTGGACTCCCACTCTACCCATCACCATTTCCTAGTTCTTGAATCTTCCCTCTGGTGCCTGGGGCAAGACACTGCTTGGTGTCTCAGAGCATCAGCTTCCTTTCCTCCTCCCTAGATGCCTTTCCAGGCTCCTGCAACTCTGTGGGTGAAGTTTCTATACTTCCTCCAGCCCTACCAAGTCCACTGTTCCTGCATTCTTTCTTGCTCACCCATTCAACAAACACTAGCTGAGGACCAATATATTGTGTGCCAGGCCTGGTGCTAGGTGCTTGGGATACAGAAATGAACAAAACACAGCCCATACCTTCGAGTTCATAGACTGGGTAGGGAGAAAACACATCATCAGCTAATTCCAAAGCTGTGTGATATACAAAGAGATACACAAAGAGAGCGTCTTTTTTTTTTTTTTTTTTTGCGATACGCGGGCCTCTCACCGTTGTGGCCTCTCCCGTTGCGGAGCACAGGCTCCGGAAGCACAGGCCCAGCGGCCATAGCTCACGGGCCCAGCCGCTCCGCGGCATGCGGGATCTTCCCGGACCGGGGCACGAACCCGTGTCCCCTGCATCGGCAGGCAGACTCCCAACCACTGTGCCACCAGGGAACCCCAAGAGAGCGTCTTTGATATACAAAGCTGTGTGATATACAAAGAGAGCGTCTGGGGATCCCAAAGGAGGACTGACAAACCCTGTCTGGGATGTCCTTGTTGGCTTCCTGGAGGTGTCATTTGAATTTTCCTAAAGGATGAGTAGAAGTTAGCCAGGCAGAATCCAGAGGAGGCAGGAACGTGTTCAGGTCTGGTGAGCAGTATGGGGATAAGTTATGAGAGCTGATGCTGGGGCTCAGCAGGGACCAGATCACACAGGACAGTGGCTGTCAGGCTAGGATGTCTGGGCTCTCTCTGTGGGCAGAGAGGAGCCACTCCAGGACAGATGCTGGGTCAGATTTGTGATTATATTGGAGTCTGCTGCGGACACAAAAGACTGAAGGGGGGACTTCCCTGGTGGCGCAGATTAAGAATCCACCTGCCAATGCAGGGGACATGGGTTCAATCCCTGGTCCAGGAAGATCCCACATGCCGCGGAGCAACTAAGCCCACGCGCCACAACTACGGAGCCTGTGCACCTAGAGCCCATGCTCTGCAACAAGAGAAGCCACCGCAATGAGAAGCCCGCGCACTGCAACGAAGAGTAGCCCCTGCTCGCCGCAACTAGAGAAAGCCCACGCGCAGCAACGAAGACCCAACACAGCCAAAGGGAATTAGTAGCCTGTGGCAAAGGACAAAAAATGCGGTAAACAATGGAGAGGATGGGATGGATCCCAAAAATATTTAGGGAACGATATTGATGGGACCAGGAGGAAGACTGGATGTAGGAAGTGGGGGAAGGGGTCAGGGATGATGCTCAGGATTCCAGCTGCGATGATGGGGTCCAGGGTGGACAACCTAGGGTGGTGGGTGGGACAGGAAATGTTGGTTTCACTGCACGGAGAAGTGGAACACACGCAGGTCAGGGACTCAGTACTACGTGTGTCAGTGGTGGTCACCAGAGCTCCAGGGCAGCCTTCCCTGCTCCTGTGGGGAGGCCGCTAGCTCAGAACCTGCAAGCCGAGGCCAGCTCAGAACCTGAGCTGCGAGTGTCACAATCTCCTTCCATCACAACAGGACGTACCTCTTGGGTACTTACATTCTTATCTATAAAGTGAGGAGGTTGAGAAATAACAGAAGCAAAAGACCCTGGTTCATAAAGCTTTGAATCTTGCCAGACTGGCAGGTCCCCACTCACTGACTGTTATCTCACAGTTTCTTTTGCTGGTTCTCCCTCCTCCAGGTCACCTCTAAATGCTGGTATGTGCTGGGGCTCAATCAGTCTCCTTCTCTGCTCTCAGCCCCTACAATAGCGCTTCTCAAACTTTAACGTACGCACAAATCACATGCAGATCTCATTAAAATGTAGATTCTGACTGAGCAGGTCTGGGGATGGGCCTGAGATTCCACTCTTCTAACAAGCTCCCAGGTGATGCGGATGCTGCTGGTCCATGGACCACACTTTGAAAGTCCAGCTTCCTGGCTCTACAAACTTCCTCCAGACTAATGACTCCCAAATTTATACTTCCAATCCAGACCTCTCTCCAGAACTCCGACTTCTAATTACAACTCTTGGTTGACACCTCCATTTGGATATTTTAAATCATCTCCCAGAGTTCTCAAACCTGCTCCTCTCCAACTTCTCCTTCAGTACTCAACTGCTCAAGTCAAAAACCTACAGGAGGGCTGCCCTGGTGGCGCAGTGGTTGAGAGTCTGCCTGCCGATGCAGGGGACACAGGGTCGTGCCGGGGTCCGGGAGGATCCCACATGCCGCGGAGCGGCTGGGCCCGTGAGCCATGGCCGCTGAGCCTGCGTGTCCGGAGCCTGTGCTCCGCAACGGGAGAGGCCACAACGCTGAAAGGCCCGCGTACCGCAAAAAAAACAAACCTACAAGGTATCTGTGCGTCTCCTTTTTCTCTTAGCCTCTACATCCAAACTGACAGCAAGCAAGTGCGGTCTACTTTACCTCCAAAGCATATCCGGACCCTGTCTACTCCCTCCCCATCTCCACTCCCACCACCCTAGTCCAGGCGACCGACCTCCTCTCGTGTGAGCTACTGCAGAAGCCACTGACCTGGCCGCCCTGCTTCTTGCCTGCCCTCTCCCCGCATCATTTCTCTACACATTAGTTAGAGTGGTCTTTTTAAAATATCAATCAAATCATGTCACTCTCCTGCTTAATTACATTCTTTTAGTGGCTAGCATCTCATCTAGAATTAAATCCTAACTCCTTACTCTGGCCTACAAAGCCCAGCATGCCTGGCCCTGGCCCTGACACCACAGCCTTGTCAGCTTCTCTCCAGTCCCTGAGCATGGCCAGCCTGTTTCCTCCTTGGAGCCTTTGTCCCGACTCTGCCCTCTGCTTCCTGGTCCTGGCTGGGCCCTTCTCATCATTCAGATCTCAGCTTGTGGGTCACTTCCCCTGAGAGGCCTTCCCTGATCACCCCATCTCTCACCCCAATTTAACTCTGCATGTCTCATCAGTAGCTGACCTTTGTTTACTTGTCTGTTTCCCCACTGGAAGTAAGACCCAGGAAAACAATGACCTTGTTTTCTACTTGGTTCACCAGCATCTGGAACAGGGAACTCAGAAAAAAAAAATTACTGTGTTAGGAAATGTCATTCCCCCTCTGAGCCTCAGTTTCCCCATCTATTAAACAGGGATAATAATATAATAGCATCTTCCTCACAGGGTTGTTAAGACTAAATGAGAAATACATGTAAGGCCCAGGCACGGTGCCTGGCAGGTCACTAGTGGCTAGTAATCCCATTACTATGATCAATACCATATTGGAATCCCTGACAGGAATGTGTGGGCAGAGCCAGCGGGACTCCCACATGCTCCCCAACTGAGCTCCAAGCAGCTGGGCTAATTGGCCCTGGCCCACTACTTGTCACTGCCAAAGTCCTCAACACCCAATAGCAGAGGGGAGGCAAATCCAGGGATGACAAGTGGAGACAAGTGAGCTTCAACTCAACTGTAAGTTTATTAGAAAGGCCGTGGACAGATGAACCCTGAGTTACCAGCTGAGGAAGAAATGAAAAAAGCCCCTGCCCCTCTTGGCCTGCCCCACAGGCCTCCTGTGAGCTCTGTCCTGTGGCAGACTCCAACAGAAGTCCGCCAAAAAGTGCTTTCCAGATGCTCCTTCAGGGGCTGCCCAACCTGACTGCAGAGGACCCAGTGGTACGGCCAATGTGGATGCTGGTGCCTGGAGCTGGGAGCCACGGGGCCTTGGTCCTCTCCTCTAGCAGAAAGTGGTTCCAGAACCCCCAACAGAACAGAACAGAAAAGGAGCCGATGGGGATAGAGCCAGTTCTGCTAAACAGCCAAGGGCTCTGGAAGGTGACACTGGACTGCCTTGGAGGTGGGTGCAGATGGCTACAGATGGCCAATTGTAGGGGTCCCCCCCAGGGGGACCCTAAAGCTGCTCTAAGGAGTCTCAGCTACAGACAGCCCTAGTGTGACTCAGTGCCCCTCCTGGGGCTGCACTGGCTACTTCTGCTCCCAGAAAGGCAAATGGATCTTGTAAAAATCCATGGTGGTTGGTGCCATTTTTTCCTTAAAAAAAGACAAGAGTTTGTACAGTGAATCGATTTCAACCAGCAGAGCCTGAGCCGAGAAGAGTGCGTCCTGGGGGAGGAGAAGGCACTTCTCACGCCCTCCCCGGGGTGATCTGGGCCCCCTCGGGGCTCCGCTCCCTCTGGCCCTGTGACTCAGGCCCGCTCCCTCTGGGAAGTACGCTGCCTCCGTCGAGCTAGCACTGCCCTGCAGCCCGGATGCTCTGGCACCTCACAGGGTGGTGGACGGCAGCTTCCTCACCCGCCGCTGGGCCAGGATAGACGACTCGATGGGCTTCAGCTGAGGGGTGGGCTTGGAGCTGTTGAGCGCAGAGTATGTAGCTGCCATGGCTCCCTGGGAGAGGAGGTGGGAGTCAGTTCCTGAGGGTCGGAGGCGCATGTGCTCCAGGGCCAGGCCAGCCCCTCCCAGTGTTCCACAGCCCCCACAGGCCCCTGTTAATCCCGCCTTGGTGGTTCTTCATGGTCATCAGTCCTGCCTCATCCATCAGACTGGAGGCTTCAGAGCTCAGGGGCTGGGCCCCCTAGAGGACCAGGGGGGCCATGAGTGCACTACAGACACCCCTGCATGTCAGACTGGGGCTCCCTGGGAAGACACACACGGCATCTCCTGGCTCTGCCGCCCCAAGTCCCTGCCCATGGAACCTTGGCCTGGCAGCCTGGGTGGCCGTACCTTCACAATCTGCAGGTCCTGGTGGGATAGCTGGCTCTGGGGGAGCTTGTCTTTCTGGGTGATCCACGGGTGCTGCAGGACCTGCTTAGCTGTGAGGCGCTGGTGCGGGTCCACATGCAGCATCTTGGATACCAGGTCCTGGGGGAACAGCAGGAAGGGGTTGGTGGGAAGGGCTAGCAGGGGCGCACACAGCTGCGCCTGTAAGGCAGCCATCTCCTGCCATCTCCTGCCTGGACCCTTGCAGTGGCCCCTTCGATCCACTCCCCACACCACTCCACGGCCTCCCCGAGCACATGCCCTTCTTCAGGACTTCTTCCTGGAAGGCCGTTTCCTTTCTCTTTCACTTTCTAGAAGCCATGCAGGAAGGTGGGAAGAACCTAAGGCTGGGTTGGGCAGATTCAAAACCTGACTCCCCTGCTCATCAACTGCATCTCCTGGGCAAGTTACTTTAACTCTCTGAGCCTCAGTTTCGCCTCTGAGAAACGGGATAACAAAAATACCTGACTCATAAGGTTAATGCAAGGTGGCACTGTTCATTAAGGGCTCAACCTCTGTCTGACACCGAGGTTCCCATGACTGGAACCCATTGCTAACAGTGAAAGCTCAAATGTCCCCTCCTCTGAGAAGGCCTCTCTGCCTGGTGGCCCGGGGCTCTGCTCATGCCTCCACTGCCTGTACCCCTGACCAGGAGGACCTGCCTCTCCGCACCTGGCATCTCTGTTCCTTGTGTGCAAGCCTGTCTCTCACCTCACACTAAGTTTCTCCACGGCAGGGGCTGTGATGATGCAGCCCTCTGTTCCCCTACAGGGCCCAGAACACGGGAAGGGCCAGTAAATGATCACCAAGTTGTTTCCAAACAAGGTGTTGGGGGGCAGTCTGCCTGGGAATCTTCCACTTGGAGAGATGAGGCTACAGGTCACCTGTTCGTGAAATGCTGAAAAGCCCTGGGATGGGGCCCTGCCTCCCCACCCCTAAATGAGCAGGGTCCAGGCCTTACAGACTCACCTTGGCTGTGTCTGAAACCGTGTTCCAATTTCCCCCGCTGAGGGTGAACTTCCCACTGCCGATCCGGGTCAGGATTTCCTCTGGGGTGTCACTGGGTCCATTGGCAAATGGAGTGTATCTGGGGAAAAGTCCACCCAGTCTGGGTATAGCCTCTGGCCTCCATCCTGGGGCCAGGGGTGGGGAGGGGTGGGGGACTGTGTCTCCCCCTTCAGACGGGGTGCTCCCAAGGGTGGCACTTCCTCCTCAAGGTGGAGCTCCCAAAGGCAGGGCCATGTCCCTGTCTTCAGGCCTTCCTGAGGCAGGGCTGAGTCTCTCCCATCAGACAAGCACCACCCCAGCTACACCAGGGCTGGAGGAAGGGGCGGGGGGCCGAGGGGGGCAGGCCAGTGGGGAACTCACCCTGCCAGCATGGTGTACAGCAGGATGCCCAGGCTCCAGATGTCGCAGCCCTCATCATAGCCCTGGCGCTTCAGTACCTGGCAGGAAGGCAGGCAGGGGAGGGTGGTCAGTCTGAGGGGCAGTGGCGAGTGGCCCCATATGCTTGCCTGCTCCTCCCCGAAGGGTAGGACAAGGGTCCCAGGCCTGGGCTGATCCTCCCTTGGTACCTGGGCCAAGGCCACAGAGACGGGTTCTGGACGGCGTGGGGCCTCTGGAAGGGACACAAGGCTCCCCGTGCCAGGTCCCCTCGCCCTTGCAGCTGAGGAGGCCAGGCCACTCACCTCAGGTGCCACGAAGTTGGCGGTGTAGCAAGGTGTCATGAGGAGGCCGTTCTCAGCCCGCAACTGCTTGGCAAAGCCAAAGTCGCAGATGCGCAGGCACTCAGGGTTCCCAGACTCGTCCACATACAGGATGTTGCTGGGCTTGAGGTCCCTGTGCACAACCTGGGGGCAGAGGGCCCGGGTCAGTTCTCCATGTGGGCAGGCTGCCGGTGGCCCAGGTCAACTGCCAGGGATGGGAGAGGTAGAAGATGGGCCCAGAGGGGGGGCAGAATCTGAGAGGGGAAGGGGCTACACAGGGGCCTTAGTGCTGCTGGTATTGCCGACTTGAAACTTCTAGGTCAATGTCTGTGAGGCAGCTCTAAGTTCACTGTCCACACGGAACTCCTCAAATCTGCCGTCACAATCTTACCGAATGGCAACTCCATCCTTCCCGTTGCTTGGGTTGAAATCTTAAGAACCATTCTCAATTCCCCTTTTTTTCTCGTATTCCTCAATCAATCCTTTAGCAAACTCTGCTGGCTCTACCATTAAAATACATCCAGAGCCCAAGCACTTCTCAGCCCGTCTCCTGGCAGCATGCTGATCCCAGCCACGATCATCCCTCCCCTGGGTTACGGCAACGACCTCCTAACTGGTCTTCCTGCTTCTGAACTCACCCCCTACAGCCTGTTCTAAACAGAGCAGCCAGAGCGATCCTATTAAATGTAAGCCAGATCACGTCCTCTCCAAGGGTTCCGCTCTCAAGAGGAAAAGTCTTTACGACGGCCTGATGGCCCCACCTCATCTCTCCCCTGCCCCCTACCCACATCCCTTGTGCTCTCTGGTCCTCTAGCACTCTCCTCCTTGCTCAGTTGGCTTTGGCCACATCAGCCTCTTTGCTCTTCCTTCAACATGCCAAGCACACTCCTGCCTCAAGGCCTTTGCACTTGCTTTCCCTCTTTCTGGAATATTCTTCCCTTAAGCATCTGCCTGGCTCATTCTCAGTTACTTCAGGTTTCAGCTCAAATGTCACCTTATCAGTGAGGCCTTCCCTAGACCATTCCATATAAAATAGCAATCACGGACCAGTACTCCTTAGTCTCTTCATCCTGCTTTATCTTTTTTTTTTTTTTTTTTTTTTTTGCGGTACGCGGGCCTCTCACTGTTGTGGCCTCTCCCGATGCGGAGCACAGGCTCTGGACGTGCAGGCTCAGCGGCCATGGCTCATGGGCCCAGCCGCTCCGCGGCATGTGGGATCTTCCTGGACCGGGGCACGAACCTGTGTCCCCTGCATTGGCAGGCGGACTCTCAACCACTGCGCCACCAGGGAAGCCCACCCTGCTTTATCTTTATCCATAGCATTTACCACCATTGGATATTTACTTAATTGTCTTCTGAACCCACCCACTGGAATGTAAGCTCCACGGGTGTTTTGCTCACTGCTGCATCCCAGCATTTAGAATAGTTCCCAGCACAAAGTAGGTATTCAATAAATAACTGCTGAATGAATGGATGAATGACACTTAACTAGTGAGGCCTTAAGCAAATGACTTTCCTCTGGCCCCATTTACTCATCTGTAACCTGAGGGGGCTGAACCACTCCACTTGTCATCCACCCCCTCTCCCTTGGCATGGTTCTATTCATAGTCATTCCTCTAACTATCACCTAATTATCGACAACTCTCAGATCTCTGACACTAACCCAGAGCTTTCCTGAGTCCAGGCTCATATAGCTGCTTACCAGATGGCAACCACTGAATGTCCCATAGACCCTCAAACCCAATACATCCCAGACTAAACTCATTCTCACCCTCCTTCTCCTCCTCCCATGAGCTCCTGGTACTTCCTTGAGCACGGTCAAGGACCTTCAATGGCTCTCTACTACCTGCAAGATAAAGCCTGAAGTCCCCATCCTGGTGTGGAAGGCTCAGCTGTCCGTTCCAGCCTTTGTCCACCACATCCCTCAAGCACCCTGAGCTCAGGCCAGTGGGGGTTCCTTCAGCCATAAATAGCCGTATCTCTCTGTGGAACGCTGGCTCACCCCCAGCACCCAGCACAGGGACTCGCACAGAGCAAGTGCTACATGAACGCTGTGCAATGAATGAATGAATGACACCTCTGAAACACACAGAGACCTCGCAGGTTAGATCAGCTGAGTCTCACAGGTTAGTTGGCTTTATGAGATGGTCCTTGCATATTCCCCGTAGAGCCAGGCCAACAGGCTCAAGGGGCAGCCGCTGCGCACTCCAGCTGACAGTCATCATACAGCAACTCGGGCCCAGGTTTCAAAAGCAGCCAAATTACCAAACAAGAAAACACCCGCACTGTGGAGGCCAAATGCAGCCACTGAGTCAACAGGCTGTGGCTCTGGCAGAGTTGTGCTTTCAGTCAGGAGGCAGATGGGCCAGAGTGTGAATCCTGGCTTTACCAGCAGTAGCTGTGTGATCTTGATGTGTCACTTAACCTCTTTAGTCCTTGGTTTTCTCACCTGTAAAATGGGGCTGATAAGAGTGCTTGGCCCCCCAGGGTTACAGGAAGGAGCATATGAGTTATGTACCAGAAATATTTAGCACAGGGCTTGGAAAATGGCAGCTGCTGTCATAGTAACACCAGCACTCCCTGGGGTTGAACCCCACCATCATGCTGGACATTAAGATACAGTGAGTGCTTGTTAAGAAGCCCTTAAAAATTAGAAGACAAGAAGGGTAGGAAAATGAAGGGACAGATGCTGTCCAAAGCAGCATCCGATCACACACAAGTCAGGGGCACAGACTCTGGGGCCAGTTTAGCGATGAGGCTTTTACTTAAGCTCCCAGAACCTCAGCTCCCTCACTTATAAAATGGGCAGAATAATACTAATACCCTCTTCATAGGTTCGTTGGAACAGTTAAATGAGTTGATGTGCAAAGTGCTTAGGATCTGTCTGGCCTGTGGAAAGTGCTATGTGGAGCAGCGGCATCTCTGTCATCACCAGCACCATCGGAGGATGTGCATTAGGGCGCCTGTGACCAGCCACACACACACAAAAGGGTGAAGTTCTTCTACATAAATCATCTGGCTAAACAGAGAAGTCAAAGTGTGAAGCCCTGCTGAGTTCTCAGACAAGCTGTCCCCGGCATGCTGGGGCCCTTACAGAAACGATATGAGGGAAGCAAGAGACCTGAAAGGGCCCACGTATTAAACAAAGAACTCTTGCAAAATAGATGAAAAAGGCAGACAACCCAATTTCTTCAAACGGACAAAAGACCTGAACAGACATTCCATAAAAGAGGCTGTCCAAATGGCAATAAACCCACGAAGAGGTGCTCAACTTCATCAGTCATCAGGAAAATGTAAATTAAAACCACTATGAGATACCATTCCTCATCTCCTAGAATGGCTGTGATTAAAAAGATGGAAAATACCAAGTGTTGGAGAGTACCAGAACTCTCACACGCTTCTGGGAGGAGTGTAAGTAGGTAAAACAACTTTGAAAAACTGGCAACATCTACTAAAGATGAATATACACTGCACTATGACCCAGCAATTCCACCGTTAGGTTTACACCCAGCCTTAAAATAGGCAAGTGTTCACGAAAGACAAGTGTTAAGAATGTCACGGTGGCATTATTTGTCACAGTCAAAAAACTGGTAACAACTCCATGTCCATTAATGGTAGAAAGGACAGTTAAACTGTGGTCTATTCATACAGTAGAAACCACACGGCAACGAGAAGGAGTGAACTGCAGTCACACGACATCGCAGATGAATCTCAGAGAGTGCTGAGTGGCAGAAGTGAGATATGAAAGAGTACGTTTATATAAAATTAGAAGTTCACGGGCTTCCCTGGTGGCGCAGTGGTTGAGGGTCCGCCTACCGATGCAGGGGACACGGGTTCGTGCCCTGGTCTGGGAGGATCCCACGTGCCGCGGAGCGGCTGGGCCTGTGCGTCCGGAACCTGTGCTCCGCAATGCGAGAGGCCACGACAGTGAGAGGCCCACGTACCGCAAAAAAAAAAAAAAAAAAAATTAGAAGTTCACTGAGAATGGTTATCCTTGGGGAGGGTGCAGGGACTGGAAGGGGCTCAAGGGGGTTGGGGGGAACTGGAAATCCTTCAGTTCTTGATCTGGGTGCTCGGTTACATGGGTGTATTCACTTTTTTAAGATTTATTGAATTATACATGATGATTTGTTTATGTGATATTTCAATAGGAAGGTAACATTAAAACAAACGGGAGGTCCCAGTGGACCCTGCTCCTGGTCAGCCCCTTCCCATTCCTCGGCTATCATGAGATTCCCAGCTTCTAGACCACAGATGCTGCCAAAGTATAATCAGCCCGAGAATCTCCCTCCAAATACCTCCAAGAGAGCTTCCCATTTCCTCATCATCTACCCCTGGTATTTGGAAAGGGCCAGAAACTTTAGAAGCCCATAGATTCCAAAATCCCACAGATTTTCTTTGGGCAAGAAACAGTATTCTCCCATGACACCCCACCGAGCAGCTGTCTGTACTGGAGCTCACCAGCCCTCACGGAGGGTCTCACTACTTTTGGAGGCAGCTCCCACTCTATAAAGCCCTTCTCTGCTCTGAGTTGAGGGGGCCCACTGGGAACGCACTGCTTCAGCTCTGTCTTCTAAACCTTCTTTGGGTAACATTGGCTAGTACTCACGTGAGAACAAAACAGGAAAAGGAAGCACATTTACTGTCTGACCTGACATGTTTCCATATCAGTTTGTTTGCACTGGCCATTTCAAAAACCTAAACCACTTCAAACATGACCATTAACAGTACATGTGGTAAACAAACTGAAGCTCTGGTTATGAGGTAAAGATCTTTTTCACAAAAACTTTTACTTTATTTTTACAAACCCTAATGGACTGATTCAGGCCAAGGTCCTGAAAGGCTGAAACCACTGCATGAAGGGTTGGTGAGGACCTTTATGATACACCTCAGGCCCACCCACTGCCCGCCACCCATTCACGCATCCCCAGACTGTGACCACCGACACGACTGATCACTAACAGGGGCAACAAGATGTTGGCTCAGGGACGTGATGCTTTGTGAAGTTCACTGTGCCTCCCATGGAGTGTTTCTTGACTCCTTGATCCCAAAAAGAAGTTGAAGCTAAACCTAATTAAGACTTTGGAGCACCTTGCAGTTTACAGGAAGTATAGGCAATAGAGAAACAATTAAAATGATGCCATGAGGAAGCAAACAGACACATTCAGAATGTGGGACAGGGAATTCCCTGGTGGTCCAGTAGTTAGGACTCCATGCTCTCACTGTCAAGGGCCCAGTTTCGATCCCTTGTCGGGAAACTGAGATCCCGCATGCCATGCAGCACAGCCAAAAATAAAAACCAAAAAAGATTTGGTGAATCTTGGGACTTCCCTTGCAGTCCAGTGGTTAAGACTCCGCGCTTCCACTGCAGGGGGCGCAGGTTCAATCCCTGGTCAGGGAACTAAGATCCCCCATGCCCTGTGGCTCGGCCAAAAAAAAAACAAAAAAGATTTGGTGAATCTTAAAGGGAAATATTTTTCCTTGTACTGTTCTCTTCTTTTTTTAAAAACTTTTTATTTCATATTGGCGTAAAGTTGATTAACAATGTGTTAGCTTCAGGTGTTCAGCAAAGTGATTCAGTTATACATATACATGTATCTATTCTTTTTCAAATTCTTTTCCCATTTAGGTTTTTACATTATATTGAGCAGAGTTCCCTGTGCTATACAGTAGGTCCTTGTTGGGTATCCATTTTCAATATAGTGGTGTGTCCATCCCTTGTACTATTCTTTTAACTTTTATATAGGTTTGAACTTTTTCCTCAATAAAAAGTGGGGAAAAATACTCCAGCAACAACAAAAAAGAAAGTAAGAAATTGAAAGAGGGAGAAGGAGGGAGAAGGAGAGGGAAGGAAGAAAAGAGGGAGGGAGTGGGGTAAAAATCTTGACAATTCTTGAATCTGGTTACGGGGGGTTCATTATTCTATTCTTGTACTTCTTGTATATGTTTGGAATTTTTCATACTAAAAAGTTAACGTTAAAAAAAAAAAAAAGGCATAGCAATGATCTGGTCCTATTTCCCCGTAATGTTTATGTGGCCTTTTCCAGGGGCCTGCGCTGGACCATGGTGCTTCCCCGGCACAGCACCTCACTTCATGCCTCATCCAACCTGTGAAGGGGCAGCTCTTACTGTCATGACTTTGCAGATGAGGAAATGGCTCAGAGAGGTGGGAGGCTTTCCCAACCTAACACGCAGAACTGGACACAGCCAGTCTCGTTCCAGAGCCTGCGTCCTTAACCCCCATACTGCCTGACCAGAAGCACCCTAAAACATCATCTCGTCCAGAGAGAAACTCACGCTGACTCTGTTTTCAGCTTTGATACACTATAAGGACTTTTTCTAGCTCCACCTTGTGCAATGATAAGGACAAGTCCTACGGTTCGGACACACACTCTTCCGTAGCACCTGCTGTGTTTCCAGCAGCGTTTCCTCTTGCATCCACTTCCTCTGTCCTAATAGCCGAACCCATGGCCGGCTTCACCACCCTGAAGGCTTGCAGCTTCCACAGTGATCCTGCTCGTTCCTAACTTAAAGCCTCACTCCCCATCTGTAGCCCTCCACCCAAATTCCTCAGTCAGACATTCTGGCTCCATTCTTCCTGGACTGTGTGACCTTGGGCAAGTGAGCTCACATCTCTGAGCCTCAGCCTTCTTACCTGGAAAGTGAGGCCAATAACAGCACCTACTTAACAGGGTTGTTGTGAAAATCAACTGAGATAATGTAAGGAAAGAAGTCAACATGACGCCTGCCTAGGTCCTGAATAAATGTTCCTTTTCACAGTTTGGCCTCATCTCTCCCTCCCTCCCTTCCTTATGTCCATCCACTCGCTCCCTCACCCATCCCAAGTCTCCCCTCTGTCTGGCTGGTTGAAGACTGCCTGGGCCAGTCACAGTTCATACCCTGTTTATGGTATGACCCTTGGCTGCCCCCCACGCCCACTTGGTGCCCCCTACCCAAGACTTACCCCCTGGGAGTGCAGATACTCTACGGTCTTGCCGATGGTGTGCAGGACGAAGCTGGCCTCACGTTCCGAGAAGAATTTCTGCCGTAGGATCTTATCCAGCAGCTCCCCTCCCCGCATCAGCTCTGTCACCAGGTACACGTGTTTGCCATCATCGTACACCTGCCAGAGACCTCACCATCAGGTCCCTCCCCTTGATGCCACCAGCTCACCAGGACAGGAAGGAAGGAATGACATGAGGCTTGGGCGTGTGTTCTGCTCTGTGCTTCAGTCACCCTGGCAGGGCCTTCACCTATCTGGGCCCCTGGACAGGATGCTGGCTCTGTCCTGATGGGCAGGAAAGCTCTCAGAGACTGCCTGGGTCTGAAGTGGAGGGCACTTGGGTGCAGCCAGACCAGAGGCACTAAGGGGCCTCCCCATCCAGAAGCAGAGGAGGAGGATCAGAAGTCAAAGGAATGGCAGCCCCAAGACCAGTCCTAGAGTCGAGGGTCCCCAGCCCCAGCCCACTCTCAAGGACCCCCACTTACATCTTTCAGAGTGATGATGTTGGGGTGCTGCCCGTACCGCAGAAGAATCTCAATCTCTTCCGAGGGATCTCGCTTGCTCTTGTCGATGACCTGAGGAGAGGAGTGCACGTGGTGGTGTCCGAGGGACCGACTCCAGACTCCCTTCCCGCCACAGAGCCCGTGCTGCAGGGCGTGGAGTCTCAGCCGCACACCTTTCACCCATCCACAGAGCCTCAGGCACCAACCCGCCCCCACCAACGGGCCAGGGCTACATAGCCCCCGACCTCCACCCCGCCGAGCGGCCCCGGCCGAGACAAGGTCGAGAGGCCTACCTTGACAGCATACTCCATGGTGGTGGCCTTGTGGACACAGCGCTTGCACTCGGAGTAGGAGCCCACACCGATCGTCTCTTTTACCACATAGCCGTCGGTAAAAACCAGGTTCTTTCCGTGTAGTTGCTGCAGGAGACCAACAGGTGGGACTGACCCCAAGTTCTAGGATGCAGAGGTCATCCCCCCAGAACCCAAGGCCTTGGCACTGTGGAGGTGGCACCGGGCAAGAGGCTGGAGGCCTGGGGTAGAATGTTGGCTGTGTGACCTCGGGCAAGAATCTGCCCCACTCTGGGCCTGTTTTCTACACTATTATGATGGGCACACTCACTCTCTCCAGGGTGCCTGGCTGCAGTCTGTGGTTAGTGGGTGCTGGAGGGGGCAGGCAATAGGCCACAACACACATGGAGTGGTTTGAAGCTCCGAGAAGGCCAGGCAGGACTGAGCGGGATGCAGGAGTCCTGAGCCAGGTCCCAGCTCTGCCACTTACGTGGCCTTCAGTGAGTTGCCTCCCCTTTCCGGGTGACACAGCCCACCTCACGGGGTGTCTCGAGGCTCTGAGACATTAACAGTATCAGATGCTGCTATGGTGCTGCAAGTGTGGCAGGCACTATTGCAAGCACTTTTCACCAGGTGACCCACAGCCCGTGGACGGCCCTGGTTCATGTCTGTTGTCCTCACATCCAGTCTGGTTTAACGTTTGTCCATGACCAAGATATCCCAGGTGGATAATAAATCACATAGTCACCTTAACTTTACACACATGAACTCACATAATCCTTGCAACAATCCTTGGAGAAAGGTTTTATCATCACCCCCATTTACAGATGAGGAAACTGAGGCACTGGGAAGGTGAATGTCCCCTCCACAGTCCCTGACCTTGGAAGCTCTGGCCCAGGCAGGGAGCTCCACAGTCTACATTCTTTTTTATTTTGTTTGTTTGTTGTTGTTGTTGCTGTCGTTTTGTGGCCGCACGGCGCAGCATGCAGGATTCTAGTTCCCGGAGCAGGGACTGAACCCACAAACCCCTGCAGTGCAAGCATGGAGTCTCAACCCCTGGACCACCAGGGAAGTTCCCGAAGTCCACCTTCTTGCCTCTCGACTCTAAATTTCCTACAGAGCCGGGAAAGTGTGTAAATGGGGGACAAGTGGAAGGAGACCCGAGTGCCACGCCACCCACCCCCGTCAGGACCAGCCACTCCCCAGCAGCACCACCCCGGGCACTCCCTGGCATTTACCCAGGCCCTACAATGTCCTGGCTCTGTGTCAAGAACCTCACAACCGTGTGGTTATCCCTGTTTTACAAATGGGGAAACTGAGGCTCAAGGAGGCTGGAGGCCCAGTGGGCTCCACAGTGGCATCAGGGTTTGAACCCAAACCTATCCAAGTCCAGAGCCTGTGTTCTCAGCCGTTCTGCCTTGTGGCTTCTAGGTGGAAAAGGACAACTGAGCAGCAGCCCCCTGCCCCTCACCTGTACCACCGAGTGCAGGGGCGCCTGTGTGGCCCGAGGCTTGCCGTCATCCTCCATCAGGCCAGTGGCCACGAAGCTGAAGCCACGGAAGAGCTGATGGGCACCAGCGCTGGGGGGGATGCCTGGGGAGTCTGCAGGGGCAGGAGAGGGATGTAAGCCAGAGGAGGTACGCTGGACCCGAGGCAGCCCAGCAAAGTGGACCACAGGGGCGTCCAGGCCTGCCTCAGCAGCTGGCCGTTGTGGTAGCCTGGGCAGGGCCCCTCACCCCCGGCCTTAGTTGGCCCATCTGCCCATGTGGGTTTAGACCAGCCCAGCCCTGACACACAAGGAACAGAAAGACCCTCACCTCCAACACCCGCCCAGGCCAAGGCACTTTATCCCTTCCTGGAGGCCTCCCTGCCTCTGGTCTGCCCCTTCAGGTCCATCTTCTGCGCAGCAGCCAGAGGAGTAGTTCCGAGCACAAGTCTACCCGCTGCCTGTACCCTTCAAATGCTCCCCTCTGCCCTCAGGAGAGCCCAGCTCCTCAGCCTGGCAATGAGGCGCTTGAGAGCTCAGCCTCCTCTCTCCCCACTCCACAGCTCAGCCACGCCAAGCTTCTCAGATCCTTAAGGAAGACTCCGAGGCCCTGCACATGCTGTTCCTGCTAACGACAATCCACTCCTTGTCCATCCTTTGAGGCTCAGCTTACACACTGTTCTCTGAGAAACCTGGCCTCATGCTGCTCCTCCAGCCTCTCGCCCCATTAAGCTGCACTTGTCGTGCTGCCCAGAGCTGTCCTCAGGTCTCTTCCCCCACTACAGCCTGAGCCATATGAAGGCAGGGCCTGGGTCTGTCCTGTTCACCATCAATGCTCCCATGGCTGGCACACAGTAGGGACTTGGTACGTATTTGTCAGATCAACAAACAAAGATGGGACAGACTGCTTGGAGAAGTGCTAAGCTCCCTGACATCAGAGATGTGCAAGCCACAGTGAGAAAAGCACCCCCTCTGCTAAACCTGCCCCTCCAGAAGGCTTTCCAGGACGAACACTCTTCCCCAATATCTAGCCAAAATGTTAGGACTTACCAAGTTCCCTCCCAGAAGCCCCCTACTTGGCTTCTAGCAGTAACCCCAGAGACTGAGTGGGTCTATGGCTGAGCCCACGTTTCAGATGAGTCACTGAAGCCCAGTGGTCAGAGTAGCCAAAGCCGATTCCCACACTTGCCCCTGACCTTTGGGCACTGTCACCTCTGCTGCCAGACCGTCTCCACCTCACGTGTTTGCCGGGTCAGATACTTTAGCCCTGACGTGAGTGTGAGCCTGATGTGTCTGGTCTTCCCAGTGGGCTGAAGATGCCCAGGGCAGGGGTCCCGACTTCTCTATTGTGGCCTTCACCCCCACCCCCTCACCCAGGCACAAAGAGGCCCGTAGAGTCCCAGAGTGGGACGACCAGGCAGAATGAGATGGAGACAAGGAGTCAGAGACCCATCCACCTGTCTGCCCACACACCTGGGCCTGCCACAGCCCTGACCACCCCTGTGCCCCAAGAAGCCCCTGACTCCCTGCTTCCCTCCTGTACCAGTCCAAGACAAACCGGACAAAGGGCGCACCCTTGGGCGTGCGGGATGTGAACTCAGTGTCAAAGTAGAAGGTGTCATCGGGTTGTGCCACAGCCGGCTTGAAGGGTGGCTTGATCTCGCGCCGGTACAGCTTCTGCAAGGCGGGGCGGGCACAGTGGTCACCTTGGCACCTCCACAGCCTGCCAGCAGCCCCGTGCAGGAGTCAATAGCCTGGACGGAGCACAGGCTAGGCAGACATGGCATGACCGCTTGCCCTTGGGAGGCCAGCCCATGCCTCCAAGGCCATGGTGTCACCTCTGCTTCTTATGGGAGGCCCTAGGCAGTAGAAGCCCCCTCCGACCACAGCTGAATCCCTGACTGGGGCTCTGGGGTGGACAGACACACTCACATTCCAGTCAATGGTGGAGTAGAAGGCATGCCGCTTGATTTCCTCTGCCCCGTCAGGGCCGGAGCCTGAAAAAGCCCAGAGGAGAGGTCTGCCCTGGGACGCTCTAACCCGCAGACACCCGCCCTGTCCTCCGAGCAGCCTCGCCTCACTGTGGGGCAAGTGGCTGGGCTCACGCTGCCCCAAATGCATCCAGCCATCACCCTGAGGCCTACTGCCCACTCCGCATTTTCACTGTCTGGAGCCCCTCTAGGAACAAGCTCCAATGTACTGACAGGAGAAGGAAAGCCCAGAGAAGAGAGGCCAGGCAACTCGCCCAAGGCCAAAGTCAGGACAGGCCGAACCTGTTCCGAGATCTGCAGGGGGCCCCCACCTCCCTCCCAACTCAGGCCTCATCTCTGCTGCTCTTATCCCATTGCCCTTGTCAGCCACTAGACAGGCTCTCACTCCATCCAAGCCCAGGGACCTGGACGGGACCTTACAAAGCTGGTCATGATCCAGGTGAACCCAGGAGCCAAGGAGCCAACACATACTGAGCAGCTGCTACAGGCACATTCGCGTGACTTCATTTAATCAACAGAGCTTGAGATCATTGTCCTCCATGGAGACGAGGACCTAGGGCTCTGGGGGGAGAAGTCAACTGCCTTGGGTCACTTCGCTCACAGATGGTACTCACTCGATCAACAAAAATTTGTGGAGGGACCACTGGGTACCGAGCAGTGGGGTCCTGTCACGGGGCTGGGACTGGGGCCTGAGCCTCTGACGCCTGAGCTCGTGCTCCTGCCGTGCGGGGCCTCTGTCCTCATCCCCAGGGGGAGTACAGATGACTCAGTTCCTGCCTTCCCCCTACACACAGGTCACCCCACTGCCCCAAACGCCACACATGGAGCCAGAAAGCAGGGTGGCCAGAGGCATTGTCTCCCCACACAAAGGACAAGGGCCCCTTTCAGCCCCCGATGTGGCCCCGTGGCCTAGGCCGCAGCTGTACCCCGCTCCCCTCCCCTGAGCTGGGGCTGCTTACCGAGCCGGTTGGCAGGATTCCGCTTGAACAGGGACCGCAGGAGGCTCTGGGCTTCTGTGCTCAGAAACTGGGGCATGCCTAGCTTTGCCCTGAAACGGCCCCCAGGTCTCATCAGGGCTGAGCTCCGCCCCAGAGGCCCCGTCTCACCTCCCACCTCTGTCCACGCCTAGTTTCCAGATCAGTCCAGACAGGCCATCCTCAAACTCCCCTCCCAAAGACTCAGGGATTCCCCTCCCACAGGCCCCTGTGGATGAAAAGGGAGCCCTAGAAAGCACAATGCTCAACCCAGAGGAGTGTCTCATTAATGGGGAATCTGAGGCAGGTGCAGGGTGTTACTCTGGTCCCCAAACTGGGGCCAGGCATGGAGGAGACCCTGAGGTGTCAGAGGGGGGCCGGAGCTTACTTCAGAATCAGTGTCATGGTCTCCTTCCGGTCCTTCCCCTGGAAGGGCAGGGAGCCCGTGAGCATCTCAAACTGCAGAGGACAAGGGTCTGTTCAGGCTCTGGTCCCATCCCCCATGCCCCCCACCTCCTCCCACCCCAGCCACTCAGCTCCATGCCTAGGAGGTCTGCCTGGATCAAGAACTGCATCCGTCCCTCCCCACTCTGTCAATCAGACCACGAGGTACAGTACTAGGGGTCCAAAGCTGGGGAGAGGCCCAGCACGGGGCTGGGGGCTGAGCCTGGAATCCTTCCAAGGAAGGAAACTACAGCTGGGTGGAGGGTGAGGCCAGCTTAGCTGTGAGAGGGCAAGAGGAGAGCCTTAGAGACCATCAACCACCCCCTTACACAGATGGGGAAACTGAGGCCCAGAGCCTGGGCTGGATGCTTTACCCCTGCCTGGGCACTCACCATCAGCACCCCATAGGACCACCAGTCTGCACTGTGGGTGTGGCCCTGGCGGTTGACGACCTCGGGGGCCATGTACTCCACCGTCCCACAGAAGGAATAGGCCTTCTTCTCATGGTCAATGGCCTCCTTGCTCAAGCCGAAGTCTGTGGCAAGGAGGGCAGAAGACACATCTTCAGGACCCCCTGCCTTCCTTGCTGCCATTCCCTGCACACCTATCCCTCCTGCCCAGAGGCCTGAGGGCATCACCCCCATCACACTCAGGAGGAAGCTGAGGCCCAGGGAGGTTAGGTGACCTGCCCAAGGTTACACAGTGGGGAGATGGGATTCAAACCCAGGCCCTTCCAGGTCTGGGGCCTGGGCTTTTGACCGCTTCCAAGTGCCTGGCACAGCCTCTCAGAAAAAGTGGATCGCCTGGCACTCAGCCCAGGCCCATCAAGAGCCCATCCTGCCCTCCCCTGAAACCGGAGGGGTCAGGTGCCCTCCACTCACCAGTGAGTTTGATGTGGCCTTCCTCATCCAGAAGGATGCTGCAATGGAGAGATGGGAGTCAGGGCCCCCCAAGCTGTGGGCCCTCGGTGGGTTCAGGGGACACCATGGGGCCTGTGGGGGCCGGGTCCAGCCCAGAGAAGGTGATCCACCCAGGGCCGCTCATCTGATGAATGGGCCGGTGGAGTGGGTGTTGGTGGTGCCCTGTAGGTGTGTTGCCTACCTTCTTGCTAATTCTTGAAACAACTGTGTGAGGTAGGTACTTTCATGGCCCCATTTTAACAATGGGGAAGCTAAGGCTCAGGGAGGTTAAATAACTCCCCCGGTCATAGAGCTAGTAGGTGGTAGAGACAAGATTTGAATTTGGGTCTGCCTGACTCTAAAGCCACATCTCATTCCACCTCAGCACCTGCCCCTGGCTCCCAAGTTACCACTTGAGGATATTCAGATGTTAAGGAAAATTCTAGAAAAGGCCATATCAAGGAATGACCTTCAATGGTGGCATCTCAGATGTCACACTGGATTAGCAAAAAAAGTAGGCAACACCCAGGCACAGAGGTACCTGGCCCTTGGTAATGGCATTACTAGAGATCAGGCAGCCCCTCGGGCGCGCCTGCTGCCTCCACCACTCTGCTCCACCCACCCGTTCATGGGGCAGCCCATCAGGCTGGCTTCGTCCCCCAGCAGGCTGGCCCTGTCCTAGAAGAGGCCCCAGGGCCTGCCTCTGTACACCCTAGGGAGGCCGGGCGCGGCTGGGCCTTCACTCACTTCTCAGGCTTCAGGTCTCTGTAAATGATGCCCAGGCTGTGCAGGTGGTCCAGGCCCAAAGCCAGCTCGGCCAGGTAAAATTTCACATCCTCCTCCGTGAACATAACCTGCAACAGGCGGGAGAGGGCTTCAGCTGGGATCGCTTCTTCCTCAGGAGCTGGGTCACTGGGCAGTCAGCAGCTTCCCAGTCCTCCTTAGAGATTCCAGTGCCATACACCCTTCTCTGTATGAAGGGGTCTGAAGAATAAAATGACTAGCATCCAAGTCACTCATGGTAGCACTGAAATGCAAACAGCGAAAGGCTGGAAACAACCCAAGGGTCAAGCAGTAGACTAGAATAAACTCTCTCCCCCACATAATGGAGTGCTATGCAGCCATAAACTAGAACAAGGATTCCTCCATGTTCTGATATGGATCCATCTCCAAGACACACTGTTGTGAAAAAAGCAAGATACAGAACAGTATATACAGAACAGTACTTTGTATGTAAGAAAGTAGGGTCAGGATTCAGAACACACAATGAATTGGTTTGTATTTCCAAAGAAACGTGGGAAGCTTAGATAAAAACCATTAAATGTTTATCTGTGGGGGGGGTGGTAGAGGGGGCTGGAGTGGGAGGAAGACTTCTCAATGAATATTTTTCTTTTCAATCACATATTATCTATTTAAATGTTAAAATAACATTTAAAAAATTTAAAAAGTTTGGTTCTCTTCTAAAGTTTAAGTTGTATTAATGGTCCCATCGTTTTTTTTTTTTTTTTTTTTTTGCGTTACTCTCACTGTTGTGGCCTCTCCCGTTGTGCTCCGGACGCGCAGGCTCAGCGGCCATGGCTCACGGGCCCAGCCGCTCCGCGTCATGTGGGATCTTCCCGGACCCGGGCACGAACCCATGTCCCCTGCATCGGCAGGCGGACTCTCAACCACTGCGCCACCAGGGAAGCCCTAATGGTCCCATTTTTATATTTGGCTCAAATTCTTTTTTTTTCTAATAAATTTATTTATTTATTTTTGGCTGCGTTGGGTCTTTGTTGCTGCGCGCAGGCTTTCTCTAAATGTGGCAAGCGGGGGCTATTCTTCGTTGCATTGCATGGGCTTATTGCGGTGGCTTCTCTTGTTGCAGAGCACGGGCTCTAGGCACACGGGCTTCAATAGTTGTGGCATGTGGGCTCAGCAGTTGTGCCTCACGGGCTCTAGAACATAGGTTCAGTAGTTGTGGCACCCGGGCTTAGTTGCTCCACGGCACGTGGGATCTTTCCAGACCAGCGCTCGAACCCATGTCCCCTGCATTGGCAGGCGGATTCTTAACCACTGTGCCACCAGGGAAGTCCTCAAATTCTTTTATGTGAGTTCAAAATCCTTTTGGTTAACTGGACATAATGTTAAAGCATCTAGCTTTCTAGGTGGATTTGGGCTTCTCTGCATCTTTCATAGCCCTGCCCAGAGAAGCCCTGAAAGAATGGAGGTGAAAGAGGTTAGAGCCACCCTTAGCTTCCTGGAATCAGGGCAGCATCAGATCCAGAGCCTGATTCTCCTCAGACCATCTTGGGGGAACCTCTCAGAGGTTTTGCCAGGGAATGGGCTCTGTCCCAGGGTGGGTCAGGGACTGCTGGGCAGGTCTGGGGAGTCTCAGGTTGAGGTCTCACTGTCGTGCCAGCTCCATCCTGGTGCCCTGGCAGTGGGGTGTCAGCTCACCTCTTTGGAGAGCCGTGTGAAGAGGTCCCCGCCACGCAGGAAGTCCAGAATAAGGTAGAGCTTGCCCTCGGTCTGGAAGGCTGGGGAGAGGGGAAAAGGCCATGGTGGAACCAGCTGGGCCCTGGGCCCTGCCCCTCTGATCCCAGCTCCCTTAGCCTGCTGGGTGGCAGACAGTGCAACATACAGGGAAGGCAACAGCCCACCAGCAAGGGCAAAGGCTGGCAGGTAGGGTAGGAGCTCAACTAGGGTCTGCGGTCTCACCGTAGTGCAGCTTCACCACAAACGGGTGGTTTACATCAGCCAGGATGTCTCTCTCCATCTTGGTCCGAACGCGGTCACGCACTGGTCAGAGGAAGAAGGCGGTTACCAAGGGTCTAGCCACCCAACACAGCTACCCCCAGCCCTGGCTAAGAAGGACTCTCTTTTCTACTTGTTCTTCATGTCTCTCGGCAGTGCCCAGGGCTGGCCCTTGGTACCCTGCCCATCTCTCTAGCCCTGTCTCTTGCCATGCCCCAAGGAGGCCATTCAATCCAGCCAGTCTAAGCATCCTGTTCCTTGTGTGCCCTTAGCCTCTGCCCCCGTGGCTCCCCCTGGGATGCCTTCATCAGCCCCCTCTCCATCTGGCATAAAAATCCCCAATTCCAGTCTAGGGCAGATTCTCTGGGCCTGAAATTCAGACTCATGGGTCTCAGCAGGCATCCCACAAACACTTTTTTTTTTTTTTTTTTTGCGGTACGCGGGCCTCTCACTGTGTTGTGGGGCACAGGCTCCGGATGCGCAGGCTCAGCGGCCATGGCTCACAGGCCCAGCCACTCCGCAGCATGTGGGATCTTCCCGGACCGGGGCACGAACCCGTGGCCCCTGCATCGGCAGGCGGACTCTCAACCACTGCACCACCAGGGAAGCCCCCCCCCCTTTTTTTTAAGGGGTAAAAGTCCCGGGACTTCCCTGGCATTCCAGTGGTTAAGAATCCGCCTGCCAATGCAGGGGACATGGGTTCAAGCCCTGGTCCAGGAAGATCCCACATGCCGCGGAACAACTAAGCCCATGCGCCACAACTACTGAGCCTGTCCTCTAGAGCCCTCAAGCCACAACTACTGAGTCCACACACCGCAACTACTGAAACCTGTGCGCCTAGAGCCTGTGCTCCACAACAAGAGAAGCCACTGCAATGAGAAGCTGGTGCACCATAACGAAGAGCAGCCCCCACTCGCCACAACTAGAGAAGGCCCACGTGAGCAACAAAGACCTAACACAGCAAAAAATAAATAAATTTTTTAAAAAAAAGGCTACTCCCATGTGAGCCCACACCCTTTGAGGCTACAACCCACACTCTCCAGGGCTCCCTGGTCATAGCACCAACTGCACCGTGCTGCAGAGTCTGCTCAGCCTCTCCTGCCCCAGCCTGGGAGCCCTTCGCAGCATTCTTCTCCTCCCACCATCCCTCCCGGGGAAGGACTCCCATCCCTACCAGGCTGGCCGTGGGGCACCACAGCTGCATCACCCCACAGACAGCCCTTTGTGGCTCCATGACCCCAAGGCCAATACCTCCTATTCTCCACTGCCCCCCAGCCCAGCTGGGGCCCGCTTCACTTGGTCAGTGGCCACACTGGTTCCCAGGCTGGTCAAAGAGACACTACCTGGCCCAAAGCCCACTTCCAACCACCCTCACGCCCTCTGCAAGTCCAGGGATTCTAGACCTGGGCTCAGCTTCCTTCTCTGAGCCCATGCATCTCTGCGGCCTTGCCTTGACCCACCCTCTCCTACCCACCCAGCTGCCTCCTTTCCCGGGTTCCCTCCTCTCCTCTCACGCCCTTCTCCACCCCGAGACATCTCCCTCTGACTCTCCTAGCATTGCGAAGCAACTCTGCTGACAGCACAAGGCCCCCCGCAAACACAGTGCACTCACCCCCTGCCTCCTTCCAGGCACCTTCAGCTACAGTCAGCACTTGGCTTAAGGGGAGCGGGAAGGGGTGGGGTTAATCCCCGAAGTCTGTTCTTCTGAATGGACCCTGTCTTTGCCATCAGCTGAGGTGGGGGATAAGGAGTGGCTGAGAATAGGCCTGTTTCTCTACCTTCAGACCAGGTACTCCTGGTGACAGAGCCATCTCCTCCATCAGACCCAAGGCCCTTGAGAGCTGGGCTGTCTCCTTCAATCTGTGCCTAGCCGGGGCTCCGCATGGGGAGGTACCCCCCACTCACCTTTCAGTGTCGCCTTCTTTAGTACCTTCATGGCATACAGGTGCCCACTGTCAGGCCGGGTGACCTTCCGCACCAGGAAGACCTGAGAAGGCAGCGGCGGGGAAAGCAGGGGAGGAGCTGGGCAGGGGGCCGAACACATCAGCTCCCACGTGCTCCAGGTCCCAGGCTGACCTCCAACTTCCCTAAGCACCAAGTTGACCTTGTGTCCCCACTGGGTACCACAGTGACCTCTCTCCTCCTCCCCTTAGACCCATCAACCCTTGCCCTCTGATCTTTTAAGCTCCAAGGTGACCCTCCCACCTGTCCTCTGACATGACCGGCGCTGCCCTTCCAGCTGTGGGCTCAGGACTCACTTTGCCAAAGGATCCCTGGCCCAGAACCTTGAGGAGCTCAAAATGGGATGGGTCGGCCTTCTCAGAGCCAGCCTTGACATGGTGCGTGATGGAGATCTCCTTGAGGACGTCCTCATCCTGATGGGGGAACAGAGCTGGTGAGCACGGTGGGCCCCATTCAGGTCCACATAGGGCATGTCCCCCCATCCAAGTCTACTCCCACCGGGTCCCAGCAGACAGGGTCCTGCAGGCCCCACCAGCCAGCTACCCTGACAGGGCCTCCCAGTTCATCAATAGCAAAAGCCATGGAGGGTCAAACTACCAAGGTGCCAGGTCAGGTGAGCTCCTGTACCTCCTCCTGCTCCAGCCTGTTCAGGTCCAGAGGGATGCCCAGGCGCGGCCAGGTGGAGGCAAGCCCAGGCTCTGGCTGAGGCCCACGAACCTGCCCCAGGTCCTCCCTGTGCGGCTCCCCTCCCCACTGCTGCAAAGGTTTTGGGTTTGCCACAATAGGAAGTAGGGTTTGTTCTCATACTGGGAAGGCACAACTGGGCTTTTGTTCCTGGTCAAGATGGAAGATGGGCTCTCTCTGGCTAGAAGGACAGGGCTGAGATACACAAGAACCCAAGAGTCACCTCAGACTCCCCCACCAACCGGGTAAGTGCCAGTCTGGGGTGGGTAGGAGCTAAGGCCAGAGACTCTATGGTCCACCCTCTGAAACTTCCTTCATACAAGTCTACTAGAAAGCCCTTGCCATGTCCCAGTTGTTCTAGGACCCCTCTGCTCTCCCTCCAATCTGTCCATATGGCCCTGGAGCCCTGAAGTGCCTCCTCACTTCCCCAGAAAGCAAGTCCGGGCAGGGTCCAATCGCCCAGTAGGGACAGGCGTGGGCAAGGAGAGCCCAGAGCCAGCTGAGGCTAAACTGGCTCCCAAGGCACCTGCTCCAAGGGCCACAGTCAGGCCAGGCCCAGACATCTGGGCACACTCACCGAGTCCTGCCTGGGGCCAGAGCCAGGGCCAGGGGCAGGCAGAGAAGTCTGGCTGATCCTGGGCCGCTGCTTCCTGGGCAGCCAGGGGAGCAGGGCCCAGAGCCGCAGACGGGGCAGCTTGGGATCCCGCTCCATCTGCCTGGGCTGGGCCGAGGCACCATGGCAGGAGCAGGCAGCGACCGGGGCTGCTGCGGAGGTGGCCAGGCCCAAGGCGGATGTGCAGGGTGAAGGCGGGGGCTGGGCCCAGCCCAGGACTGCCAATCACTCAGAGCCTGTGGTTTCCCAGCTCCCTTACCACGCTCCCTTCCTCTCTCTTCCCCCTCCCCATTGCCTGAGGGCTACCCTCTGGCCCTCCTCCCCATCCTCCCTGTGGGCCTTCAAAGGGAAAGCCCCATGCCAACCCAGCTACTGAGTAGATAGGTACCCAACAGGGAGAAACAGGCAACTAACATGTAGAGGCAGATAAAGAGGGACACCCAACAGGCAGAGACAGGCATCCTACAGGTGAAGACAGAGGAAGGCGGGCATCCAACAGATGGGTAGGAGAGTCCACATGCCCAACAGGCAGAGGTAGGAAGAACACACATCCAACAGGCAGAGACAGATGGGGACATGTACCCAACAAGCGGAGGCAGGAAGGGACTCATACCTAATAGGCAGAAGTGGACAGAGACTCATACCTAACACGCAGAGGCAGATGGGGACACATATCCAACAGGCAAAGATAGATGGGGACATGTACCCAACAGGCAGAGACAGATGGGGATCCAACAGGCAGAGGCAGATGGGGGCCTGCACCCAACAGGTGGAGACAGATGGGGACATGTACTCAACAGGCAGAGACAGAAGGGGACACGACCCAACAGGCGCCCAGCACGTGACATGTACCGAACAGGTGAAGACAGACACTCATGAAGTGGAGACAGAGACAGGAGCTCACCAATAGAGGCAGGTGGGCAGCAGCCAGCATCAGTGAGGCCCAAAGAGACTGACAGATACCCAGGGCACACACACAGGCAGGAAAGACACACAGACACCCCGAGAGTCAGACTCTGGACTAAAGGGAAGACCTCCAGGTTCTTGCTGGTCTGCCTGGGGGCAGGAAAGCAGTGAGGGGACATCACCTGCAAACTCCCAACACTTGGGAGAGCAGTCTGGTATTTGTGGCAGACTCATCTCTGAGGAATTCCATTTCTCTGGAGTTTCCTTCCCATGCTATGGCCTGAGGGGCCCAGGATCAAGACACTGGAGACCGAGATGGATGTTTCCTAAGCGCAAACTGATGGCTTTGATCCAAATATCCCAAAGCTGTCATCCCCCACTTCAGGAACAAGAAACTGAGGCCCACAGGACAGTGACTCACCCAGGCTCAAAGTGAACAGGTCACAGAGCCAGCTCAAACCCAAGTTCTTCCCCTGGTTACTGCCTGGCCTGGGGTCAGCAGACCTCAAGTACCAGGAAAGCGTGGGCAGGTAAGTCAGCCAGAGCCACGTCCTGCCTTTCCAATCCTGCCCCCTCCCTTAGTACCAGGACAGTCTGGGGACTTCCCATTCTAGATGTTGACCCTCAGAGACACAGCCCCACCTTCAGGGGACCCTGAACAGCCACAAAAACTGCAGTCACAAAAAGCTGCAGGCTAATCAGGCCCCTGAGTGTAACCCAGTGGGTGGGACAGGCAGAAAGCCCAGCTCAGAGAGGGGCTGGGGAGGGCCAAGACCACACAGCAACCTCTACCCACCCCATTCTGAGGTCTGAATCTCCACCTGTCTGCCTCTGACTGAGAATACTCCCTGGGGACACAGGCAGTCACCCGGAAACCCCAGGGGACACAGCCACCCCCAAACCCATTCCTTGCCCAGAGTCATGACAGACCCCGCTGGAGGCAGGTCAACCCTCTGCTCACCTTTCTGGGACAGGGGAGTGAGTCTCTCTCAACTCTGGGGAAATCTGCCGGGGTCTGCATGGTAGGGCCCAAGCTGGCGGCCAGAGGGCCCAGTTACTCCCCTTACTTCTGCTTTTTCAGCTTTCCTGGCCCAGAAGGCAGGGTCCCTGACCCCCTCCTTCTCACTTCCCCCTCTGCAGGGAGGAGGGACAGAAGATGGCTTAGGCTCCCCTGCTAAGGAGGGGACAGTGCAGACCCCAAACCCAGGGCTCCAGGGTGGGCCCAGAGAGACACCCCTCATCTCCTCTGGTACTAAGGAAAGGAGACTAGAACACAGCTAGAAGTTACAAGGAGATGAGGCAGTGATACAGTGGGTACCCCACACCTGCAAACATCCCCCGGAGAGAATGGGGGGCAGAAGTCACCAAGGCTACCATCTCTGACTGTCCCGGTCCAGAGCATGGGAAATCTTTCCCCCGTAGTGACCTTCCCATGGCTGGGCCCACCCAAAACGGCAGCCCACAGAGCAGGCACCACCCTGCCCTAAGAAGCCTGCCAGCCCAGGGCCCTGGGACGGGCAAGGGGGCAGAAGGCCCTAGCATGGACCTCACAGAGGCCTGAGAGGAGGAGCAGGTAGCCATGGGGCAGGGGTTGACCAGGCCCAGCCCTTTGCCACATGGCCTCACCACATCACTGACACCAGTACACCCACAGAAACTGACACACGCAAATGCACACAGTCCGATGATCGGAAACCATTTCCACAGACATCCCCTATGTGGAAACGCTCCCACGTACACAGAACTTCCCCTTCCAGTCCCCACAGGGCCTCCAATAACTGCCTGATGACGGCCTGCTGGGTGTTGTGAAAGATGCTTCCTTAGACTGAGGCCTCTCATTGTACTCCAGCTTCTTCTGGAGCGTCTGGGGTCTGGAGGCTGGGGCAGTCCTCAGAGCCCCAAAACTCTCTGGTCCAGTGCCGGCTGGGCCCCCCCAACCCTTGCATCCCTCAGAAGCAAAGGAAGACTCTCCATGGCTAGCAGGGTACCGGAAGGGGCAACAGGAAGGAAACTGTCTCGGAACTGCCTTCACTGAAGGGAATGTGCAGGGCCTGTGAGGCCACTGGTGGCAGGAGTAGGGAGGACAGCACCAGACCCCACCCCCTGGTCCCTGCCCCATTCCCCCTAGAGATACTTCCTCTTATTTACTTCCTCCCGCAAGGCAGCTGGAGAGAAGCCCAGATCCCCCCCGACCTGATCCCTGGCCCGTAGGGTCCCCACACTGGGCCTCCCTCCAGCAGCTGCAGCCCAAGCCCACCTGCTAATCTCTGGCCCTAATGGACACCAACAGCCCCTCCCCCAGCTGGCATCATCTGCAGGGCCTCCCAGGACTGCCCCCTCTGGTGGGACAGATGTCCCCAGACGCCTCTCCCAGCATGCCTCTGGGCAGGTGAGGAGGGATCTACATTCCCCAGGCATCCTTGATAGGGGAGCTGGCTTTGGGCCCGAGGCCAGGACTGGCATGGAACGACAATGAGAATTGTGCCTATTAATTGAACATTTATTGCATGAAGTCATTCTTTCCCTCAACTTTTGTTGGTGTGGATTCTGCCAGGCCCTGTGTCCTAGCTCCAAGGGAAGTACTGATCCCATTTCAGAGAGGAGAAAACTAGACTCAGATAGAAAGTGACTTGCCCAAGGCCACATGGCCAGAAAGGGGGAGAGCTCAGGGCAAAATCAACCTGTTTGCTTCCAAAGCCTACACTCTAAGCATTTCATTATCACCTTCCTTGCAAGGCCTGCCAGCCTGCCTCCCCTCTGGAAATCACTCACAGCTACGGGCCTGCTGCTCTGTCCTCAGGCCAGGAACCAGACACTAGGAGGCGCACATGTGAAGGCAGACTTGCCCCCCAAATAAATACACAGTAACAAAACACAACTATCCTGGGACAGAGTGCAGTCAAGGTGCTGTAGGTGCCCAGAGGCTCTAACTATCTGCCTGGGGTGAGGTCCAGGAAGACAGGGCAGTCCAGCTGGACCCTGAAGATGAACAGGAGTTGGCCAGGCAGAAAGGAGGAAAAATTTAGACACTCCGTGTAGGAAGAGACCAGCGTGGAAAAGAGGCTTGAGGCCAGGAGTACAGCGTGGGAAGTTAAGAACCGTCTACTCACTAGCTGAGTGTTCCCAGGCAAATCTCTTTCCCTGTCTGAGCCTCAGTTTCTTCTTCTATAAAACAGAGGTCAAAACTAGATTGTTCCACCCTCAAAAGGTTGTTTCTAGAAGCAAAATGGGCCACAGAAACAAAGGGACGTGGTAAACAGAACTCCCTGGATTACACGGGCACTCTTACTGCCACAGGGTCTCCTCTGGGCAGGCGGATAGGACAGAGCCCAGCAGGTCTCAGGCGCTGGGAAGCTGGGCTATAGCCTGCCTGGCCAGTCCCAGGGAAGGTTCCCCCAACACCTGAAGCTCCCGAGGCTCCCCGAAGTCCACAGTCACATCCTGCCTGAGCTCCAGCCAGGGGGAGCATGAGGGATCCGGGAGGGATCAGGGTTTCATAAACAGGAAGAGAGGAGGGGAGGGGGGAGACGCTCAGCTCTCAAAATAGACCTGCAGGAGCTTCAAAGGGGTCCAGCTCCGGAGATAGCCGGGGGAGGGGGCCGGGGGCACCCAGTCCACCCCCAGGAAGGGAGGGAGGGTGAATGGAGCCCCAGCATGCCTGAGGGCACCAGGTGCACTCCAGGAGCTCTCACCCTAGACTGCAGTCCTCACTATGGCTGCTAAAACCCCAATCTCCCCTCTGCCTGAAATGGATAAAATAAACAAGCATTAAACACCAATATTATGCCTCAAACCCTGTTGGATTCTTCACTTTATACACATCACATTCCCTCCTCTGGGTGGCCCTGAGGGGTGGACTCTATTCTTTTACAGAAAAGACATCTGAGCCTCAGAGGGGCAAATCACTTGCCCAAGGTTACACAGCAAACAAGAAAGAGGGGCAGGATTCTGAACTCAGAGCGCCTGCCTCCCAAGTCCCCCTCCAAGTCAGGCCTCTCCTCCACCTGGAAGGCCCACTTCTCTTTCCAGCTGCCCAAATCCTGCCTTTTGAGGCCCAGCCAAATGCCAGCTCTGCAGGGAAGGTGACCTGGTGTCCCATGGCCCACCCCAACTCTTCCTCTTCTGCCACACACAGCAGTGACTGTCCTTCTGGTCCACGCTCAGCTCTGAGTTCAGATGCCACTGGCTGGGTTCCCCGGGATGCGCTCATCTCATCATGCCCCCAAGAGACATGTAGGAAGGTGGTATATTTCAGTGCCCACTATGAGGCCTGGCGCAGAATGGAGGTCTTAGGTGCCCACAGCCTGTTCTTCCCCATCACAGCGCCCTCCACACAGCTTTCCTGTTACCACTGTTCCCCCAACACTGGGAACTCCCTGAGGGTGGGTGTTGAATTCATTTTGGGGTCCCCAGTGCTACAGCAGGGTGCACTGAAAGTCTGATGTTGCAAAAAATAAACCAGCTTGCTGCCAGCTTGTTCCACTAAACAAAGGGATGAGGTCCTGACCACAGGCTGAGCGCTCCCTGGTGTGCTGAGCCCAGAAGTGGGCACTGGGGATGCTAGGAGGTTCTGGAGCAACGGAGAAGGTGAATGAGCAGGGGGCCAAGGAATGATGGAACTTGGGGTCACGGGGACCCAATGCTCCTCCTCTTCAGCACTCAGTATGTTTCCTGGGCTGGGAGGAGGGTGGGTTCTCTGGTCAAGCAAGACCTGACCCTATTGCCCACCAGGTATTTGACCTTGGGCCTCAATTTTCTCATCTGTAAAATGGGGAGAGTTAATCTCCAGGGGTGTTATGAGAACCAAATGCAAAGCTCCTGATATGGCGCTTTCTCTCCCTTAACGTGGCATTCGAGGTTCTCCCTGACCCATCACGTCCAGCCACACCTCCCTTCCCACCCCAGGATCTGCTCTAGAGCAAGAAGGAGTTACAGGCTTGGGATCAAATGTAGGTTGCCCGCCTGGGTAAGTTCCTGCCCTTTCCCAACCAGCCTCTCTAGCACTGAGGTGAGAAGCTGCACTCACCACCAGCTCCCTCAAAGCTGCAAGCACTTCTGCAACTCCCAGAACCATAGCCCCAAGATCTGAACATTCTGGGTCTTCACTGGAGACCTACAGCCCCTTCATTCTGTTACTAGGCAACCAGGGGCAGCTCCTTTGTGGGAAGAGATTCTCCAGACATGGGGCTGAGATAAGCTAAGGGGCCCATTCCACACCACTTGGACTGCTTTTTGTGGTCCAAGGTTGCCATAGTACCAAAAAAAGGAAGGGGTGGGAGCCGACTTCTGTCAGCCTGCCCTACCCCAGGTAGCTCAGCTCCCTTATCTTAGGAGGCTGAGTCAAGGCAAACATCAGGACCAGCTCTGGGTCTATCTCAAAGGTCAAGCTCATGGTCTGGTGCCCAGGCAGACCCAGGCCAGGAGGGTGTGGCCACAAACAGGCAGTGGAGCTGAGCAATACAGCAGGGCGTTCACGCTGCTGCTGCTGAAGTCACTGTGTGGCAGGCAGTTGCTACCTCATTTGTCCTTCATGTCACTCCTGAGAAGTAGGTTACTATTATTCCCAATTTACAGCTGAGGAAACTTTTGAGAAGCTTCTGGTCAAATGGTGACGGTGGAGCCAGGACTCGAACTCAGGTTGGCTCTACTGCCAGAACCCATACTTTGTCCTGCCTGGCGGCTTCCAAAGCCCCTCCACAGCCAGCAGCTCTGTGACCTCACAGCTCCTCGAGAATTGGAGGAGCTCAACATGGAGATGAGAAAGCCCAGGCCCAGAGGAAACAAACGACCCACCTAAGGTCACACAACTGTCACCCAGCCCTGGCACTTCTGTCAACACACAAAACCAGCAACAGGAGCTGAGGGGCTGAAGGGAGGAACCCAGGGGAAGCAGAGAGAGCAGAGGAGAGGGAGCCAGCCTGGGGCTGGGAGGTGGGATCCCTGAGAAATGGCCTGTGTGCCACATGCCAGGCACTGGGCCCTGGTTAGATTTGAGGCCACCAGGTTCCCTCCAGCGCCAGATGCCCAGATGATTCCAGGCCCACGTCAGGCCCAGCAGACCTGAGCCTCTCTCAGCACCCCTTCACCCTCTCAATAAGTTGGCCAAGCTGCCACGAGTAAATAAACGGAGGAAGTGTCCTGGTCTGGGTGATGGGTAACCAGAGTTCTAGCCTGGATTCTGACCCTGTCTGGGCCACAGTCCCCTCACCTGAGAAATAGGAAGGTTGGAGCAAGTAATCCTGACACACAGGGTTGCCTCGAGGATTAGGTGGGACCAGAGAAAGAAGGCTGAGCTGGGCCAAAGGGCCTCACGCCCAGGGGGGACGAGGGCAGGCGTCCCTCCTCTTCCACTCCATGCAAACGGTCCCCCCACCCCTGACAGTCCCTAGCTCTGGTGCTAGCCCTGGTCCTTACCTTGGACGGCTGAAGTCCAGCTTCTTCCCCTGAGGCTTGTCCATTCTGGAAAAGAGAAGGGAGATATGGGAACACTGTCAAAACTTACCAGAGTGGCACAAAGCAAAGATAGACCCCATGGGGCACCCCCGCCCTTGGCTGCTCCCGGTAGCTAGGGGGCCGTGGAGGTGAGGGCGGCAGTTCCGGCCACGTCCTCTCCACCTCCACTCTCACAGGGAGGGCACAGGCATCAAGGCTCCTGCAACAGCCCCTCACAACTCAGCAGACCATTTCCCGGCATCTCTCCCTCAGGCTCTCTGCCTGGCAAATACCTCATCTTTGAAGGCTCAGCTCAAATGTCACCTTCTCCCAGTGAGAAGGAAAGGACTCCCAGCTCTGCCACAGACAAATTGTGCATGCCAACTAACCAACTCAAGAGGCCTCAGTTTCCTGATCTGTAGCAGGAGGGTATTTATATCACCTCCCAGGGTTGATGCAAGGGCTGAAGGAAACAAAGTCTGGAAGAGTGTCCAGCCCAGTGATGGTGGCTACCCGGGCCCTGCCTGCTCTGGGACCCCTCCCTATCCTTGCAGAATCACTGCTGCTCCGCTACGGTCCTGCAATCCTTCATTTTACCACTTATCACAATGCAGGGACTATTAACACACGGGCCTGCCCCTCCTAAGAAACGGGGAGCCCTGGGAGGGCAGAGATTAGGGCTTGGTGCTAACAGCTTTTCTCTTCCGAGCCCCTGCCACATGGCCGGCACTGGGCTCAGTGCCTCACACCTGTGGCACCATTAAACCCTCCTGACCTGGGAGGCAGGCCCTGGTCCCACTTGGCAAAGGAAGAAACTGAGGCACAGAGGGGCCTAGTGATGGCGCATAAAGTTACACCGCTGGTAAGTTGGGATTCAAAATCCGGTCTCTGACACCAGGGGGTGCTCAAAAGAGGACTGAGGAAAAGCAGCCCACTGCCCAGCGAGGGGAACTACCTGCAGAGAGGCAGGCACTGGAGCCCGCCCCTGGGCAGTCCTCCAGCCCCCAGACCTCACCCTCAGGTGGGTGCTACTCACCCTGGGGTACACCATCCCTTTCCTGTGTGATATGAGGTGAGTAACCTACCCCATCCGGGCCTTGGGAAGCTGAAAGAAGCTTCCTGCACAGCAAGAGTGTGGAGAGGCCAGAAGACCCAGGACTTTGGAGCCAGGGGCCGGGTCCACAGGGCAGCTGCGGCTTTGCTCGGCAGCAGCAGGCATAGCTGTGCTCTGCCCATTACATAATCTCCCTGCCCCTGGAGCAGCCCTCCCCTTGTCGCTCCCAGGACATCCTGCCCCGAGCCCCTTTAATGCCCCTAATCCTCCCCAGGGGCCAGTGTTCTACAGGCCCCACCACGCACGCATACACATACCTGTCATCTCTCAGAAGCCTGGGGAGAAGGACCAGGTCGACCAGGGCTGGGGGGAGGGGGAGGCACGGTGCATTTGTAGATGGAGTTCCACTTCACCCAGCATTCTAGACTCTTGACATAATTCCCCCAGACGGTAACAACGGCCTATACGCCAGCCTCCCCCATTCCAAATCCTCACCCTTCCTAAAACTCAACTGTAATCGTTACACTTGAGTGATCGGCTCCCTTGGTTACTCCCTCACTCCTTATTGAGAACCTTCTACGTACCAGGCCCCAACCCTTCCATGGCTTCCCACTGCCTGCAGGATAAAGTCCCAGCTCCTTGGCATGGCATTCAAAGCCGTCATCACCAACTGCCCAACACAGGTGATTAATGTGGGTTCTGGAACCTGACCTTGTGGGTTCAAATTCTGGCTTCTACCACCTGCATGACCCTGAGGTTACTTCATTTCTCAAGGCTTCAGTTTCCTCATCTGTGAAATGGGGATAAAAGTAATGTACCTCATTGGGTGGCTGTAAGAAGCAAGCAAAATGGTGTCTGTAAAATACATATACCTGGCACGTAACTGGTCCACAAACAATCCCCATTATTGCTATCAGGCCCTATTATGGAGCTAAACTGAACAACCTGAGACCCTGAACAGACCAGCTTGTTTCACATCCCCTCGCATTTGCACGGTGGCTCCTCCTACCAAGAAAACCTTTCCTGCCTGGTCACTTTGGCAAACCCCTGGTCTTCTTTCAGGACTCAGTTCTAATGTCATCTCCTCTGCCCACACAGTCTCAAGTCCTTTCCTCCCTCCTCTGGGCCTCACAGCACCGAGCAAACTGCAGATTAACTCAGGGAGGAGCCATGACTTGCCCAGCATCAACTCCTTGGCACCCAGATCAGGGTCCAGCATGTAGCCTGTCAAATGAAAGCTCAACCCAGCAAAGAGAGCAAGGAGGCCAGAGCAAGTTTTTTTGTTTGTTTTTTTTGTTTTGTCACGCCATGCGGCATGCGGTATATCAGTTCCCCAACCAGGGATCAAACCCATGCCCCCGGCAGTGGAAGTGCAGAGTCCTAACCACTGAACCACCAGGGAATTCCCCAGAGAAAGTTCTATTACTCCCATTTTTCAGACAAGGTTCAGAGAGTTGAGGGACTTACCTGTGGTCCCTAAGACATGGGGCCATGACCCAGAGTCATGTGGCTGCAAGCCTGAATCCCTGATGAGGGAGGGGAGGAGGTGGTGGGTGTACCCAGAGGTGTGCGCTTACAGAGCAGTATCTTGGAGGATTCAGGGGGCTCCACAGGCCTTATTTGGTTGCCTCCAGTCCAGGGGTCTCTGGCTTGGATGCCATCCTCATGGAACCCCATGCCTGTAAGAACTGTTGCACAAGGTCTCTAGAGGGGAATGGGCAGCCCTGGAGAAAGGACTGGAAGTGCAAAGAGGACCACAGGTGAGCCTCCCCGCTTAGAGCCAGGGTCCTGGGAAGACAGGGCTCATTTGCCCCTCTGGCCTGACTGCTGCACAGATGGTGGAAAGAACACAGGTCTGCAGCCACAAAGACACAGCCACTAACGCTAGCTCTGCCGGCCTCTCACTCTGACCTTGTGTCTGTCACATGACTTCTCTGAGCCTTGGTTTCCTCATCTGTACTACGAGGGCAGGTCCATCTTGTTCACAGCTGTACCCTGCTGCTTGGATTAGTACTTGTCACATGATAAGTGCTCAATAAATACTTGCTGAATGAATGCATGAATGAACGAAAGAGGACAATGATACTGACCTTGCAGAATACTGAATGAAAGACCTTGTCTAAAAAGTCTGGTACAGGAAAGGCCTTTTGGCCTCTTGGAGGATGGAGACCCACTCTACTCCCTCTTCCTCAGAGAGCACTACTCACGGGGACGGCTGCGGAGGGCCTCCAGACCACTGTGCCCCCTCCCCAGAGGTCAGAGATGGGTTTCACCAAGCATCCTTCCTTCCCACCCAACCAGCTCTGTCTCGGGAAGAGGGGCCAGGGCAGCGTCTGGAGAGGCCGGGCAGCAGATGGACAAAGACAGCACGTGCCCCACAGGCAGGAAGCAGCCCCAGGAGTTGGGTTCAGAGCCCAGCACTGGCAGCCCTGCGCGCTGCTGGAAGCTGGGGGCCAGGTGCCAGGGCCGGCTGGTACCACCAGCCCTCAGCAAAGGCTGGACAGGAAAGCCTGCCAACATCCGGAGCCTCTCCTGGAGCACCTTCCACCTGGGCCAGTTTGATCCCAGCTCTTCCCTGTCCTTAAGCCTCCCCCAACTAGGCTGGAGACAACAAGAGATCTGGGTTCCAATTCGGACTCTGACATTAATTCACAGGCCAGTTCTCCTCTCTGAGTTCAGCTGTTCCATATGAAAATGGGGGTAATAATCCCTACCTTGAGAAGTTGTTTTGAGAGTTGTTTTATTTTAATAAGGTAACAGCGGTGAAGTGGGGTGGGTGGCACATAATGAAGCTCTCTACACAGCGAGGCTGGGCCTGGGGTCAAGGTTACTGCTTTCAGCAAGGCCAGGGAAGGCCCAGGCAGAATCGTCAACCACACTTCCAATGGGTTTACTCCACCTGGGCCACACCCCAGACAAGGCAGCCCATTTTCAGCAGCGTCATGGGGAGGGCAGGGCAGTCCAGATCCCAGGCCTCTGCCAAACGCCCCCACCAGCCCCTCTGCCTGCCTCCTTCCTGGCCAGGAACCAGCGGCAGCGCCTGTACCTGCAGGTCAGGCTGCCGTATCACTTACATGTCACCTGGGCTAAGAACAGCGAGGCCCTGTTCTCCAGTGAAAACAGCCCAACCCGCGCCCTGGCTGCCCCATGGCTCCTGTTACCCAAACAATAACACCCAGTCGCCTGGCACCTCCATGGAGTGGGGAGGAAGAAAATGGGCAGTGGTGCTCGGGACTCTGTACCCTCTCAGGCCCAGAAAGCAGAGGCCAGAACCCAGCCCTGGCCACTGGAGAAACAGAGGCCCAGAGAGGCTAAAGACTGATTGGGGGTCACACAGTGTTTCCAAGGTGAAGCTCCTAGAGAAATCACAGCCCTCCTAATCCTAGGAAATAAGCCAGTCTCTTCCTCTCAGAGTTCAGCTGCAGCAGTACTAAAACTGAGTTGAGTTTCCTGTTTAAACCTGGCCCCTGCCCCAGGATTCCCCAAAGAGAAACAGGAAGTAGTGCCCTGGACTGGGAATTGAGCTCCTGGGTGTCTTTCTTCCCTACTAGTATAACCCATGGTAAGTCCTCAGATTAAGTCTCTCCCTGGCCCCTCCCAGTCCGCCTTCCTCTAGGGAGGCCTAGGTCTCGACAGATGCCCAGGCAAAGGAATCCACCTCTGAGCACCTCCCCAACCCCCTGTGCCCCAGTCCTTGGGGGGTGGGCTGCGGTGGATAGGGGCTGCAGAGGGGACCTCAGAGGGTGAGTCAGCGAGAGAACTTCTGAACTGAGCAGGGCCCGTAAAAACCCCATGGTAGGGATCCCAAAGCAATTTACTCCAAATTGCGCCTTCAGGTTGGCTACCGAATCCTGCCATGCGCCCACCCTCCAATAGCCAGTGTCAGCCATGACCATCCCTTTAAAGGGGCAGCACACCCTGGGTTCTGGGGACCAGGGATCCTCACTCTGATCTCAACCTGTGGCCCTGAGAGGCAGGGCACTTGGTGGTTGCCCCAGTTACGAGAGGGCAGAGGAGGGGATCTAAGCAGGGGCTCCGAGCCCAAGCCAGAAGAAAATCACCTTGGCTCCCAGGCTCACTGAGGTTTCCATACCCTCCCTGCATATCCCCACATCCCCTCTGGAAAGGCAGTATCACCTACCTCCTTCCCAGAATGAGCCTGAGGGAAAAGGTTTTTTTCTCCATCTGCTGGCAGATGGACTTGACCTTGACCCTGGGGGTCAAAGGGCACAGGAAGAGCTGGCCTTCTGCAAGCTTAGGGCCTAGCACCATAGAATCCTCAGAGGGCAGGAGGTGCTTCTGGGAGAGGCTAGGCAGGCAGAGGCCAAACTCCCCAGGGGCCCAGTCCTTCCTACGGGAGGGGGCAGGAACCAACGTCCTCCTCATCTCCAGGAATAATTTTCACAACGTCTAAGGGCTTTTCCCCATTCTCTTCTCCCCAGCCTGAAGCAGGTGACACAGGTGTCCTCTGACCCTAGGCTGGGGCAAAGAAAACCAAGAGTTTCAGCCCCAGACGGGCGGTGTCACCCCAAATTCCACAACTGCTAGGGTCAAGAGGGACAATCCTTCTAGGGTCAGCAGCCGAGAAGCGGGAGCTCTTGGGGTAGGGCGCTGGGAGACATCAAGGAGAAGTGGGGGTTCCCATGATCCTTGTCTCTTGTAGAATCCGAGACATCTGACACCCCGGCCCTGGGCGTCTGCCCTAACGAAGGAAACTCCGACAGCTCCCGGTGCAGGTCCTAGGCGTGTGGGGTGAGGCGGGGGTCAGATCTCAGCGCACCACGGGATCCCCTCTCCGGGCTAAGGGGTTTCTCGGCGCTGTGGCGGAACTGTCCCTCGCGCACACACACCCGGGGCAGAAGGGGGTGGAGCCGGAGAGGGGGCAAGAGATCGGAGGGCACTCGCGTCCGCGCGGGCGCCCGCCAGGCTACAGAGGCGCCGCGGGCCGCCCCGCCCCTGTGGGGACTCGGGCTCGCCGGCCGCCAGCGCCCGTCCCCCGCCCAGCTCACTCACCTCCGTGTCCAGCGGCACCAGCTCCATGAGCGGCCAGGGCTCCTTGAGCTGGGCGAGCGGCATCGCGCCGCCGCTGGGCGGCCCGCGCTCCACCGGCGGCCCGGGCCGCCTCGCCTCCCAGGTCCCGAGGTCCCCGGCTCCGCGCCCCCGCGCCCCCTCGTCCCCGCGCCCCCTAACCCCCTAGCCCCCGCCGAGACCCTCTCGCTCTGGCTGGGCCGTCCGCGCCGCCGCCGCCGCGGCACTCGCACTTCGGCTCTCTCCGTCACCCGGCGCCGCCGCGCCCATTGGCTACCTGCGCGAGGGGCGGGGCCAACGAAGCCCCGCCCCGGCCCCCGCGGCGCGGCATTCCCAGCATGGACCCCCAGCCCCCGCCGCGAAGAGAGTGCGGGCCCCGCCTTCACCGCGAGCCCTGGGCCCGCGCTCTGCTCAGCCCAGAAGAGGCCCTCCTGGCTCCTCCCTCCCAAACCTGGTCCCCTGAGGGGACCACGCCAGGGCTACCCATCTCCCCCACTCACCTCGTTTGGAATAGCTCCCCAGATGTTCCTTCTCCCCCACAGCGGGGGCTGTTTCCCCCTGCCACACACACACACACACACGCACACACGCACGCACACACACACACACACACACACACACACACACACACACACACACACACACACACACACACACACACACACACACACACACACACACACTGAATGGCCTGGGCCTGACCCAGGCAAAGGCTAGAAAGGAGCCTGGGCCCTACTCCCCCCATTACAAGACCCTAGGACCCCCCAACCCCGCCCCGGAAGGCGACACTGGGGCCTCTCCTGCGCCCCGGCTCCAGGTAGGGTACAAGTCTTTCGCCACGATCAGGACCCACAGTGTCTCCAAAGTGATGTCTTAATACGCATGTTTTTCTCTTTTCAAGCCGTCTCCCCGGAATCTCTCCCAACTGCAGGCCCAGCTCTGGGCTCATTTGGGCTTGTGCCCCCTCTGAGGAGAGCAGGGACCAGGTTCCCAGGATTGACCGACACTTGGGCTGCACTTGGAGTGCAGGGAGGCCAGGGAGAGAGATTTCCCCTGGAGAGATTCAGCCTCCGTCTAAAGAGGTGTTAGGGGTTCAGGTGTGATGAGATTTATTCACACGTTGGGGAGTGGAGAGATGGGCTTGCAGGTTTCATGGGTGGGGAAGAATGTCCATTTGCAAAGCTGTTCTAAAGCAGGGTTGTTTATCAGAAGCCTTCTTCCAGTCAGGCTTCACCAATGTATGATCTCCTTGGATCCTCACCACCACCTAGTTTACACATCATAAAACAGCCTCAAAAAGATGAGGTGACTTACCCAAGGCTACACAGCAGATGGGGAACAGATTAGGACTTTAAAAAATCAAAGTCAGTGAGGATTTCTCCTAAATCCAGATGCTCCTGTTATTCCATCACTTTCCAAGGGTAGCACCTCAGCTGTTAAAGTGAATTGAGTTTTGAGTGGAAAAGACTTTGGAACCGAACAAATCTGGATTTGAACCCTAGCTCTGCCACCTCCTTAACATTGGAAAACTCATTTCACGTCTCTAAACCTGTTTCCTTATCTGTGAATGGGGAATTATTAATATAATTCCAATCTTTCAGGTATATCCTGAGGACTAGATTTAATTCAATAAATATTTATGGCTATATATTACAAGCCAGGCCCTCTTCTTGAGCATGCATTATAAACCAGCCCTGCTCCTCGTTCCTGTGGATATAGCAATAAACAAAAGAAAGTCCCTGTTCTCATGGAGTTTACATTCGGTCTGGTGTGATTAGATAAATTATTAGAGCTAACATTGACATAGCACTTACTATGGACCAGCCACTGTTCTAAGCACTTTACCTGTAAACTCATTTAATCCTCGCAACAACCTTATGAGGTAGGTGCTGTTATCATCTCCAGTGTATAGATGAGGAAACCAAGGACAGAGAAGTTAAGCGTTTCATTTTCTGGGTCCCTCCAAGGTCACACAGCTGGAAAATGGCAGAGCTGAAAGACAACCCTGGTAGTCTAGGCCCAGTGTTCATTCCTTTTTTTTTTTTGGCCTCATTGGGTCTTCACTGCTGCGCACAGGCTTTCTCTAGTTGTGGCAAGTGGGAGCTACTCTTCATTGCGGTGCACCGGCTTCTCATTGCGGTGGCTTCTCTTGTGGAGCGCAGGCTCTAGGTGTGCAGGCTTCAGTACTTGCAGCACACGGGCTCAGTAGTTGCGGTGCACGGGCTTCAGTAGTTGTGGTGCACGGGCTCTAGAGCGCAGGTTCAGTAGTTTTACGCGTGGGCTTAGTTGCTCCGCGGCATGTGGTTGCTCCATGGCATGTGAGATCTTCCCAGGCCAGGGATCGAACCTGTGTCCCCTGCACTGGCAGGTGGATTCTTAACCAGTGCACCACCGGGGAAGTCCCTAGAGTTCATTCTTTTGTTCACTCACTCTATTACCTCCTTAATGAGGGCTAAACTGGAGGCAACCTGGGCCAAAGTTGGCAGCTGTTATTGACATCAGTGTTAGTATCAGTTGCCTGGAGCCAGTTTCCGATGCCCCAACCCCTGCTGCTCAGGGCTAGTGTTGTAATGTTTAGACTAAAAATTAGACGAAAAAATGGTTGTTGTTTATCTGAATTCAAATTTAACTGGGTGTCCTGTTGATTTGCTAAATCTAGTCATCCTACTCAGGGCTCAGAACAGATTGCACACAGGTGCCAAATATCTGGCTGCAAGCCGGTTTAAGTTAAACTTGGGAAGAGACATTGAGATCTAGAGAATGAGGGCAAAGGACTGCTGGGCGAGGAAAATGAGGTGGATGGATGGGAGGGGCATGGGTGAGGGGAAAACTGGAGTGATTCTACCTTCAATCTGCCCCCTTCCTGGGGCTCCTGGTCTCTTTCTTCCCCTTCGTACAGGAAAGGATTCCATATCAAGTGCATCATCTCAATTTAAGGACCCAGTAGTGACTGTGCTTTCCTATGAATGTTTCGCTTCCTGTGTCCTCTCTCCCAAGAGTACTGGGTTATGAGTGGGTTATGCTGGGAAAGGGGGGTGCCCAGAGGACACCTGAGCCCTGCCTGGGAGCTTGGGCAGGTCAGCTTGCCCATCGCTGTTGAAGGGCTGTTGCAGTCACTCAGCAGAGAGCTGTAGAGACCAATCCATGGCCTACAGTGTGCGGATCCTGCTGCAGCCTCAGCTCACAGTTTCCTCTGTTTCTCTCTAGGCTGCAGCCACACTGACTTTCCTTTAGTTCTACTGCCCCAGGGCCTTGCTCCTTGTTCTTGAAACTGTCTGTCTTCCTCAAGCCAGTTTATCTCCACAATCACTTCCTCCAGGACATCTTCCCTTACCTGCCTGTTATATACACTCATGGCAATGGATACTTCTCCTTAGTGCTCCTCAAGGTGTACTTTTACATTTGTTTTTGTGATTACCTGATTAACATCTAGCTCTCCAATTAGACAGGAAGCTGTGAGAGGGCAGTAATCGGGTCTTCTTGGTTCTTCATTGTCTTCCTGGCACCTGACACACTGCCTGGCACATAGATGCTCAAAGAGGCTAAGTGATATGTACAACATCATCTAGCTACAGTACAGTAAATCTAGGACTCGGACCCAGGCAACCTATCCTCATGCTCTGAAATGCTACACTCTGAGTCATGGATAAATGATAGCTATTATTATTATTCATAATGGGGTGAAAACAGGCTGTTCTGGGCAGTCACTTGTGGTGTTTGTTAAGTGAATGACTCATAAGTGTGAAAGGGCTCTGCTGGACACAGTGAGGTTCTTATTCTGTACCTTGTGGAAGAGGTTATTCTGGCATGAAGCAGGGGGCTGAGCTGACAGGCTGAGCGCTGGGTTTTGGGTCCTTCTGCCGCAGCCTGGGCATGTGCTTGCTATAATGTTCAAGAGCACAGGCTCTGGATGGGCCCTGCCCCACAGGAAGAGAGTCTGTCATTATTCTTTCTTGGCCATTCAGTAGAGGAGGGTCTTGGCACATGTGTCTCCTGGCAGCAGGTGGAACAGCATAAGGGGAACAATCATAATGGTAGTTCCCTTTAACAAGTGATTACAAAATGCCAGAACTTGGCTCAGCATTTAAATAGTAATCATCATCAACTATGACAGCTGATTGAGAGAGAACTATGTGACCTGCCTGGCACTGTGAGTGTTTTAGAGGCAAGAGCTCATCCAGTCACCCCAACAACACCATGAGACAGAAATTATTGTCCCCATTTTCCAGATGAGAAAACTGAGGCTCAGGAGTGATGAGATTGCCCATGGCCCAACAGCTAGTAAGTATTACAGCTAGGTTGGGAACCCAGTTCTCTCAGACTCAAAATCCAGTGCTCTTATTCACTTCACTACACTGTCAGCCCAGAAGGGGCTTCACGGGTACTCAGTATGCAGAGGTGGGTAGTGGTGAACAAGTAAGGGGGTGGATTCTCTTATCTGCCCCATCCAGGTCTGAGGGATGGAGGTGCTTGAAACCCTCCTGTAGCTCCCCCATCACACTTCAAACAAAATCCAAGGACTTTGCTGGGCCTGCAAAGTCCCGCAGGACCTGGCCCCCTCCTCCCCCTGCCCCCTCCTCTCCTACCACTCACTCACTCACTGCCCCCCTGCCACCAGTCTTGCTGCCTGCTCACTGACATACCACACACACTCCCACCTCAGGCTTTGCTCCTGCTGTGCCCTCCACCTGGAACGTTTCTTCCTTCAGCTCTCAGAGTTCGCTCCCTCACTTCATTCGCACCTCTGCTCAAATGTCACCTCTTCAGAGAGGACTGACCCTATCTAAGATAGCTCCCCATCGATGGTATCATCTTATGTTTTCTTTTTTTCATGGCCTGCCTCTCTACCAGGGATCATATTGTATATTTACCTGTTTGTTTATTGTTTGTTTCTCCCACTAGAACAAAGCTCCATGAGGTAGGACTTGTCTATTTCGTTTACTGCTATCTCGCTGGCTACAGCTGACATATGGCAAGCCTTCAAAATATGCTTGTGTGGGGACTTCCCTGGCGGTCCAGTGGTAAAAAATCTGCCTTCCAATGCAGGGAACGCGGGTTCGATCCCTGATCGGGGAATTAAGATCCCACATGCCACGGGGCAACTAGGCCCACGTGCTGCAACTACTGAGCCCATGGCGCAACAACTGGAGAGCCCACGTACCACAATTGCGAAGCCTGCGTGCTCTGGAGCCTGCACGCCACAACTAGAGAGACCACCCACCGCAACTACTGAGCCTGCATGCTCTGGAGCCTGCTCGCTCACCAAAACTAGAGTCCAGTGGTTAGGACTCTGTGCTTCCACTGCAGGGGGTATGGGTTCGATCCCTGGTCAGGGACTAAGATCCTGCAAGCTGCGTGGCATGGCCCAAAAAATAAAAAATAAAAAAAGAATGAGGCCAAGAGCTAGGACAGCTACCTAAGGCTGTTGGTCAAGCTGTACAGGTTTCTGGCCAGACCAACCAACTCCTTCAGTCAAGTTGTGCTGAAGAGGTTGTGCGTGAGTTGCACCAACTGGTGGCCTCTGTCCCTTTCCCAGATGATCCGGAAGGTGAAGCTTCCTGGAGGGGAAGGCAAAACAGGTGTGGCTATAGGAAGTAAAACTGATGATGTGCGTATGCCCAGTAGGTGCCCGAACTGAAGGTGTGTGCACTGCCCCGGAGCCACATCCCCAAGGCCTGGGGCAAGATCCTCGCCTTTGACCGACTGGCCCTGGACTCTCCCAAGGGTTGTGGCGCTGGCCTACTCTCTGGTAAAGACCAAGAGGTGTACAGGCATCTCGGCAAGACATCAGGAACACCAAACCCTATTTTCCAAGGGCTGGAAGTTCAAGTGCACCAGAGGCTGACAGGCCAGTTGCCACTACAAAAACCAACCCCAGATCCTGCCTTGTTATTAAAAAGATTTTGGATGCTGAAAAAAAAAAAAGAAGAAGAAGAAGAATGAGGCCAAAGATAGGGTAGTCAGAGAAGAAGAGGAACAAATGGGAGCACCCGGATGGGACAGTCCCAGGGCTACTGGAGAACTAGCCAGTGGGCTCCTCCACTGACCTGGAGACCGGGACGGGGTCGGGGGAACAGAAGCTTGTTGCTGCTGGTTACAGAGAATGGGAGCTGGAAGTAGAGGTGGATATAGTAGCAGCAAGAGATGGGAATGGAATCGGAGGTAGAGGGGCAGAAGAGGAAGCAGTTGGTCATCAACAGATACTTATGGGCAGCTAGGTGCCAGGCACTGTTCTGGGCACTGTGGACACAGCAAAGGAATACACAGAGAGGGTCTCTGCCCTCTAGAATAAGGGTGGGTAAACTATGAACGGCCTGTGGGCCAAATCTGGCCTCTTTTTATGTGCCTATGAGCTAAGAATGGCTTTTACATCTTTAAATGATTGAAGAAATCAAAAGAATATTTCATAATGTGCAAAAATTATATGAAATTCAGATTTCAGTATCCATAAATAAAGTTTTATTGGAGCACAGCCACGCTCCGTTTACGTATGGTCTAGGGCTGCTTTCACACTACAACAGCAGAGTCGAGTAGTTGCAACAGAGACCATATGGCTGAGAAAGCCTAAAATGTTTACTAGCTGGCTCTTCAGAAAAAAAGTTGTTAACCCCTGCTCTAGGAACTTACTTTCTCTTTGGTTAAACAAGCAGGTAAACTAATTTCAGAGTGCTTCTGAGGACAAGAGCCAGCTGGCATCTGTAGTTTCTCACACCCTGCTTCTGCCTCAGCCACCTTCCCCTGGAAGGGAAGTGCTCCATCCAGCTGGGTTGTAATACAGCAGCAGAGGAACTGGGGTCATTGTGATCAGCCCCCTGCTTCTGGGCCAAGAGGATCAAGACTTTTCCTGGAAGAAAAAAGTCACTGTCAGTGATTTGCAAAGTCCAGCACCTGCTGGTTCCCCTTCCCCTAACCCAGATCCTCAATCTAGGAACAACTTGTTTATGACTTCAGAGGAACATCATCACCTTTGTCATCAAGGCCTGCCACCTGTGTTCCTGCCAGTTGTATGCAGTGCCTCCTTCTTTACAAAAAGTCTTCTCCCACACTACCTCATGGAGCCCTTATGGGGTAAGGCATGGCTTGGGGTTATTGTTCCCATTTCACAGATGCGGAAACAGAGACTTGGAGAAATAACCTGACTTACCCAGGGTCACATCGCTTGAAATAGCTTGCAAAGCCAGAATTAGAAAGTAGTGCAGTGTCAGCTTTGGAAGGGCCTTTTGGACTGTCTCATCCAGAGATAGGAAACTGATGGCCTGAGGCAGAGGTGAATCAGTTAAGGGTGGTGGCCAGTCCTCCATGTGCAAGAAATAAGGCATGCATTTTCTGTAGAGAAGTTTAAAACATTAATGAAACTGGGTGGGTCTGCTTTTTTTATCACTGTGCCCTGGCAATTCTAAACAATGTCTTTGGTGATAAAATCCTCCCTCCTGAAGAGATCTTTCTTGGTCTAAGTTCTAAATAATTGCCGCGATTATTATATATATATATATATATATATATATATATATATTTCAAATTAGTACATTTTATCACCTAACCTTTAATAAATAACATATTCTACATGGAAGTTAATTTGAAGAACTCCCAGTTACACAACTGGCGCCAACATATACCTTCAGTTTGAGAGCTCATAGCAGGTCAGCATCATTGGAGCTCACATCAGGAGCGTTCATGTCCCCATGTCCCTGCGTTTAAACAGCAGATTTGAAATCAATGGCGATAGCACAGTGATTGTAAGACTGTTACTGTAGTTCTCTCATTCTCTGGGCAAGTCATTCTCTGAACCTGCCAAGTTGCCTCTTTTAGAGGCATTTCTTCATGTGTGTGTATGTACCTTTTTGTTAAAAAAATACATTAATATAACCATAAACTATTAGTCCTTTACTTTTTTCCCATTTGTACTATAATTTTTATTTTATTTTAAAAATTTTATTGGTCTGAGTATATATATGAAGTTCAATAAAAGCAAGTTTTTACTGTCTCTGTTGCTTTTCTGCCATTATTATTATTTGTTTTATTTCATGATTATTATTGAAGATAATTCTTGTCATGTTGGGATTAAAAAGATGATCTCTTATATATATATAACTAACAAGAACCTACTGTATAGCAGTAGGGAACTCTACTCAATATTCTGTGATAACCTATATGAGAAAAGAATCTAAAAAAGAATTAATATATGTATATGTATAACTGAATCACTCTGCTGTATACCTGAAACTAACACATTGTAAATCAACTATACTCCAATAAAAATAAAAATTTAAAAACATGTTTTTTACATTACCAGAAAATCTAAGAAGAAATTCAAGAAAAATAAAATTTGATAACTTGAAAAAAAAAAACCACATTCTGGGTGTCAAACACACTAGGTTCACCATTGGCTTAAAGACAGAATAGGACATCATTATCTTCTCAATCATAACCATCATTATTTTTTTATTGAGCACCTACTTGGTGCCAGGCACTGTTCTAAGGTTGGACATGTATCATCCCAATTTTTTCCCCATTCAACAAATATTGATTAAGATCCTACCATGTGTGAGGCACCATTGTAGGTGCTGGTGATGTGGCAGTGAACAAAGTCTAATGCTTTCTCTCTCTTACCCGTGAACCACTGGGCCTGGAGGTAGGATGGGTGTTCTCCTTGTGTACCATCCTATTTTAAGAATAAAGCCAGGGGCTTCCCTGGTGGCACAGTGGTTGAGAGTCCGCCTGCCGATGCAGGGGACACGGGTTCGTGCCCCGGTCCGGGAAGATCCCACATGCCGCGGAGCGGCTGGGCCCGTGAGCCATGGCCACTGAGCCTGCGCGTCCGGAGCCTGTGCTCTGCAACGGGAGAGGCCACAGCAGTGAGAGGCCCATGTACCGCAAAAAAAAAAAAAAGAATAAAGCCAGGACCCCACAGACCCAGGATTAGGGTGAGGTGAGTTAAGGCCAAGTCACACAAGTGCAAGGTCATATCCTGTCTTCACTTAAAATGTTGCTATTTTGGTCATCATGGATTTTTTTTTTTTTTTTTTTTTTTTTTTTGTGGTATGTGGGCCTCTCACTGTTGTGGCCTCTCCTGTTGCGGAGCACAGGCTCTGGACACGCAGGCTCAGCGGCCATGGCTCACGGGCCCAGCCACTCCGCGGCATGTGGGATCCTCCCAGACCGGGGCACGAACTGGTGTCCCCTGCATTGGCAGGCGGACTCTCAACCACTGCGCCACCAGGGAAGCCCGATTTTTTTTTTTTTTTTTGCATTACTTTTAACTTTTGAAAATATATCTTGATTGTTGAGTTTTTTTGGCACCCCCTTAAATTTTGCACCCAAGATGATTCCTCATTAACCTCATTCTGTTAACCTCACCCTAGTCCTGTCCTTGCTTATGTGATCCTCACAACAATCACGTGAAGTAGATGCAATAATTACCCCCATTTTACAGATAAGAAAAGTGAGGCACAGAGAAGCTAAATGATTTGCTCAAGGACATACAGTTAATTAAGTGGTAAAGCTGGTGCATGAACTTCTCTTACTTTAGAATCCATGCTCTTAACCCTACTTTACATTTTGTTTAGTCCATACGGGCTGCTAAATATCTCAAATAACTTGCCATCACTTTAATTTAAAATTAAAAATACAGCACAGTGCATTCCGCAGCCCCTCTGGACTGGGGTCGGGTTGGGAGACCCCTTGGTCCTGGGACACGGGGCGCGGCCAGAAAGGCAGCAGCCCCCTCACCTGTCACACAGCACACGTTGGTGGGGGTACCTGGTGCTAAACCATTCATAGATGACCTGCTTCTGGGTCAGGGTTTCCTAGATAACAGAGCAGCTCCCTCGCTGGGATCTATTGAAAGTCAGCCCTGGACAGACGTTTTGTAAAAAGAAGGTATTAAAAAAAAAAAAAAAAGGAAGAAGAAAATTTAAGATACAGCTTTCCAGCCTCTTTAAAAGTCAGGCCAGGGACTTCCCTGGTGGCGCAGTGGTTAAGAATCCACCTGCCAATGCAGGGGACACAGGTTTGATCTCTGGTCCGGGAAGATCCCACATGTCGCACCCAAGCCCGAGCACCACAACTGCTGAGCTCGCATGCCACAACTACTGAAGCCCGCACGCCTAGAGCCCATGTTCCGCAACAAGAGAAGCCACCACAATGAGAAGCCCACGCACCGCAATGAAGAGTAGCCCCCGCTCACTGCAACTAGAGAAAGCCCGCGTGCAGCAAGGAAGACCCAACGCAGCCAAAAATAAATAAATAAATTTATTTTAAAAAATAAAAAAGGCCACCTGGGTTCACATTCCAGTTTTGTGGCCATCAGCAGAATGGAGTGGCAGCCTCTCTCAGATAAAGCAAGCTCATCAGGTCACCACAGTCTCCACCACCCACTATTATCTCACTGCCTCCCCCATTTCATTCACTTGCTACCTGTCTGCTCCTGGGGGCATTTAGATTTGGACTCCTAATCTGGTCATCTCACAGATGGAAGAATCCAAGCCCCGGAGAGGAAGAGGTTTACCCAATTCACACAGCATTTGGAGCCTGGGCTCCAAGCCAGGCCTCACACAGCCCTTCAGTGATAAGAGACACTTGTAACTTTACACTCGATGGGAGCTCAGAAAGGGAGTTCCCAGACAGATCAAGCTAACTCCTATTTGCTGAGCACCGCCCAATTTTTGCCTCCAAAGTGGGCATTTCCACATCAACATCTCAGGTGGCCCTCCCAACGACTCTGGCAGGTCAGCCTTGACAACCTCTATATTACATGTGAGAAACTGTTGCTTGGGAGGTTAAGTGACTCTCCCAGGATCTCACTGCAAGCTTGTGGTAGGTCTAACTTCAGTTCACTAGCTCTTGACGTAAGACCAGAGGAATCCACCTCCTGCTCTCTCCCCAAAACACCCTCTCTGACTCTTACTAGGATTCTCTTGGACTGAGGCTGGAGTCTCTGGGGCTAAATTTACTCTCTTCCAGAAGGATTCTAACACAGGGCAGCCCGAGAGTCAAGCCGGAGCTGTCAGAAGTACTGACTATAGGCCAAGCATATGCTAGAAGCTTTTCACAAAGCTTCTATATGCTTTGTGTTTATCTGCATCCTCTAAATTTTCCACAGTGACTGTATTTTACTTCCTATACAAGGAATTGCTTGATCTAGGCCTGGAAATGATTCTACTGAAAGTTTGGGGAAGTTGAGGATATTGGTCCCCAACTTGCAGTTAAGGAAACTGAGGCTCAGATGGATGGCCCAAGGTTACACAGGTAAGAAGTGATGGAATCAGGATTCTGTCCGAGTCCAAGACCTGTGCTCTTTCCGTTCCACTACTCTGCTTGCCTTTTTTTTTTTTAACACCTTGTTCCACAAAGGAATTCAGGCAATTTGTAAAAATACATTAAAGGAATCAAGCATTTATCCTATCTTTCTTGTACAAACTATTTCAGGAAAATCAAATAATGAATGAGGAAAAGTTCTTTTATTTTTTCATTTAAGTTTTATTTTTTAATTATTTTTGTAATTTAATTTTATTTTTTACAATATTTTTTATTGAAAAGTTGTTCTTTATGGAAGAATTCCAGCTAATGAATGCAAAAAGAATGACAGAGGGATTTCCCTGGTGGTCCAATGGTTATGACTCCGTGCTTCCACTGCAGGGAGCTCGGGTTCTATCCCTGGTCAGGGAACTAAGACCCCACATGCTGCTGGGCGTGGCCAAAAAAAAAAAAAAAAAAGAATGACAGAATTAGAAAGTCATGGGGAATTCCCTGGCAGTCCAGGACTTGGCGCTTTCACTGCCAGGGCCCGGTCCCCATTTTGCAACACCTAATGAAATAATGGATCATCAGCAGATGCTAAAACCAACAGATAGAAGGTTGATGGGGAGGGCTTCCCTGGTGGCGCAGTGGTTGGGAGTCCGCCTGCCGATGCGGGGGACACAGGCTCGTGCCCCGGTCCGGGAGGATCCCACGTGCCACGGAGCTGCTGGGCCCGTGAGCCATGGCCGCTGGGCCTGCGCGTCCGGAGCCTGTGCTCCGCAACGGGAGAGGCCGCGGCGGTGAGAGGCCCGCGTACCGCAAAAAAAAAAAAGGTTGATGGGGAATTCTATAATGAAAAGAGCAGGCCAAGAGCCCTGAAACCATGGATCAATCAATAAAAATATTTCAACTAAATATGTGCCACTAGATGAGACATGATAATAAGTAGACCGCACCATCGCCGATAAGGTATTCTTGCTAAAGACGTTAAACCTGAATCTAATCAAGCTCTAGATCTAACTTTCAGTTTACTGGAAATACAAGAGACAGAAGAACAAGTTAAACTACACCATCAGGAAGCAATCAGCCAAATCTTCTGGGATGTGGGAACCTTTACAGGGCAAATGCTCTGGTTTCCTTTACAAATAAATAGCATGAAAAAAGAAAGAAAAAAGTGAAACTGTTATAGATGAAAAGTTATTTATGACACATATCAACCAAATGAAATGTGTGAGCCTTATTTGAGTTCTTATTGGAACAAACCAACTATTAAAGAGATGTGAACATGAACTAGGTATTAAATGATTTTAGGGAATTTGTATTTTGTTAGGTATGATAGTGGCATTGTAGTTATATTTGAAAAAGCCCTATCTTTTAGAGATATATGCTGAAGAAATTCCAGTGAAATGATATGATATCTGGGATTTGCTTTATAATACTTCAGAGGGAGGGAAAAGTGGGGAGGTAAATGAAACAAGATTGGCAAAATGTTGATAATTATTGAGGATGGGTTACAGGTACATAACAGTTTATTACATTCTCTCTACTTTCATGTGTTTGAAATATTCCATAACAAAATGTTTTTTTAAGGCTTAAAATTAAGAAAATTAGGACAAAGAGAAAATACAGATCCAGAAATAGAATAGTTCTGAGCTTCTTAGCAGCCAAAACAAAGAGGGAAACAAGAGTCATGATGGCCAACTGTTGAGAAAGACAGTCTCATGCCTGCAGTTTTTTGACCCTTACTCAATCATGTAAGAATGGGCCCTGAGCCTGGAACACTTCCTAACCAAGAGATAAAGAGCCCACACAGCCTGGGCTGGATTTATCACCTTGTGTGGGAGTATCTTTCCTTGTTTCAGGTGTCATGAGTACTCTTTTGTCTCTGCTTAAAGCATGTCGGTCATATGGCATCTAGCCAACCCCATGGTTATTATCTGTCCTCCTCTTGGAGGGGATAGGGTCCTTCCACTATGGCACAAGAAGGGTGAGCATAGGTGAAGTGCCCTGTGTTGATCACCGGGAGAGATCCCCCGGCAATGAGGGACCAACACCCACTACTGAAGCTGATCCTACTGTCTCTTCTCTACGTGACTAAAGCGTTGTTCCATCTGGTGCTTGACTGCATTGTGTCTTCCTTGACTACTCAGATACCAAGAGGAAATGGGTAGAAGTGTTTAGAGTCTTCCCCTGGGAATTATAACTGGTGCAAGGGTACTCCACTTGACACAAAGAGATTTCTAAAGCCAACAAACCAGCACAGTTTCTTTTAATCAGGGAGATTCCGGTGCTGGCAAAATTCCTCCTCAATATGGCCTATCAATAGGCGGCCAGTCATCTGTCCTGATTTGGGGTATAATGAAGGACTTGCAAAGAGCTAGGGCCAACAGAAGGAGGGGAAAGAGGTGGAGAGAGGTGGACCTTGGAGGATGAGGGAAATGGAGAAGGACATGGGAAAGGCAGGGCATTCTAGGGGGAGGGTACTGAGTGAGCAAAGGCAGAGAGGCTATTTCATTTTCATAAAAGAAAAATTACAAAAAATGCACGCGAACCTGAAGAAAGCTGGTCTTTTATTTGCTCCCTCTTCGCCAAAAGAAATCGATCCAACTCCAAAAAGCACTGACAGGAAACAAAAGTCTTTACCGAAGGTCTCTGGAGGACACTGCAAAGGGATCACACGGCACAGCTCACGGCAAGACAGCCTTTCAGAATCCTCCTAAATCTCTCTTCCTCCAAGTTCCACACCATTACAACAGCTCCCCAAACCTCTTCCTTCTTTCTCTTTTTCCAAATTCTTGACCACCCAAACTCTGCCAGCTCCCTCACTCCCCTCCCTTCTCTCAGAAGCAGCTTTTCCTGATTGGGACTGGGAGGAAATTCCTCCAGGTCTCTCCACTCTTTTGCTTAGGTCTATTCCTCTCCCTCTGCCCTCCTTACAAAGGCTCCTAAGCCTGGGAAGGAGGAAAAGCAGTGCATATTTACATGTGAGTATTTTTGTCCTGATGCCTGGAAAAAAAAAAAAAAAAAGATTGGAAGGAAAGACACCCGAATGTTAACAGGAAGATGCCAGCAAAGCTTTGGAATCAGATAAAGTTGGGTCCAGGTCCTGGCTCTGCCACTTTCTAGCTGTGTGACCTTGGGCAAGCCTCACTGGAGACATTTCTCCAAACCTCAGATTGCTGTTCCGTGAATGACTTAGCATGGTATCTGGCATATAGCAAGCGTTCCATAAAGTGTAGCTTACAAAATAAAGGAGTTAGTTACCTGTAGATAGTAGGAATATGGTGAACTTTATTTTGTCTTTATCCATATTTTTTGCCTTTATCAGTATTTTAAAAATTTTACAATAAGTACATACTTGTAAAAATAAAACAACATAAAGATCATTATAAACACAGGCCTAAGATTAAATGTTTATCAGTAGAAGATCAAATGAATTATGGGGTACCCATATTCTGGAATATTATGAACTCCTTAAAAATGGGGTATCTCTATAAATAATGACACGAAAAAATGTCCACAGTATACAGCAAGTTGCAAAACAATATGTGGTGTGACCCCCTTTATATATACATATATATAGTATGCTACAAATAAGAAAAACCGCAGCTATCTCACCAGTGAAGATGAGTGTTTTTCATTTTTCAAATCCATATTTTTGTAAGGTTTTAATTAAAAAAAAATAAGACGCATGAATTACTTTTACATAAAAGAAAAACACTGAAAGGGGGGAAAAAACAGGCAGGTAGGGTTTCCCGTGTGTTTCCCAGGCCCACGGCAGAACACAGCACCAGACAAACGAAGGACCCCAAGATTCTGCGCACCTAAGTCCTATCGCTGAGCCGGGTGAGCTCCTGCCAGCCACTAGGCTGGGCAGGAAGGGTAAACAGGGCACCCCATCTTCAGCCCTCGAAAGCTCCCCCCTGCCCCCACGTCCTGTTTTGCAGACTGCAATAGAAGGGAGCCAGTTGAAATTGCTCCCTTTCTCCCCATGGGGACCCTTCTAATACCTCTGCTAAGGAGAGAAGGTTTGCTGGAGCAGAGAAGAGGGCAGGGGCAAGAGAAGGCCCTGGGGCCTGAAGATCTTTCTAGATGTATGTGGCCTGTGGCGCCCAAGACTTCCCCGCTCCCCCAATCTTGTTGAAACTGAAGATGGGGGGGCTCTGGAGGGACCGCAGGGCCTTGCCGGGTTCTCAGGGTGGGACCCACCCCGCAGCGTGTGGAGGCAGGAAGCTGCTGAGCCCCCAAACTCTTGGGGAACAAGCCTGAGCAGTTCCCGGAATGTGGGGGAAATGGGTGCCCTATCAGCCATCTCTATAAAAACCACTTGGGGGACCCTATCAGCCCTCTCTATAAAAACCATCGCCTACAGAAGATCAAGCCCCAAGATTGAGTCCCAGGATTTCCTGACTAGTTCCAAGAACCCAACCTAGAAAGTGGGCGTGGTTCCTGCCTCCTCTTCCCCTCCCCACTCAGACCCTTCTCGCTTTTGGGCCCCCAGTCCAGGCCCAACCCCACGGCCAGCCCATTCAGCTCCCAAGTCTAGTCTGCCCTGCACTCCCTCAAACCCACCCCCAGTGCCCGCCCCGCCCCCAGTTCTGCGCCTCCCCCCGCCCCATTTCCGCTTAGTTTGCACTCCCGGCACCCCGCGCGCGCCTCGGGTACCTCCTCGGCCCGCGGCAACTCATGCGCTGAGGCCCCGCCCCTCTGATGCCCCGCCCCAAAGCCCCGCCCTGGCACGTGCCCGCGCTTTGCTTGTTTACCTCTCAGGGTCTGTAAGGCGACCCTTCTACAGGTCAATCCCTGACTATGTTATCAGTCCTTGGGACCTGCATTCGAAGTGTTGGGAAGGGGGTTCGCGGCGTTCAGAGAAGTTCGGAGGAGATGCAGGCCCGGAAGCGGAAGCAGAGAATGGAGAGGGCCGGAGGTCGGGGCAGTGAGGACCACAAAGCTCGAGCGCACGCCCACCTCCTTCCCTCCGGGCCGGCGCACTTGGGAGTGGGACGATATGCTTGGTCTGGGTCCGGCGGGCTCGAGCCTGAATCTGAACAAGGGCTGGCCCGGTACCCGCCAGGTGTGCTGCGCGGGACTGGCGGCAGGGCGGGGTGGCCCCGGGAGCGATTGTCGGGGTTGGAGGGCGAGTCAAGTGAGCTGGGAGTGCCCGGCCTAGTATCGGGAATCGAGGGTCCAGCTTGAGGTATTGAGGTGAGGCGACATTAGGCCCAACGGCTGTCTCACCTGGATGCCGTGACCTGTCCTGGCAAGGCTGGGGAGCAGGAGGCCCAACCATTGGGGCTGTGCCTCATTAGCGCTTCCCAGGTGGGGCATGGAGCTCGACTCTACGCCGCCACCGTGTGGCCGCAGGGAGCAGCGCCTGCCTGGACCCGGAGACGACTCAGGGCTGGGGCGGGGGACCAGGTCCTGGAGACCTTGGGAGAGCAGCCCTAGGGGAGACTGTCTTTCGATACCCTGCTCCTCCCGAGCTGGGTTCCAGGAATGGGGTTGAAGTTGCCATGGCGGCGGCGGAGCAGTCGCCGAGCCTTCCTCCAGCCGCTGTGAATCCTCCTCAGGACAACGTGGGATTGTAGTGTGGACACCCATTATCCGCCAGCATCTTGTTGCTCACTGAATAAGGAGGTGTGGAGATGTGGATGAGAATGATCCCTCCCAAAGGCAGCAAGGCCTCCAACAACCAACCAGCTTTTCCTAAGCATCTACTATGTGAAGGGCGTACAAAGATGAATAATTAAAATAAGTAGGGAAAGCCCTCTCATATTTGTGGCTCCCCACTCTCATGAAAATAACAGGTAACTTCTAGGAAGGCTTACTGTATGCCAGACATTTACTGAGTACTTTTATATGCGTGATAACATTAAATTCTCACCACAGTCCTCTAAGGGAAGGCACTATTTTTCTTATCCAACAGATGAGGAAGTTTAGGTTCAGAGAAGTTAAGTAACTTGCCCAAAGTCACACAACTAGATCGAATTTCTAAGCCTTGGCCTGACTTTTTTTTTTTTTTTTTTTTTGGCCGAGCCGTGGGGCTTGCAGTATCTCAGTTCCCCAACCAGGGATTGAACCAGGCCCCTGCAGTGAAAGCCCAGAATCCTAACCACTAGGCCACCGGGGAACCCCCCTTGGCTTTTTTTTTTTTTTTAATAGACTTTATTTTTTAGAGCATTTTTAGGTTCACAGCAAAATAGAGCAAAGATGCAGTGTTTCCTTATGCCTCCTGTGCCAACACACAACTTCCTCTATCAACATCTAACACCAGAGTGGTGCATTTGTTACAATTAGTGAACCTACATTGATATATCATTATCACCCAAAGTTCAAAATTTATGTTTGTTAAGCCTTAGTTTATAACCACCATGTCAATCTCCTACCCTAATTATAAGGCCACTTTGCTGAGCAGGGATTCAACTGGGACTTTGAAGGGTATGTAGAAGTTTCCAAAGCAGGGGGTAAGAAGGACATTTCAGGCAGGAGAGTTGTATAGAGAAAGATGTAGAGGGATTTTCAGGGTACTTGGCGAGTTTTACCTGAGCAATAGTCCCCAAGCTTTAGTTAGTCAATTGAGTATCAACCTCATGAAGTTTGTCCTAAGCAATAATAGCCATGAAATCCTGGGTTTAGAATGCAAGTTTTATTTCTGAATCCCCATTGAAATAAATATGTTAATCTTTGAAAAATATTTGGTTATATGCCACTGAAATTATCCCTAGAGCCACCAGTGATAGTCATGCCCCATTCTGGAAAACACTACCATAGGGAATTACTGGAGGTACCCTGGGGAGTTAGGATGAGGCCACTGTTTGTTGAGCAAGGGTCATGTGTGTCCCAAGTAAGCTGCTTGCTGCTGTTCATAATTCTCTGAGCCCCAGACCTACCAGCATATTTGATCTTATCTTTCCTGGCTAACAACACTTTGGTGGCTCCTTATTCTCTTCTAGATAGAAGAGTAAATGCCTTAACATAACCTACAAGGTCCTTGGGGATCCTGGGGTAGGCCCACCATGGCCCCATCAGGCTGGTGAAGAGAGGGAGATAGGAGACAGGATCTCCTGGAGGAAGTGACATCTGAGCTGAAGTCTAACGGATTTATGGGAGAGAACTAGGTGATGGTGGTGGAGAGCTTTTTTAGGTAGAAGGAACAGCAAGTGCAAATTTCCCGAGGCAGGAAGGAACAATGTGCATGTGATCACCTGAACGAGGCACTAGAGGAAGAGTCGGGGAGAGGAGTTTGCAGGAGACAGACCCTGCCTGCAGTCCCTGGAGGCATCACAAGCATTGTGATCTTAATTCTGTGCCTTATGAGGAGCCATTTAGGGCCTCAAGAACGGTGACTTCAGTTACTTGAATAACAAATACTTTTTGAACACCTACTTCAGGTGGAGCCCTGGGGTTTTTAATAGAAGACTCTCATGGTCCCTGCCATCAGGAAACTTACATTCTTTTACAAACAAAAGTTATACATATGCATGGTTTAAAGAAATAACAAGTATTATAAGGTTTTCTATGAAAATAGAAGGCAGTCCACTACCTTTTCCCTCATTTCCACATTTGCAGAGACATCTATTTTCAACTTTTTTAGCTGACTGTATTTTAGATTTATCTCCATTATCTCTAAGTAATCTTGGTTTGTTTTTTGTTTTTTGAATTTTTGAATTTTATTTAATTTATTTTTTTATACAGCGGGTATGTATGTCAATCCCAATCTCCCAGTTCATCCCACCACCACTACCCCACCCCCCTGCCACTTCCCCCCCTTGGTGTCCATACATTTGTTCTCTACATCTGTGTCTCTATTTCTGCACTGCAAACCGGTTCATCTGTACCATTTTTCTAGGTTCCACATATATGCGTTAATATACGATATTTGTTTTTCTCTTTCTGACTTACTTCACTCTGTGTGACAGTATCTAGATCCATCCACGTCTCTACAAATGACCCAATTTCGTTCCATTTTATGGCTGAGTTAATATTCCATTGTATATATGTACCACATCTTCTTTATCCATTCGTCTGTCGATGGGCATTTAGGTTGCTTCCATGACCTGGCTATATTGTAAATAGTGCTGCAGTGAACATTGGGGTGCATGTGTCGTTTTGAATTATGGTTTTCTCTGGGTATGTGCCCAGTAGTGAGATTGCTGGGTCATATGGTAATTCTATTTTTAGTTTTTTAAGGAACCTCCATACTGTTCTCCATAGTGGCTGTATCAGTTTACATTGCCACCAACAGTGCAAGAGGGTTCCCTTTTCTCCACACCCTCTCCAGCATTTGTTGTTTGTAGATTTTCTGATGATGCCCATTCTAACTGGTGTGAGGTGATACCTCATTGTAGTTTTGATTTGCATTTCTCTAATAATTAGTGATGCTGAGCAGCTTTTCATGTGCCTCTTGGCCATCTGTATGTCTTCTTTGGAGAAATGTCTGTTTAGGTCTTCTGCCCATTTTTTGATTGGGTTTTTTTTTTAATATTGAGCTGCATGAGCTGCTTATATATTTTGGAGATCAATCCTTTGTCCATTGATTTGTTTGCAAATATTTTCTCCCATTCTGAGGGTTGTCTTTTCGTCTTGTTTGTAGTTTCCTTTGCTTTGCAAAAGCTTTTAAGTTTCATTAGGTCCCATTTGTTTATTTTTGTTTTTATTTCCATTACTCTAGGAGGTGGATCAAAAACGATCTTGCTGTGATTTATGTCAAAGTGTGTTCTTCCTGTTTTCCTCTAAGAGTTTTCTAGTATCCAGTCTTACATTTAGGTCTCTAATCCATTTTGAGTTTATTTTTGTATATGGTGTTAGGGAGTGTTCTAATTTCATTCTTTTACATGTAGCTGTCCAGTTTTCCCAGCACCACTTATTGAAGAGACTGTCTTTTCTCCATTGTATATCCTTGCCTCCTTTGTCATAGATTAGCTGACCATAGGTGCATGGGTTTATCTCTGGGCTGTCTATCCTGTTCCATTGATCTATATTTCTGGGTTTGTGCCAGTACCATATTGTCTTGATTACTGTAGCTTTGTAGTATAGTCTGAAGTCGGGGAGTCTGATTCCTCCAGCTCCGTTTTTTTCCCCTCAAGACTGCTTGGGCTATTCGGGGTCTTTTGTGTCTCCATACAAATTTTAAGATTTTTTGTTCTAGTTCTGTAAAAAATGGCACTGGTAATTTGATAGGGATTGCATTGAATCTGTAGATTGCTTTGGGTAGTGTGGTCATTTTCACAGTATTGATTCTTCCAATCCAAGAACATGGTATATCTCTCCCATCTGTTTGTGTCATCTTTGATTTCTTTCATCAGTGTCTTATAGTTTTCTGAGTACAGGTCTTTTACCTCCTTAGGTAGGTTTATTCCTAGGTATTTTATTCTTTTTGTTGCAATGGTGAATGGGATTGTTTCCTTAATTTCTCTTTCTGATCTTTCGTTGTTAGTGTATAGGAATGCAAGAGATTTCTGTGCATTAATTTTGTATCCTGCAACTCTACCAAATTCACTGATGAGCTCTAGTAGTTTTCTGGTGATATCTTTAGGATTCTCTATGTATAGTATCATGTCATCTGCAAACAGTGACAGTTTTACTTCTTCTTTTCCAATTTGTATTCCTTTCATTTTTTTTTCTTCTGTGATTGCCGTGGATAGGACTTCCAAAACTATGTTGAATAATAGTGTTGAGAGTGGACATCCTTGTCTTGTTCCTGATCTTAGAGGAAATGCTTTCAGTTTTTCACCATTGAGAATGATGTTTGCTGTGGGTTTGTCATATATGGCCTTTATTATGTTGAGGTAGTTTCCCTCTATGCCCACCTTCTGGAGAGTTTTTATCATAAATAGGTGTTGAATTTTGTCAAAAGCTTTTTCTACATCTCTTGAGATGATTATATGGTTTTTATTCTTCAGTGTGTAAATATGATGTATCACATTGATTGATTTGTGTATATTGAAGAATGCTTGCACCCCTGGGATAAATCCCACTTGATCATGGTGTATGATCCTTTTAATGTGTTGTTGGATTCTGTTTGCTAGTATTTTGTTGAGGATTTTTGCATCTATATTCATCAGTGATATTGGTCTGTAATTTTCTTTTTTTGTAGTATCTTTGTCTGGGTTTGGTATCAGGGTGATGGTGGCCTCATAGAATGAGTTTCGGAGTGTTCATTCCTCTACAGATTTTTGGAAGAGTTTGAGAAGGATGGGTGTTAGTTCTTCTCTAAATGTTTGATAGAATTCACCTGTGAAGCCATCTGGTCCTGGACTTTTGTTTGTTGGAAGATTTTTAATCACAATTTCAATTTCTTTACTTGTGATTGGTCTGTTCATATTTTCTATTTCTTCCTGGTTCAGTCTTGGAAGGTTATACCTTCCTAAGAATTTGTCCATTTCTTCCAGGTTGTCCATTTTATTGGCATAGAGTTGCTTGTAGTAGTCTTTTTTTAAAATTAATTAATTTATTTATTTTTTATTTTTGGTTGCATTGGGTCAGTTGCTGTGCATGGGCTTTCTCCAGCTGCAGCGAGCATGGGCTACTCTTCTTTGCGGTGTGTGGGCTTCTCATTGTGGTGGCCTCTCCCGTTGCGGAGCATGGGTTCCAGGCACACAGGCTTCAGTAGTTGTGGCTCACGGGCTGTAGAGCGCAGGCTCAGTAGTTGTGGCTCATGGGCTTAGTTGCTCCGTGGCATGTGGGATCCTCCCGGACCAGGGCTCGAACCCGTGTCCCCTGCATTGGCAGGTGGGTTCCTAACCACTGCGCCACCAGGGAAGCCTATGTAGTAGTCTCTTATGATGCTTTGTATTTCTGCAGTGTCTGTGGTAACTTCTCCTTTTTCATTTCTAATTTTATTGATTTGAGTCCTCTCCCTCTTTTTCTTGATGAGTCTGGCTAAAGGTTTATCAATTTTGTTTACCTTCTCAAAGAACCAGCTTTTAGTTTTATTGATCTTTGCTATTGTTTTCTTTGTTTCTATTTCATTTATTTCTTCTCTGATCTTTATGATTTCTTCCTTCTACTAACTTTGGGTTTTGTTTGTTCTTCTTTCTCTAGTTCCTTTAGGTGTAAGGTTAGATTGTTTATTTGAGATTTTTCTTGTTTCTTTCTTTTTTTTAAAAAATAAATTTATTTATTTATTTTTGGCTGTGTTGAGTCTTCATTGCTGTGTGCAGGCTTTCTCTAGTTGCGGTGAGCGGGGGCTACTCTTCATTGTGGTGCATGGCCTTCTCATTGTCGTGGCTTCTCTTGTTGCAGAGCACAGGCTCTAGGCGTGCAGGCTTCAGTCGTTTTGGCACGTGGGCTCAGCAGTTGTGGCTCGTGGGCTCCAGAGCTCAGGCTCAGTAGTTGTGGCACACGGGCTTACTTGCTCCGCGGCATGTGGGATCTTCCCAGGCCAGGGCTTGAACCCCTGCCCCTGCATTGGCAAGTGCATTCTTAACCACTGTGCTACCAGGGAAGCCCAAGATTTTTCTTCTTTCTTGAGGCAGGCTTGTATTGCTATAAACTTCCCTCTTAGAACTGCTTTTGCTACATCCCATAGGTTTTGGATCGTCGTGTTTTCATTGTAATTTGTCTCTAGGTATTTTTGGATTTCCTCTTTGATTTCTTCAGTGATCTCTTGGTTATTTAGTAACGTATTGTTTAGCCTCCATGTGTTTGTGTGTTTTGTTTTGTTTTGTTTTTTTGCGGTACGTGGGCCTCTCACTGTTGTGGCCTCTCCCATTGTGGAGCACAGGCTCCGGACGCGCTGGCCCAGTGGCCATGGCTCACGGGCCTAGCTGCTCCACGGCATGTGGGATCTTCCCAGACTGGGGCACGAACCCATGTCCCCTGCATCGGCAGGTGGACTCTCAACCACTGCGCCACCAGGGAAGCCCGTGTTTGTGTTTCTTACATTTTTTTCCCTGTAATTGATTTCTAATCTCATAGTGTTGTGGTCGGAAAAGATGCTTGATATGATTTCAGTTTTCTTAAATTTACCGAGGCTTGATTTGTGACTCACGATGTGATCTATCCTGGAGAATGTTCCATGTGCACTTGAGAAGAAAGTGTAATCTGCTATTTTTGGATGGAATGTCCTATAAATATCAATTAAATCTATCTGGTTTGTTGTATCATTTAAAGCTTGTGTTTCCTTATTACCTTTCTGTTTGGATGATCTGTCCATTGGTGTAAGTGAGGTGTTAAAGTCCCCCACTATTATTGTGTTACTGTCGATTTCCTCTTTTGTAGCTGTTAGCAGTTGCTTTATGTATTGAGGTGCTCCTATGTTGGGTGCATATATATTTATAATTGTTATATCTTCTTCTGGGATTGATCCCTTGATCATTATGTAGTGTCTTTCCTTGTCACTTGTAACATTCTTTATTTTAAAGTCTATTTTATCTGATATGAGTATTGCTACTCTAGCTTTCTTTTGATTTCCATTTGCGTGGAATATCTTTTTCCATGCCCTAACTTTCAGTCTGTATGTGCCCCTAGGTCTGAAGTGGGTCTCTTGTAGACAGCATATATATGGGTCTTGTTTTTGTATCCATTCAGCGAGCCTGTGTCTTTTGTTTGGAGCATTTAATCCATTTACATTTAAGGTAATTATCGATATGTATATACCTATTACCATTTTCTTAATTGTTATGGGTTTATTTTGTAGGTCCTTTTCTTCTCTTGTGTTTCCCACTTAGAGAAGTTCCTTTAGCATTTGTTGTAGAGCTGGGTTGGTGGTGCTGAATTCTCTTAGCTTTTGCTTGTCTGTAAAGCTTTTGATTTCTCCATCGAATCTGAATGAGATCCTTGCCGGGTAGAGTAATCTTGGTTGTAGTTTCTTCCCTTTCATCACTTTAAGTATATCATGCCACTCCCTTCTGGCTTGTAGAGTTTCTGCTGAGAAATCAGCTGTTAACCTTATGGGAGTTCCCTTGTATGTTATTTGTCATTTTTCCCTCATTGCTTTCAATAATTTTTCTTTGTCTTTAATTTTTGTTAGTTTGATTACTATGTGTCTTGGTGTGTTTCTCCTTGGGTTTATCCTGTGTGGGACTGTCTGCACTTTCTGGACTTGGGTGACTATTTCCTTTCCCCTGTTAGGGAAGTTTTCGACTATAATCTCTTCAAATATTTTCTCGGGTCCTTTCTCTCTCTCTTTGCCTTCTGGGACCCCTATAATGCAAATGTTGTTGCGTTTAATGTTGTCCCACAGGTCTCTTAGGCTGTCTTCATTTCTTTTCATTCTTTTTTCTTTATTCTGCTCCATGGCAGTGAATTCCACTATTCTGTCTTCCAGGTCACTTATCCGTTCTTCTGCCTCAGTTACTCTGCTATTGATTCCTTCAAGTGTATTTTTCATTTCAGTTATTGTATTGTTCATCTCTGTTTGTTTGTTCTTTAATTCTTCTAGGTGTTTGTTCTTTTTTATTTATTTATTTTATTTATTTATTTTTGGCTGCATTGGGTCTTCGTTCTGTGCATGGGCTTTCTCTAGTTGTGGCAAGTGGGGGTTACTCTTCATTGTGGCACACGGGCTTCAGTAGTTGTAGCATGTGGGCTCAATAGTTGTGGCTCACGTGCTCTAGAGCGCAGGCTCAGTAGTTGTGGCACATGGGCTTAGTTGCTCTGTGGAATGTGGGATCTTGCCAGATGAGGGCTCGAACCCGTGTCCCCTGCACTGGCAGGCGGATTCTTAACCACTGCGCCACCAGGGAAGCCCCTAGGTGTTTGTCCTTTAATTCTTCTAGGTCTTTGTTAAACATTTCTTGCATCTTCTTGATCTTTGCCTCCATTCTTTTTCTGAGGTCCTGGATCATCTTCACTATCCTTATTCTGAATTCTTTTTCTGGAAGGTTGCCTATCTCCACTTCATTTAGTTGTTTTTCTGAGGTTTTATCTTGTTCCTTCAACTGGTACAAAGTCCTCTGCCTTTTCATTTTGTCTTTCTGTGAATGTGGTTTTCCTTCCACAGGTTGCAGGATTGTAGTTCTTCTTGCTTCTGCTGTCTGCTCTCTGGTGAATGAGCCTATCTAAGAGGCTTGTGCAGGCTTCCTGATGGGAAGGACTGGTGGTGGGTAGAGCTGGGTGTTGCTCTGTTGTCAGAGCTCAGTAAAACTTTAATCCACTTGTTTGCTGATGGGTGGGCCTGGGTTCCCTCCCTGTTAGTTGTTTGGCCTGAGGCGACCCAGCACTGGAGCCTACCTGGCTCTTTGGTGGGGCTAATGGCAGACTCTGGGAGGGCTCACACCAAGGAGTACTTCCCAGATCTTCTGCTGCCAGTGTCCTTGTCCCCACGGTGAGCCACAGCCACCCCCCGCCTCTGCAGGAGACCCTCCAACACTAGCAGGTAGGTCTGGGTCAGTCTCCTATGGGGTCACTGCTTCTTCCCCCTGGTTCCTTATGCACACACTACTTTGTGTGTGCTCTCCAAGAGTGGAATCTCTGTTTCCGCTAGTCCTGTCTAAGTCCTGCAATCAAATCCCACTAGCCTTCAAAGTCTGATTCTCTAGGAATTCCTCCTCCCATTGCCGGACCCCCAGGTTGGGAAGCCTGACGTGGGGCTCAGAACCTTCACTCCAGTGGGTGGACTTCTGTGGTATAATTGTTCTCCAGTTTGTGAGTCACCCACCCAGCAGTTATGGGATTTGATTTTATTGTGATTGTGCCCCTCCTACCGTCTCATTGCGGCTTCTCCTTTGTCTTTGGATGTAGAATATCTTTTTTGGTGAGTTCCAGTGTCTTCCTGTCGATGATTGTTCAGCCGTTAGTTGTGATTCTGGTGCTGTCGCAAGAGGGAGTGAGCACACATCCTTCTACTCCACCATCTTGAACCAATCTCCTAGTAATCTTGTTTTGCCACTTCTAGACATTTCAGTTTTAAACACTATCTCTTGACTTTTCTACTATGGAAGATAAAGTTGTTTTTTTTTTTTTTTTTTTTTTTTGCGGTAAGCGGGCCTCTCACTGTTGTGGCCTCTCCCGTTGTGGAGCACAGCCTCCAGACGCGCAGGCCCAGTGGCCATGGCTCACGGGCCTAGCCGCTCCGCAGCATGTGGGATCTTCCCGGACCGGGACACGAACCCGAGTCCACTGCATCGGCAGGCAGACTCTCAACCACTGCGCCACCAGGGAAGCCCTGGAAGATAAAGTTTTAATTGTCTTTCCCCATCACCTGCCCCACCATACACAATAATCCCCACATCCTCAAGTTGCCAACATAACTTTGGTGCGTTCAGTAGTCTTTGTTTACATTATTATATGTAAGCTATGATTACTTTTCCTGTACAACTTTTTGTTTTCCCCAGAGTCAACAATTGTCCTGTTGTGTCACTTGCTTAGTTTCTGTGTATTCCACCCTCTACCAGTTATCTAAATCTCTTCTCAAGAAGTTCCTACATATCAGGTGTCTCAGATTGGTGTCTCTGGAAGCAGAGGTGGAGATAGACAGGTTTACTAGGGATCAACACCTGTGAAAGGAAGTGGGCGGAAGCAGGATTGGGCAGAGGCAGAGGAACTGCACTGAGGCCTGGAAAGCCTCCGCCCACCTGGCAGGGAGCCTTGGAGCAAGTATGGCCCATCATATGAGTGTCCTGAGCCCTGCTGAAACGGCCAGGCCTTTATATCCTGCCTGGCTCAATGGCTCAGTCCTGCCTATGGGCTGCTCCAGGAAGGATCTGATCTTCGGCGAGGTAGCTCTCTGCATTGGAGAGCGAACCTGAAGGAGCTGACAGCTGGAGGTGGTCTGCGGCTCGAACTCCCTGCAGCTGGGCCACAAGCCCTTCCTTGAAGGGGACTCTGGGAGGCAGACTCCATGACTACCGCATCATGTGTTCTGTCAATTCCATCTTTTTTTTTTTTTTTTAGTGTGGACCATTTTAAAAGTTTTTATTGAATTTACAATATTGCTTCTGTTTTATGTTTTGGTTTTTTGGCCGCGAGGCATGTGGGATCTTAGCTCCCTCTGCACTGGAAGGCAAAGTCCCAACCACTGGACCACCAGGGAAGTCCCTGTCAATTCCATCTTCTTGAAGAAACTTTTCTTCTGCTCCAGTCTGGAGCGTTTGCCCTTTATATCTGGTGAACAGCTATTATTCTGGGCAGGGAAAGATCCAGACTTTGTAGGGTTTAAAGTTTATACAATCTGGGGGCCCTTTAAAAAAAGGAATACAAAGTTAGCTGTAATTTATTTGGATTGATAAATCAATAAATTCCTGGAGCTTGAGATCCCTTAGAGACTCAGGACCTTTTCTTCTGAGCTCGCATTGAGCAATCTAGCAACAGTGCTCTCTGATTGGTTTCTCCCACCTGCCTAGAGAACCCTCTACAACTCCCAGCACTCCCAGTGGTCCGCGGAATGTGCAGGAAGCAGAAGCTTAGGCTTCTAGGTGAGCCCGCATCCGATCCTGGGGTCTTCATGAGCATCTGTCACCTCGCTCCTGTGTTGGATTTCCCTGGGACTGCTGCTTTCTTTACTCTTTCCTTTTGGTGGAGCATCTACTCTAACATTTTCTTGGGAAAGAGGGTGTGTGAGGTGACATTTTTGAGACCTTGCAAGTCTGCAAATACCTTCATTCTACCTTCCCCTTAATAATGTGGTTTGGTACAGGATATATGAAGACTCTTAGAACGGTGCCTGGCACGTAAGTAGTTCTATAGGTGTTTTGCTATCATTATTATAAAAAACTCCCATTGGAGAGACTTCCCTGGTGGTCCAGTGGGTAAGACTCCGCGCTCCCAATGCAGGTGGCCTGGGTTTGATCCCTGGTCAGGGAACTAGATCCTGCACGCATGTCACAACAAAGGATCCCACGTGCCACAACTAAGAGCTGGCGCAGCCTAAATTTAAAAAAAGACAAAAAAACAACTATCTTTGGAGATTATTTTCTTTTAGTGTTACTGTTGAGAAGTCCAAAGCATCCTGATTCCTGGTGCTTTGTGTGTAGTCCCTTTTCTACTTTGGAAGCTACAGGGTCTTCTCTTTGTGTCCCCCTCCACACCTCCCTGACCACCATGGTTCTGACGTCTCACGATGGTACCTCTGGGACAGGTCTGTTGCTACCCATGGCACTGAGCACTTGGAGGTGCCTTTCAACATGGAACCATATGTCCTTCAGTTCTGGGAATTTTCTTCCATTTTTAATTGATGACTCCTCTCTGTTCTGCTCTCTCTTTCTGTAATATCTATTATTCAGATGTTGAGTGTCCCGGACCAGTACTCTAATTTTCTTTTTTTTTTTTCTCTCTGCTTTTCTATCTCTTTTTCTCTTTGTTTTACTTTCTGGAAGATTTCCTCAAATTTATCTTCCAACCCTTCCATTGAATTTTTAATTGCAAGGGCTTTTTGTTGTTGATGTTTTTTTTTTTCTTCTTTCTTTTTTTATTTTTTTAGCTGTGCTGGGTGTTAGTTGCGGCACGCGTGATCTTGCTTGCGGCGTGTGGGATTTTTAGCTGTGGCATGCAGGCTCTTAGTTGTGGCATGCGGGATCCAGTTCCTTGACCAGGGATTGAACCCAGGCCCCCTGCATTTGGAGCGTGGAGTCTTAACCTCTGGACCACCAGGGAAGTCCCTTGTTAGTTTCTTTTTAAAGTAACATCCTGTTCTTGCATCCTGGATGCACTATGTTTTCTTATCTCTCTGAAGATGTGACCTTATGTCCTTCCTCTCAGCCTGGTCAGATTAGCTTTGAGAGAAATTTTTCTGATCCTCTTGCCCAGAGAGCAAAGCCATGGGTGCCAGCTTTCTGGGAGGAAACAGGTCGGGGGTTGTCTCGGCCATCAGAGTGTATATGGTCACTTCATCGCCTGATTTGGGAAAGATAACTCCCACCTCCACTGTGCCTGCAGTTTCCCATCCCAGTGATTCTGTTTAATTCTCTTTAGAGAATAAACCTCCAGTTTCCTGCCAGGATGGGGGAAGGGACGTAGGGACCTAACAATTCTGATCCCGGAACATCTTCCAACCTCTTCTCCTTATTTATTACTCCCACCCCCATTTAAACAGGAACCTGAGCCTTTTGGGGGAATCTGTGATCTAAATTGGGTTGGCTCTCCTTCCGCACGTCCAGGTTAGGCAGTAGTTTCCCTGGGTTTGCTGTGTAGTTACCACCCAACCATCTGTTTTCCAGCTTCCCTCATTCTCCTCGTCTCAATGGGTTTGTGCTTTTTAAATTATTTTTATTTATTTACTTTTGGCTGCGTTGGGTCTTCGTTGCTGCCCGCAGGCTTCCTCTAATTGCGGCGAGGGGGGGGGCTCCTCTTCGTTGTGGTGCACAGGCTTCTCATTGTGGTGGCTTCTCTTGTTGAACAGCACAAGCTCTAGGCGCGTGGGCTTCAGTAGTTGTGGCACATGGGCTCAGTAGTTGTGGCTCGCGGGCTCTAGAGTGCCAGCTCAGTAGTTGTGGCGCACGGGCTTAGTTGCTTCGCGACGTGTGGGGTCTTCCCGGACCAGGGCTCGAACACATGTCCCCTGCATTGGGAGGCGGATTCTTAACCACTGTGCCACCAGGGAAGCCCTCTTTCTGTAGTTTCAGTGGAGTTTGGGGAGGGACTGAAATTAGACGCATATGTTCAATTTGCCATAGTTTTCAGAGCTTCCATTTTTACCTAAACCAGTAAACAGGTTAATAATTACAGACTGTGAGAGCTACAGAGGAAACAAACATGAGGCCAAGACAAGAACAATGGCAAGACGACTCAGACTAAGAAATGCAGAGGTGTAGCTTTAAAATATGCACCTTGGGCTTCCCTGGTGGCGCAGTGGTTGAGAGTCCGCCTGCCGATGCAGGGGACACGGGTTCGTGCCCCGGTCCGGGAAGATCCCACATATCGCGAAGTGGCTAGGCGCGTGAGCCATGGCCGCTGAGCCTGCGCTCCGCAACGGGAGAGGCCACAACAGTGAGAGGCCCGCTTACCGAAAAAAATAAAATGAAATAAAATAAAATATGCACCTTGCCTCAGTGTAGAGGGACTTCCCTGGCAGTCCAGTGGGTAAGACTCCGTGCTCCCACTGCAGGGGGCCCAGGTTCAAACACTGGTCAGGGAACTATATCCCGCGTGCATGCCGCAACTAAGACCCATCGCAGCCAAAATAAATAAATAAATAAATAAATAAATATTAAAAAGAAAACTAAGACATATCTTGCGTCTACTTTAAAAAAAATAATAAGGGCCTCCCTGGTGGCGCAAGTGGTTAAGAGTCCGCCTGCCGATGCAGGGGATACGGGTTCGTGCCCCGGTCTGGGAGGATCCCATATGCCGCGGAGCGGCTGGGCCCGTGAGCCATGGCCGCTGGGCCTGCGCATCCGGAGCCTGTGCTCCGCAACGGGAGAGGCCACAACAGTGAGAGGCCCACATACCGCAAAAAGAAAGGAAAAAAAAAATAATAATAATAATAAAATATGCACCTTGCTTCAGTGTAGAGAAGACACGTGAGGGACATTCGTGGAGTCAGAGACAGTGAGGAAGCCACTGGAGATCAAGGTGAATGCTGGCTGGATTGGAAAGGTGATGGCTGTAGAGCTGGAAGGAACCATGTAGAACGTAGACAGACTGTAACCTGAAAAGGGCAGGCACCATGTCCATTTTGTTGCCTGCTCTATATAAACCCAGATATGCGTATTGTGTATATATGCCCAGCTGTCTGGTTACCAGAGACATTTGATAAGTGTTTGTGAGTGGACATGGGTGGGTGAAGAGGGGAGAGGAAATGAGAATGACTTTTCTCCCTCTAGTGTAGACCTCAGAGGCCAACTAAGGGCCGTGGAGTGTGCGGCCAAAGGGAGCCACAGAAGGTCTGGGAGTAAGGGAATGACCAGCAGGTGAGAGCAGGTCTTCACCTGCACACAGGACCTGTATCACATGACCCCTCACCCTCCAGCCTGTCTTCCATCCGTCACTCTCCACTCTGGCCCCTCCAGCAGTTTCTTCTGCCTGACATGTCTTCTCCCCAGCCTCAGCCCCTCACCTGGCCCCTCCACACTCCCATACTGGCCTCAGGAGGCCACAGTCTGATTCTTTTTTTTTTTGTATTAATCATGCTTTTTTATTCTATTTTAAAAATAATTTTTATTGGAGTATAGTTAACTTACAATGTTGTGTTAGTTTGAGGTGTACAGCAAAGTGAGTCAGTTATCCATATACATATCTCCTCTTTTTTAGATTCTTTTCCCATATAGGTCATTACAGAGTACTGAGTAGAGTTCCCTGTGCCATACAGTAGGTCCTTATTAGTTATCTATTTTATATATAGTAGTGTGTATATGTCCATCACAATCTTTCAGTTTATCCCTCCCCCACCCACAGTCTGAGTCTTAAACCATATTCTTTTTCTGCAGGCCTCTTACAACAGTTTGCAATTGTGTGGCCATTGAGGGGCTTCTGGATTTAACGTCAGATACCCCCATAGAATATGAGCGTTGTGAGGGATGGAACCTGGCTGTTTTATTTGCCATTGTATCCCTAGCACCTGGGACCAAGCCTAGCCTGCAGAAGGGGGCTTGATAAAATTTTTTTAATGATTTATTTTTATTGAGATATAATCAACATATAACCTTGTATTAGTTTTGATTCAATATTTACATATATTGGCAAATCATTACCACAATACGTTTAGTTAACATCCATCAGCACACAGTTACAATGATTTTTTTTTCCCTGCGATGGACTTTTACCATCTACCCTCTTGGCAACTTTCAAATATATAATACAGTATTGTTACCTATAGTCATTTACTGTACCAATAATTGTTGAAGGAACCAAATGAAAGTAGGTGTCATCTCGCCGAGATGGTGGGATGGAGAAGAGTTTGAAGGGGAGACCACGGAGGAGGTATGGCAGTGACTTGGGAAGGAGAGGGCACAGCCAGAACACAGGCAAGGGGCAGAAGTCCTGAGAGAGGACGTGACAGGTCTCAGTACCTGCTGGGCTCCAGTTGAGTGAAACCAGCCCTGAGCCTTTGTTTGATGTTGGGCCTAGGCCTGCCCCTTGGGCTCTGCAGACTCAGGTGCATGTGAATGTCTGTAATTCCAGGATTGGTGAGATAAGCTATGAACTATGCTGGTGAGGGCATCAGGGAAGGCTTCCTGGAGGAGGATGCCCTGGAGATGGACTTTGAAAGCTGAGGGAGACATGGCCAGGAGGAGGGGAGTGATTCATAGGTCTCTAAGGTTCTGAGCCTGGCTGAATGGCTGACGAGTGGGGCCACAGCCAGAGGCAGGGGACTTGGGCTTTAGATACACTGATCAGTGACCAGGATCTTGCAGGATGGCTAGGGAACTGTGAGGGGGCCCAGGGTGAGGGGCGGAGTACGGCATGCGTCTCAGGCTCACTCCTGCCTCTGCAGAGCCCTCAGCCCTGCCATCCCACCACTGCACACCCTAGCCTGGATTCCAGGCCACTGAGACCAGGCTGTCCTGGCCCCATGCCTCATCTCACTCCCTGCCTTCATGCAGCCTCTCCCCAGCCGAGCCTGCCCTCCTTTTCCACTCAGGAACCTCTTTTCCTCCCTTCAGCTCCCCCAGGAAGTCCTCTAGGATTTTTTGTGCTGCGTACTTGGCTCCGGACGCGCAGGCTCAGCGGCCATGGCTCACGGGCCCAGCCGCTCCGCGGCATGTGGGATCTTCCCAGACCGGGGCACAAATCCGTGTCCCCTGCATCGGCAGGCGGACTCTCAACCACTGCGCCACCAGGGAAGCCCCCTGTGCTGGGTACTTTGACAGACCTCTCCTTTATCACTTTATGTTTTGTCGTGTACCCCATATTTTAAAGACGGGAAACTGAGGCTCACAGAGGTAAAGTGCCCACAGTCAGGATCAGGGAATTAAATCTGGGTCTGCCGACTCAAGCCCACTCTCCTCACTGCACCCCAAAGGCCGAGCAGGCAGGCAGAGAGCCTGGGGGATCAAGGCTGCTTCTTTTAGCCGAAGCTCTCTTCTGGGTGCCCTGGGGTTGGTCATATTGTACTAACAGGAGAGATGCAATAGAGCACAGTGGTTAGAAGCACAGATCTAAGAGTGCTTGGGTTCAAGTCAGCTCTGCTGCCTCCTCCTATACCTCAATTTTCACTTCTGCAAAATGGGATGATAATAGTGCTTACCTTATAGGGTTATTGTGCGATTAAATAATGCACATAGAAAACACTGTTACTGTTATTATATATATATCTCACATCTTTATCCATTCATCTGTCGATGGACATTTAGGTTGTTGCCATGGTTTCCATGGTTGAAACCAGCCATGGTTTCTTGGCTGTTGTGAATACTGCTGCTATGAGCGTAGGGGTGCATGTATCTTTTTGAATTATAGTTTTGTCTGGATATATGTCCAGGAGTGGGATTGCTGGATCAATCCAGCAACTCTGGCAACTCTATTTTCATTTTTTTGAGGAACCTCCATACTGTTTTCCAAAGTGGCAGCGCCAACTTCCATTCCCACCAACAGTGTACGAGGGTTCCCTTTTCTTCACACCCTCTCCAGGATTTGTTATTTGTAGATTTTTAATGATGGCCATTCTGACCAGTGGGAGGTCATACCTCACTGTAGTTTTGATTTGCATTTCTCTGCTAATTAGTGATGTTGAGCATTTTTCTGAACATGTCCCTCATTGTCTCATCTCTGGCCTTGCTTATGATCTCAGACCTGAAGCTTGTCTCTTTTCAACATCTTATATTTGCCCTCACCCACTGTTTACTTGTTCGCATAACATTTATTGTTTCGGTCCTGTATACAGGACAGTAGAGGCCTGGTTGGATACATTATAATACATTAATACTGTATAATACTGGATATCCATGGCTGCACAGCAGTTTCAAAATTAACCTCAATGGACTCAGAATGCTTGAATTCAAATCCCAGCTCAACCATTCATTAGCTTTGTGACTTTGGGGAAATTATTAACTTTTCTGTGCCTCAGCTTCCTCATCTATAAAATGGGCTAACTATAGTATCTGCCTGGTATAGTTATTGTAAATAATTTGCAATCTAGAATGGAAGCTCTGTAAGGGCAGGATTTTGGTCTGTTTTATTCATTGCTATATCCTCAGTGCCTAGCCTAGTGCTGGTACAAAGAAGCTATTCAATAAATATCTGTTGAACAAATCTGTGGAATAATGAAGTAATGTATATAAAGGAGCACTGTCCAACTAAAATATAATACAACCCACATACATAATTTTAAGATTTCTAGTAGCCATGTTAAAAAAGTAAAAAGAAACAGGTAGAATTAATTTTAATAATATATATTTGAACATAATACTGTATATCCAAAATATCATTGTAACATGAGATCAATATAAAAATTATTAATGAGATATTTTCCATTCTTTTTCTCCTACTAAGTCTTCGAAATCTGGTATTTTACACCTATAGCACATTTGAGCTATACAACAATATCTCAAGCAATGTAATAAAGTAAAACATAGTCCTACCAAAAAATAAAGTTGTATTTAGCAAACAAATATTTTTAAATTTAATTAAAATTAAATAAAAATTTAAACTTAGTTCCTCAGTAGCACCAGCCACATTTCAAGAGCTGAGTAGCCACATGTGGCTAGTGGCTATCAGGTTGGGACAGCAAAGATATAAAGTGCCCAGCACAAGCTAAGTTCTTAAGAAGATCAGCCATTATTACTGGTGATCTGGAAGATGTCTGTGCTTTAGGTTGAGTGAAACCAGCCAGTCACTGACCACTGGGTACAACATGACTTCACTTGTGCAAACAAACAAAAAAACCCCACCTCCAAACTATTTATATATGTTAAATATGTAACCCAGATGTAAGCAGAAGCCTCCTTATGAGAGCTCCAATCCCAGTCCGTGAGAGCAGCAGGAAAAAATGAAACGTACAACCACAGATACCTGCTGAGGAGGGTGGGCCCAGGACAATGGAAGGCCTTTGTCTTGGCTCCACGAGGAGCTGGGGAGCTGAACTGCTTGGGTAAGGGAAGGAGGAGAATTTGAATTTCCCGAGTCAGGGAAGGATGGGCAAGGGGCAAGATGGTGGGATGTATGGGGCAAAGGACCAGGCAGGGGGTATTTCTTATCGGCAGGGGTGGCTGAAAGGACTTTGAATCCATCACAGAGATGATGCTTAAAATTGGTTGCTGCATGGGGTACAATGTGAACCCTTCAAGGAACCCCCGAACCCTTTGTGAAGTCTAGTTGGCTGACTGACCAATGTCCTGGGTGCATGAGTTTCAGGGTAGAATCCAGAAAGGGGTTGAGCTTCTCACCTGGGTCAAAGAAAAGAGACGGCAAGGGTAGAACCAAGGGCTGGAGACGGAGGAGACTGGAGACTGGACGCATTTGGGTCCACCTCTTTCCCCCCATGCCTTTCTTGGGGCTCAAGGGGCCCACACCAACATGGTCGTGGCTGCCTCTGGGAGGACAGTGGGTTTGGGGAGGTGACAGGGATTTTCACGGTTCCTCTATGTTTCTAATCCTTGAATTGTTTCAAAGAATATTTTTATAGTGAGCAGGCAATACATTTATGTTTAGAAGGCAAAGAAAACACTCCCCTCACACCTCTCTCCCAGCCCATTCAAGGAATACACAGGCTGTGTGGAAAATTTAGAACATATGGGCAGGCAGGTAAGAATAAGAAACGAAAGTCATTGTTGACTCCACTGCCCAGCAGTGTGACCACTGTGTCCTCAACTGCTAAAACTCTCTGGGGAAGCATCCAGCCTCTGGCTGGTCCCCTGCCATGAAGGCCCTGTCAGGGCCCCACCATTTCCCCCAGCTCCAGAGCAGCCAAAGGTCAGAGTACCCAAAAAGGTTCCTTTTGGGCCCAGGGACTGAGAGGGATCTGGGCCCCTGTGCTGGGAGTGGAAATGGGGCCCTTGCTTTGGCATGGCGCCTGCTGGGCTCAACTGGGGCTATGCCAGGAGCATGGGAGCAGTGCCCACCCGTGGCACCACGGACACTGCCTTCTCCCAGCACAGAGGTCAGGAGTTTGGACAACTTACTAACTGCTCTGGGCTTCAGTGTTCTTTTTTGTAAAATACTGTTGTGAGGGTTTGCGATAATGTATGTCGTACATTTAGCATAAAGTGATCTTAGTAAGAATAAAAACACTCCAGAAACTAGTCTTTGCTCAGCTAAACCTCCAGCCCTGGTAAAGGAAGTGAGAGGGGGTAAAGTTTTTTTCTGTTAAACATAGTGGGTAAGAGATGGGGTCCCAAGGGCCAGTTTTGTCTGATAGCAGCAGAAGGAGACAGAGTTACTGGAGACCCCGTGTGAGGTGGTGGCACCAGCAGGGAAGCTGGATACATTCAGAGGTTCAGTGGTAGAAAAATGGTAGGTGGTGGGGTGGGAGTTGGCAGCTTTAAGGGCTGGGGCATATCATGCAGACTAGACCAGTGAAGGCAGGTGTAGATTCTGGTCTTCACTCTGCCATCAGTGTGGCCCAGGGAGAGCTCCCGGGGACTCAGAATAGTGTGGAGGTTTCTAATGCAGCCTTCTGGCTCAGAGCACCCAAGTTCAAGTCAGATTTAGTCACTTGCCAATTATGCAATTTTGGGCAAGTTACTTAACTTTCCTGTGGCTCAATTCTCCCATCCGTAAAAATGGGAACAATGATGTTACTAGGTTGTAAGAATTAAATAATTCAAATAAAGAATTTAGAAGAGTATCAGGCTTATAGAGGCCTCAGTAAGGATGCAGAGTTGTTGCTATTTCCTGTATGCGTCATTAAGAGTGGAAGGTGATCCTTGGGGTTCTTTCTGATTCTTTCAAGCGTTTGACCCAGACTTCTTAGAAGGTGATTTAAGATCCGTCCCTCCTGTTCAGTTCTACCTGTGGCCCTGAAGAAGCTAGTTTTTGAATAACTGAGAAAAACATTCTCTACTCCCTGCATTTTTGTGGGAAAACGAAGAGGACGTTTCTACTGTGGGCAGTCAATAATGCTTCAGCCTTCCCGTCTAGAGCTCAGTCCAGGCTGACGGTTTACATTCACATTTCCAAGCTCAACTCGCTCATTCACACTGCAGATTAAATGTTGTCTGAGCCAGTTTGCAGGACAGAGCCATGGTTTGGGATACAGGGGCTCGGGAGCCAGATGGGCCTGTGCTGGACTCCTGGCTGTGCCACTATAGCACGCCTGACCTCATAAGGCCTCAACTTCTCCGAGACCCAGTTTCTTCACCTATAAAGTCGAGAAATTAATTCCCTCTTCTCATTAATGTGAGGATAAAATGAAACAATATATGGAATCAGGGCTGTTTTCAGCTGCAAGTAACAGATTACCTGACAAAAATGAAGGCATCTCATTATCTCACATAAGTATCTGGAGTTTAGTAGTTCTAAAATGAGCTCACCAGCTCAGTGCTGTCCCAGGCTGTCTGCTGTCATCCCCTGTGTATTGGCAACATTTGGCTTTATGGTCACAAACTAGTTGCTGCAACTCCAAGATTCACATTGTCATAGGCCACCACCCAAGCAGGGGGAAGACAGCAACAAGTTTTTCTCCTTTAGAAACTTTCTTCCTCAAACTTTAGTGGACACGAGAATCACCTGAAGAGATTTTTATTTATTTATTATTATTATTATTATTTTTTTGCACTACACAGGCCTCTCACTGTTGTGGCCTCTCCCGTTGCGGAGCACAGGCTCCGGACGCGCAGGCTCAGCGGCCATGGCTCATGGGCCCAGCAGCTCCGCGGCATGTGGGATCTTCCCGGACCAGGGCACGAACCCGTATCCCCTGCATCGGCAGGCGGACTCTCAACCACTGCGCCACCAGGGAAGCCCTGAAGAGATTTTTAAATCACAGAGTCCTGAGCCCCTTCTCCAGCAATCTGAGTCTGTGGGTCTGGGGTAGGACTCCAGACCTGCACTGCTCACAAGTTCACAGGTATTCTGAGGCACTGCCCCAGAGAGTGTTAATAGTGGCTTGGACTGGGGTTGTGCCTTACCCTGGCGTTAACCTTCTTCCTTGAGGAAGAAAAGATTGAGGAAAGAATTAAAGTGCTGATCCTTTACTTGGGAGATGCAAGCCCGGTGACGAGGGTGAGGAAAAGGAAAGATGCAGAGCCATGAAATAGGATGCATTACACACTGGCTACTGCTTGCCAACAAGCTGCAGAGACACAGGCCATTCAGAGGGTGTATCTGCTTGGCACAAGAGCCTTTCCTGGAAGAGCTGAAAGGAGGAAACTTGGAGGCAGACAGGTGTTTACCAGCCCAGTTCCCTCCCCTTTCATCGCCTGTTTGCTATCTTTCAACTTCTGCCTCTGGGGAGCTGACTCCACAGTTCTGAACCAAATCAACCAGCCACTTGGCTGCCTTTTAGGAAGCTAGATCCCATGGCCCAGGAGTGGTCTTTCATCCAAGTCTGCAAGTGGAGGGCTGGCTTGGTGCAGGTGGGATCCAAATGAGAGCTGAAGAGGCAGCTGCGGAACCTCAGAGTCTGCGTCCACTGTAGGTAGGATGATGCAAACTGGTTGGGTCCAAAACAGATCTTAAAAATTGAGCCAATAGAATTTATCAATGGATTGATCATGAATGGACTGATGGACTGGGAGAGAGAAATTAAGGTTTTGGTGGATGATGGTGCCACTTACTTAGATGGGGAAAGCTTGTTAGGAAAATTAATAAATTTTTGTTAGATTGGTGAAGTCTATTAAGTGGTCTAAGTCTGGATCTGAGGGGAGAGGTTCTGTCTGGAGATAAGAATTTGAGTCACTGTCATGTAGATGGTACTTAAAATCAGAACACTGGTTGTGGACACCTAAGAAAAGAGGTTGGTTGAGAGGAAAAAGGAGATAAGGGAGAATTTTTGACTCTGGCAAGATGTACACCACTGTGGCCTGTTGGGCAAGTGGGGGAGAGGCAAAAGCCTCCTTACTGGAGTGGGTTGATGAGAGACTGTGAGGACAGTGGTGATGGAGAAAACAAGACAACTTCCTTGAGTAGTTTTGCTGTAAAGGGGAGCAGAAAAATGGGGTGGTGGCTCAAGAGGGCCAAGGGAAGATGCTTTTGAGGTTTGGTGTATTTGTCCACAGGAATGATCCAGTAGAGGAGAAGTGGGTAAGGCAAAAGAGAAAGGGGACACCTGCATGGGTTTAGTCTTAGAGGAGCTGAGAGGGATGGATCTGGATGACAAGTTGAAGGCTTGGACTTAGAGAAGAGAGGTCTACCCCCATAAGAGGAGGGGATGCAGGTGGTAGGGGAGGAGGTGGGAAGATGAGGGGGCTCCTCTTGACTGCATCTTCCATGACTATGAAGCTTGAGGGGAAGTCACCGATGAGGATGGAGATGGGGTGTTGCAGAGGGGAGATGAGGTAAAGGTGTGGAACAGGTTATCTGAGAGAGGAAAGGTGAATCTTTTAGGGAAATGTAACAGGGGGGTTTGGCAGTGTTTGGGGCCCATTTGAAATGTGGTCTTAACTGTGAAGTGAGTCCAACTGCACAGTAGTGGGTGTTTTCTGCAACGTTCAGCTGTCTGCATGCACATACTGGCTAAGTGCGGGGTGAGAGTGATGGAGGTGGGAGAAGGGAGCTGAGTGTGGCTTCAATGCTGGACAATGCAACGTAAGTTGGGTGAGAAGGGAAATGAAGACATTAAGAGAGGAGGTGACTGGTGGAGAAAAAGTGAAAAAAAGTCAATGAATTGGGAGTTTGGGTTGGAAGAGATTAAGTTTATTATATAAAAGCACCAATATAAAGTTAACCATTGAGCAAAAACACACACCTTTCTCAACAACAAAACCAAACAGCTAAAAAAAAAAAAAAACTAAGAGAAAAAATATATACTACATAAGAACTATATACAAAAAACTTGAAATACATGTAAATATAACATAAAATATGATGAATGCTGCTGTAAAAGGAGTGAGGCATCAGTCACACATCTCCAGATTATATTAAGTGAATAAGCAAGGTGGAGAAATGTATGCTATCTTTATATAAGGGGGAATATAACATTATTTATGTTAGAGGGCATAAGGCAGAGAATGATAAAGGAACAGAAACTAGACTTCTCTGAATACACCTTGTTTTGTAGATTAGACCTGGAACTATATAATTACTTTACATAAGCAAAATTAAACTAGGGAATTCCCTGGCAGTCCAGTGGTTAGGACTCCGTGCTTCCACTGCAGGGGGCATGGGTTCAATCCCTGGTCAAGAAACTAAGATCCTGTAAGCCATACGGTGCAGGAAAAAAAAAAAAAAAATTAAACTAAGAAATTCTTAAAGAATGGAAAAATTAAACAGGTTAATAATATAAATGTGTATCCAGTTAAGAGCAAGCCACACAGAGAGGAAGTATAGTAAGTAAATTTAAAATCAATTGCAATATGAGACCCTGTTTGGATTCTCAAACAAATAAATTACTTTAAAAAAAAAAAGGGCTTCCCTGGTGGCACAGTGGTTGAGAATCCGCCTGCCAATGCAGGGGATACGGGTTTGATCCCTGGTCCAGGAAGATCCCACATGCCACGGAGCAACTAAGCCCGTGCACAACTACTGAGCGTGTGCTCTAGAGCCCGAGCCACAACTACTGAGCCCATGTGCCACAACTACTGAAGCCCACGCACCTAGAGCCCATGCTCCACAATGAGAGAAGCCACTGCAATGAGAAGCCCGCCCACTGCAACAGAGTAGCCCCTGCTCGCCGCAACAAAGACCCAACACAGCCAAAAATAAATAAATTTATTTTAAAAAACACTTAGAAATTTGAGAACTTGAGTACAAGACACTTAGAAATTTGAGAACTTGAGTATTTCATAATATTAAGGAATTAATGTTTTTGATATGCTACTGGTATAGTATTTTAAAAAGTCCATATCCTTTAAAGATACATACTTAAGTATTTATGGATGAAACATGATGTCACGTTATGGTAAGAGGAGTAAGCAGACAGTGGTATTAAATAAAAGACTGGCCACGAGTTGATAATTACTGAAGCTATGTGATAGGTACATGGGGGTTTGTTAAATTTTCTACTTTTGCACATATTTAACATTTTCCATGACAAAAAAATGAAAAAATTTTTCTTAAAGTTCACCATGATTTAGGCACTCACTGGAAATGAGTGATAATGGGGAGGGAGGTGGTCATCTGGGCTCACTTTCAGGATGATTGCTTGAGGGATGGAATGCTTTTACCAGATGAGGGACCAGCAGGGAAGGTGTTTGTGAACAAAATGAGTTCCATTTTGGTCACGCTGAATTTGGGGTCCTGTGGTATGTTTAGCTGGGACTGCACAGGAAGTTGGTGGAAATACTAAACTCAAGAAAGATGTGGGGGCTTCCCTGGTGGCGCAGTGGTTAAGAATCCACCTGCCAGGACAGTTTTTCGAGGCAGGAGATCGCTGTGCTCCCCTTTGCCTGGCAAAGCAGGAAAGCTATCCTTTTCTACTTCGCCCAAAACTCTCTTAGATTCAGCTTGACACAGGTGTACAGAGAGGCTGAGCTTTTGGCATCAGGACTCCTGTAGGTAAAGACAGTCCAGTTTTGAGGGCCATGGCTAGTGAGGGGCAGGGGTCGTTAAAGAAATACTGACTCCTATCTTGCTCCGTGCTTCACCCCACCTGAAAAGAAAAAAAATCATCCCTCTGATAAATGCTTATTGAGGGCCTACTCTGGTCTGGGATGCAGGAGGTGGGGGGCTGGGGGGGTCAGGCAGGTCAACAAATGACGCATTCTTATGACAAAAAGATGCAGTCGGGGGCGGGGCTGGGGGAACTGTGGCACCTGAGAGGCAAGCGCCCTCTAAAGGCATCCACTAATACAAAATGCGTTAAACACGTGCCCGCTGTGTTTTAAACCCCAAGAGTGAATGACTTCTCCCTTTTGGGAGTTTACCATCTAGTGGGGAAAATCAGGTAAGCTACAAACAAATGAGGCGCTATGAGAATATCCTGTTTCTCTCTAAATATATATGTATATATACATATAGAGAGAGAGAAGGAGAGGGAGGGGGGAGGGAGAAATGGGATGGGGGGAGGGAGAGGGAGACAGGGAGAGAGGAGAGGTGGGAAGTGATGTCTAAATTGAGACCTGAAAGATGAGTAAGTCTGAAATAGGCACTGGGTGGTGAAGGTAACTGAGATTCCAAGATTGCAAGCAGCCCATGTAAAGGGGATTTTTAGCATCTGCCAGACTGCTTATCTTGCATTCCTCGCCTCATAGGGTACTTCGTTCCTGTTCTCTTTTCTTTATCATTGTGTTAGGTTCGGTGATAAACGGGGGGGGGGGGGGGGGGAGGAAGTGGGGGGGTGATGCTTCCATCTGGGTTCCCACCTGTGCTATTTAGGCTGCCCAGGAGTGAGGAAAAAATGTATCTCTAAGGAGACTTTCCATAGGGAATCTGAAAAGGCTGCGGGCAATGAGAATAACATGGGATGTGGGGTTTAGGAGGTGGGTTTTGGGCATGGGGATCTTATTGCTGACGCCATCTCTGAGCAAACGATGTTAATGACAGAATATAACGGCCCCTCCCTCCTTTGTCCCACAGCCCATAGAGCAGTGGTTTTCAAAGTGTGGCCCACAGACGTCCCGGGGTCTGCGAGAAGGAAAAAAAAAAAAAAAGAATCCACCTGCCAACGCAGGGGACACGGGTTCGAGCCCTGGTCCGGTAAGATCCCACATGCTGCGGAGCAACTAAGCCCGTGTGCCACAACTACTGAAGCCCGCGTGCCTAGAGAGCCCGTGCTCTGCAACAAGAGAAGCCACCGCAAGGAGAAGCACGCACAATACCCAACGCAACCAAAAATTAAAATTAAAAATATATAAATTTGGGCTTCTTTGGTGGCGCAGTGGTTGAGAGTCCGCCTGCCGATGCAGGGGATACGGGTTCGTGCCCTGGTCTGGGAAGATCCCACATGCCGCAGAGCGGCTGGGCCCGTAAGCCATGGCCGCTGGGCCTGCGCGTCCGGAGCCTGTGCTCCACAACGGGAGAGGCCACAACAGTGAGAGGCCCACGTACCATCAATCAATCAATCAATCAATCAATTTATTTTAAAAAAAAAGAGATGTGGGTGGAAGATGAAAATGTGAGTCACTGGATGACATCACTATGAGAAACTGTAGAAAAGGGGGTCTCAAAGGGGTCTGAGTGGTCATAAGGCAAAGACCAGGACAAACGGTATCTTAGAAAATAGAAGGCCCAGAAAGAGGTCTAGAACAGTTTTTAAAAGGAGGGAATGCTTGGACCTCACACCATATACAAAAATTAACTCAAGATGGTTCAAAAATCTAAATATAAGAGCTAAAATTACTTAAAACTCTCAGAAGACATAGCTGTAAATCTTTATGACCTTGGACTAGGCAATGGTGGATTTAGATATGACACCAAAGGACCAGCAACCAAAAATAAAATAGGCTAAGACTCCATGCTCCCAATGCAGGAGGCCCAGGTTCAATCCCTGGTCGGGAAACTAGATCCCACATGCTACAACTAAAGATCCCGCATGTTGCAACTAAGACGCGATGCAACCAAATAAATAAGTAAATACTTTTTAAATGGGCAAAAGATTTCAATAAACATTTCTCCAAAAAAAAAAAAAGGAATTCCCTGGTGGTCTGGTGGTTAGGACTCCATGCTTCCACTGCAGGTTCGATCCCTGGTCAGGGAACTAGGATCCCACATGCCATGTGGCAAAAACCCCCCACAAATGGCCAATAAGCACCTGAAAAGATGCTCAACATCCTCGTCATTAGGGAAATGCAAATCAATACCACAATGAAATACCACTTCATACCCACCCGGATGCCTATAATAAAACAGGAAAGTATGTGTTGACGGGGATATGGGGAAACTGGAACCCTCACACGTCGCTGGTAGGAATGTAAAATGGCACGGCCACTTTGGAAAACTGCTGGTTCCTCAAAGTTAAGAGATACCATATGACCCGGCAATTCCACTCCTATGTATATACCCCAAAGAACTGGAAACACGCCCACACAGAAATTTGTACACAATACTCACAGCAGTATTCGAAATAGCCAAAATGTGGAAACAACCTGAACGTCCAACTCATCAATGGATGAAATATGGTATATCATCCATACAATGGACATTTGGCAATAAAATGAAGTACATGCTACAACACGGATGAACCCTGGAAACATGCTAAGTGAAATCAGACAGTTGCAAGACTACCTACTCTTAAGATTTCATTTAGATGCAATGTCTAGAATAGGCCAATCTAAAGACAATGTGGAGGGCTTCCCTCGTGGCGCAGTGGTTAAGAATCCGCCTGCCAAGGCAAGGGACACGGGTTCAAGCCCTGGTCTGGGAAGATCCCACATGCCGCAACTAAGTCCGTGTGCCACAACTGCTGAGCCTGCACTCTATAGAGCCCGTGCTCCGCAACAAGAGAAGCCACCAAAATGAGAAGCCTGCGCACCGCAGTGAAGAGTAGCCCCCGCTCACCGCAACTAGAGAAAGCCCGCACGCAGCAACGAAGACCCAACGCAGCCAAAAAAAAAAAAAAAAAATTAAAAAATAAAGACAATGTGCATTAGTGGTTGCCTAGGGCTGGGGGGAGGGGGAATGGGGAATGACTGCTAATAGGTATGAGGTTTCTTTTTGGAGTGCTAACAATATTCTGGAATTATTGGTAATTGTTGCACAACTTTGTGAGTATTCCAAAAACCACTGAACTACAGGCTTTAAAATGGTGAATTTCATGGTGTGTGAATTATTTCTCAACTTAAAATAAAGGTGGGAGGCTTGTGGTCAGCAGTGTCAAATACTGCAGTCAAGCCACGCAAGGTAAGGCTTGGAGACATCACAGGATCTGAGTGTAGCAGTGATTGTCCACTCAACCCTTCTTCTGTCATCATCTATCCCTCCCCAATTTAATTTCAATAATCCTGGCTGAATCCGAAACAGATTCTGTGGTTCCATCCCCCTTGCCATGATTGGTTTAAGACTGGGCAGGTGACCTACTTCTGCCCAATTAAGACACAAGCTACTAAGGCACTTCTGAGAAATAATTCATTATTCTTTTTTTGGCCACACCAAGCAGCATGCGGGATCTCAGTTCCCCGGCCAGGCATCACCAGGGAAGTCCTGCATAATTCACTCTTCTTAAGGAGAAAAAAACAAACAATCTCCTGCCTCTGGACACTGGTGTCAAGTTGAGGCCTGGAGCAGCTGACTTGGAGGCTGAGGTGGGTGGACAACATTCTGAGGGCAGCAGAGCAGCAAAGCTGGAAAGGACCACCTGGGTCCTTAGAACCACTCTACCTCAGGACTTCTCTTAGGGAATAAATCCTCCCCTTCCTGCTTTAGCCATTTGATTTTTTTTTTAATTTAAAGAGCCAAAGCAGCCTAATGCAGGTTACTGGCGACTCTTCCCAAATGGGCTTGGAGACAGGACTAAGGGGAAGAAAACCCATTTTTATATTATCTCTGATTATTTTTAGTTCAGGTCAGGACTGCCACTGATCAAACTATTATGGCTGTCTTAAATGTCCTCACCAGGCTTTCGCATTTGGTTTCTTGATTTTTAAGCCCAGGCACTCTCATGGTCCACAACCAGTCAAATCAGCAAATATTTTCTGGTAAGGAAAAAAAAGTTCAAGTTCACTCTCCTCATCCTAATTTCTAGGTAACACAAAAAGATGGTTACTACTGAGTATAACCCAAGGCAGTCACTTCATATCTGAGTGTGTTTCTTAGCTATCAAATGGGGGTAATACCTACACAGGATTGACCCAAAGATTAAAGGAGAGCATCTGGCCAAACTTCTAGCATCGTCCATGGCTCAACACGTCTCGACAACCTGAACTCTTAACAAATACTGATGAGATAACCCCAACTGTGGCTTTCCTCAACCACTTCTCCTTAGATGTACACATAACCTTGAACAAGTCTCTTCATCTGAGCCGTTTCCTCATCTGTAAAAAGGGTGTTAAACACTTGCGTTACACAACTGTCTCAAAACTGAAAATGGGAGATAATATACAGAAAACTTATCAATGAAGAGCTTAACTGATATGAAAGCTCTACCATTTTGACTAAAGGGATAAACAAAGCAACATTAAGTTTTTTTTTAAAATAGCCTCCAATTTACTTTATTCCTCTCAAATAGAGGTGATGCATGAAAACAAATTCAAATTGCAAGCATCAATTTATTACAAGTTCTATCTCCTAACAGATAACTTCTTGCTATTTCCCTAGAGGAAAAGGGTTCTCTGCAGGGTCTCCAGAATAAGGCACTCAGCAAAGTCCCCATTAACGTCTTTGCTTTGGGAGCTAGAGCAGTTTACCAGCAAGGGCAAGAATTTAATCAATTCACAGAAGATTTGCAGGTCTGCTCAACAGCAGGGTGCCATCTGCCTTACACATCTTACGGCCAACCATGTAGACACACAGGCATTTTCTTCTCCCACAAGAACTATATAGCCATATCTATTAACTTGCTAATTTTACAGAGATCTTAAATGTGAATGAAGTGGAAAGGCTCTTTTACTATCAGCTGCCAGGCCCAAACCTCAGATCTACCAAATACCTGCATTTAAAAATACACTTCAGGTAGTGCTACATAACCAAGTACAGAAACCACTTCTCTGCTCCCAGCCTCTTACCACCTGTCTACTCCTGGGATCTTTCCCAAGTCCACGTAGCACTGTGTTCTACAGATGGACCATAAGGACTGACTGTACATGGAACCTCTACACCTCACACCAGAATGCATCCTGTCCCAAGAGACTTGGAGAAACCAGGCTCCCCCACTCCTGGGAAAAGATTAGAGGCAGCATTCCAAGTCAAACTGTATCCAGCTTTATTAAAGATACTTTTCATAAACAATCATGGTATTTCAGGCAGGACATGGGCAGACAATCGTTAACAGTATACAACAACTTTCAAACTCCCTTTTGCAATGGACTACCAAAATCAGAAAGCCACTATAAAACCCCATTAAGTCTTCATGTGATGCTCTGAACAGGGAAAGTTTAGAGTGAGGGTTGACATTTCACATTTAGTATGTTGTTTAACAACTTTTCACAAGCCGACCCTGACTTTCAGGAAATGGAAATGAAAATGGCAAAAGTATCAATCTGAAGATCCACAATCTAAAAAAGGAACCGCTGCTCTTTTGAGGGACACCATCTCAATGGTGACAATGCAAAGTCCAGATTGCCTGACATACTGGTAACCAATTTTGGGGGGTCAGGTTCCAACAGGTCTCTGGGTTAAGGGAGTCAAGTCTATGCTGAAGGTGGAGAGGGAGAAGAGGACGTAAAAACTAATTTTCGTTTCTCCACACCACAAGGCATTTGTGCCAAGGTGGCTACTGTGTGTCAATATCAAGGAACCCCTCCTTCCTGGGAACCAAGAGGAAGTCTCTCAAAACCAGACGGGAAAGGTTTTTTTTTTCCCCATGTCAATCCAGCTTCAGAGACAATCTATTAGTGACATGTGCTCTTCCCCCAAAAAACAACAATGAAGTGTTCTGTATGCTAACAACATAGCTTAAAAAAAAAAAAAAGTAAAACAAAATTCTGCATTTTTATAAAACTTGATAAAAAATAGTATTTCAAACTGTACAGTCACCAGAAGTACACAGTTATCAAAAATGCACACTTCACTTGGCATCTCCAGCACCTTCAGCTTTCTGTGCCTAAAAGAAAAACAGACAGATGAATACAATAAATATGTAGATGTGGAAACTATCTTCATTCATATTTCATTTATAGCATTTCTTTGCTCCCAGGCCAAAGTTCAGGTTTTAGGTACTTTGACACTGAGACTCAGTACTTCTTTTGAAAATGACTTGGCAGGTAACTTTGCTAAGTCACCTCCCCTCTGGACCTTACTGTAAAACTGGGGAAGGGGGCACACCAGTATTACAAGATCTGAGGTTATTCCCAACTTGAAAACCATGGTGTAGCATGAGTGCAACACCTAACGACAGGACAAGGCTCATACCACAGCTCTCTTTATTGGACGGCAGAGACTTCAAGAATCCAGATTAAACTCACAGAAAAAAAACACAAGCAAACTCCAGACTAAAAGGCACACTTGGAGTGATACAGATCTAAGAAAAAGGCCATAAAAGCTTTTGGGATCATTAACTGATTGAATGGGCAGACTTAACATAAAGTGAAAATAGTTGTACCTGGTCTGTTTTGGCATCTCCGTTTTCTGCAGGGTTATTCCCATCCTTGCCAGCATCAGCTTTCCCCTTTTTCCCTTTGGGTACCTTCTCTCCCTTCTAAAATGGGGGGATGGGGGAAAAAAGCTGTTTCTCCTCATTTCATATCATCGGGATACAAGTCTACAAAGCTCTGCACAAAGCAGGGTTGTTTATCAAATATAAGATACACACATAGGGCCTCCCTGGTGGCGCAGTGGTTGAGAGTCCGCCTGCCGATGCAGGGGATACGGGTTCGTGCCCCGGTCTGGGAGGATCCCATATGCCGCGGAGCGGCTGGGCCCGTGAGCCATGGCCGCTGGGCCTGCGCATCCGGAGCCTGTGCTCCGCAACGGGAGAGGCCACAACAGTGAGAGGCCCACATAACGCAAAAAGGAAAAAAAAAAAAAAAAAAAAAAAAAAGATACACACATAAACTATATACCCTCCCCCATTCATAAAAACAAGGCCAAACTGTGGTCTTCAATACATGGAATTCTTTATCTGAGTGTAAATAATAGAACAAGACAGCTTAAACACTTACACTTGTTTAATACCCAAGTGTACAGTTTTCTGTAAAATTGAAGACAGAGTTCTTGGTTAAGGACCAGTCCTATTAACTCTGTCAAATCTCAACTCTGTCAACAGATGAAGTTGTTATATAGCATGTTGTCAGCAACATGGGAAACTGTTCAGGCTTTTACGTAAATCCTAGATGCATGTTTGTCTCACCGTCCTACTCACCTTTGCAGGGGCCTTTTTAGGCTTGGGCTCTGGCTTTGGAGGAGCAGGTTTCTTTTATTTGGGGGAGAAAAGGGAAGCAGAGAACATTAGTACAATGGACCAAAGAAAACAACCCACAACCAAACCACAGCACCACTGGCATAGAAGTTTCTCCTACTTTGTAAAGTTTGTGGCGGGCTTTCCATTAGAACTTCATATCTTCAGAAACCCACTCAAGTAACACTCGGAAGTGTCCCACTTTGGCTACAGCCATCACAATTTCAGAACCAGCAAATTCCAAATGGGCAAGAGTCCATAGCAGAGTAAGTCATTCAATACCAGCCACTGCCCGTAATTCATGGGAAGCAAAGGGAACCGTTTTTCAATGCTTTTTAGTTTCAGGGAATAATATGAAAATTTAAAGCAGACACACTTACAGCAGATAACCTTGCAGATCTTCTCTGTGGCTATTTAAAAAAAAATAAAGAAAATTACAAATAAGACAGTTGAACCACTTATACACAAAAAAGTTTTGAAGCCAAATTGTTCTAGACTATAGGAAGTAAAGAGAGCTTACTGAGGCAAATTCAGGACTATGAATATGGTTAATTACCACTAAAGGAGCCCAAGGCTTTGCGAGACTCCAAAAGCAGTGAGAATTAGACTTACTTCATCCTTCACCTTGGTTTTATCTCCTTTAGCATCCCCTTCAGCCTATAAAAAACAAGCAAAAGCTAAGAAAGTTGCAGCTTCTGAAGCAGTTCTTAATGATTCAGTAAACTTAACGAAGTCCTAAAGGGGGAGAAAAAAATCGAAGGGAATCTTGTACACAACTTTCCTAGGACATACAAATCCTCAGTTTGTAGCATCCCCAGCTCCTATGCAAATCCCCGAAGTACTCAGAAAGCTCTAGGAACGCTGTTATGTGTCAGCCTCACAGCCGGTCTGGCTCATAACGCGCAGGGACGGCGGGGCCCCGCGAAGCGCGCGCAAAGCTGGAGCGAGGCGCGCGGAGCGCAGCCCGCGCCGCCGCGCCAGGCAGAAGCAACAGCTGCACAAGGAGCAAACAAACCCCTCCGGAGGCGGGGCCCGAGCGCCGTTACCATGGCAGCCGTCGAGGGCGGGAGACGGGAGGAGCACGCAGCCGGGGGAACTCGTGGGCGGCAGCGGCGCGCACCGGGGCGAGTCTCGTGCGCGGGGGCCGTGGGCGGCGCGCGGTGGAGGTGGGGCCACACTGCGAAGTCCCGCCCCCAGGGAAGAGGGCCCCGCCCCCTCACGGCGGCGTTTTTTTGGCGGCAGCGCGTTCCCCCGCCCGCCAACCCCGAATGCCGCCTTCCCGCCCTTTCGGGTTTGAATTGCCCGCCCGCGGGGAAGGGGGGGGGGCTAGCGATGGGGGGAGGGGGCGCGGGGCGGGCACGTCGAGCCCAAGGGGAGCGGGATAAACAGCCGCCAACATGGCTCCTCCCGCCGCGGCCGCCGCTCCTCCAATATGGCCTCTGGCGCCCGCGGGCAGCCAAGCCGCGCAGGGTTAGCCCGGGGCCGCCTGACACCGCCTCGAGCTACCGCGCCGGGGGGCTGAGCCTGCTCCAGCTCGCCGCTGATTCGCGCTTCCCAAAGCCGGGGAAGCGGCGGCGGCTGCTGCATTGGTGGTGGTGGTGGTGGTGGCGGTGGTGGCGGCGGCGGCGGCCCAGCGCCTGGGGCCCTCGCGCCACGTACCTTTCTCTTGGGCATGGTGGCGACGGCGGCGGGACGTAGGCGCTGGACACGGGGATGCAGTGGCGCGCGGCTTTGGCCAGTCCAAGGGTCGCTCTCGCCTCTTCTTCACACTGCTCGGGCTCCGGGGGGTTTATAAAGTTTTTATAGCGCTGGGAGCCCCGGACCGGTTAGAACCGGATTTCACCTCCCGCCGCCGCTCATTGGCCCAGCTGGGGTCACGTGGGCGGGGTTTAAACTCACCTCCTCTGGAGGGAGTGAGGAGGGGGGTATGAGGGGGAGGGCGCGCGAGACGGCGGCGCGCCTAGGGGGTGGGGGCGCAGTGGGGGAGGCGCGCGTCGAGGGCAATAAATGAGGGAGGGTGGTGCAACTCGGCGGGCTTTGGGCTTCGGCTCCCGCCAAGAGCTGGCTTTTCCAAACTACCAAGTTCCTTCCACCTTATGCAACCGAGCTACCCACTTCTCCAAGCCATGCGACACTTAGGGCGCATCTCAGCCGCTTTCCTTCCTGTTCCCGCTGGGGGCCCCAGAAGAAGGGTTTGCTAGGCCTGGCCGCACTGCCCTTCTCCGCCGGAGGCGGGAGGAAGCGCGCGGCTTGGAGGCACAGGCTGCAGTTCCCAGGGCCAAGGCTGACGCTGAAGTGGGGAAAGAGCGGGGAAGCCAGCTCGGCGCAGCCAGACGTGCATCCTTCCAGGCTGCCACTCGGAGGACGCCTCTCGGGCACATCACCTGGAAGGCGGTCCACTCGAGGTGGGGTGGGGGTTCCAGGGGGAGACTTTACACGCAGAGGTGCCTTTCGGGTGCAGTGGGGCAGGTAGGAGCTGTCCTTTCAGCACCCGTTGCTCAGCCGCCTCCCCAAACACCAACGAAGCCCCCCCAAAGCCTGTCGGGTGGCTGGCTCTCCTAGGTCCTTGTATTCCTGGACCTCAGAACCCCGCCACCGAATGACGGAGAGTGGCCGCCAAGAAGGCCTACTAGCACTCCCCTCCCTCTAAGCTTTACCCGCTTCGGAGACATGAAGCTCAGCTGCCCTCACCCGATGCAGCCACCAACCCTGGGCGCTGCAGACGCAACTGGCGAAATCCCTCCTTCCACACTGGCAGGCTGGCTGGCTTCCTTTCACTTGCGCGAGGGAAAAGGAGGGTGGAGGAAAGCGTACGGGCATTAGGAAACAAGTAGAGGTACAGGTGTTGCGATGGAAAAAGGGCTCTTCCAGTGGCTCCCCCCCCCGCCCCCAAAGCTAGGGATCCTGGAGGTAGCCAAGTGCACCTGAGGGAGGTAGACAACTGCTGCAGCAAAACATAATCTTCTGTTGCACTGCTCGCAAACAAGTTTTACATCTAAGAAAGAATTTAAAAAATTCTATTTGACACCCGAGAGAACGCAACACGATAAATATCCTCAACTGGGGGGGTTGGCTCACAGGTGGGAGGACATTTAAAAAGGTCTCACCTAATTTCTTGAGGCAAGGGTTGAGCTGGTTTGTACAAATCACACCGGTAGAAAGCAATCACTGCGAGTTCATATCAACTATTTGCAGCCCCTGTTCCTGAGCAGCAGCGATCCCTCCACCTCTTCTCCTTTCCACCCCTTACACTGCCTCCTGAGGCAGCCACTCTTCACCCCTCCCCACTGTGTACATTTCCCAGAATACAGGACCTCAGGCCAAAGATACCAGCCCTATTAATCACCTCTGCTGTACCCCAATCATAGTAGGGAAAGTCAGATCCAGAAAGGAGACAGGACTCAACAACCACGCTCACAGGGCAGATTCCGTTTGCTGCCTCCAGCCCCTCATTCCCGCCTTAATTGTAGGGCTCTGCATTATAGCCACATAATTCATGCCTCCCTAATTAAGGCTGTCAACAGCCCCCTTGTAAAGCTGGAAAATGTACAGCACCTGCTCTCTGGGAACCCTGTGCCAGGGATTGGTAGTGGGGAGTGCCAGATGTGTGAGGGGGGGACTTGCCAAAGGGCGCATTGATTGGCTTCTCAATCGCAGTGCCGGGCATTTATGTTTGATTCTGGGAGCAGGGATGATGGCCAAAGGGTCTCTTGTGCCAGGTATCCAGGCACAGAAAGGGGAGGAGACTGGAGTATAGGGAAGTTAGAGGTTTTAAAGAATATGCTCTTAGCACTGCTTGCAAGATCCTACCTCTCCCCTAGAGGGAGGTGCTGGGAAACAGTATGCAGAAAGTAAAACGGGAAGACTAAACAGAGTAGCCTTTGGTTGGTATTACCCGCTGGTGCTTGCTGCTCTGGGGCACCTGAAGCACAGAGCTGCTCAGACAGCTCTTCAAAGGCACTAATCCTCTCAGCAGCTCTGCAGCGAGGCCTGGCAGGGAGAGGTAAGGAAAAGGACACGGCCCTTGACTCGGCCCTCTTCTCCCTGCTGGGCAACCTTGGCCCTCACAAGCTGAGACTCTGCCATGCTGGGAATAAATCATCTCACGGTCTACTTAGAGGGACAGGTCAAAAGCTGAGAAAAGCCTCAAAGGCTGTAGAGGTGGGAAGCAGAGTCCGAGATGCTGAGGGCAGGAGGCAGTCAGTTGGGAGAAGTGCTTGTTTCTGTGCTCTTGGTCCTGATGTGATCCAGGGAAGGTGGCCTGTGCTGGATTAGATTCACCAGGGCCTATAGGTCTTCTGTTACCCTGTAGCCATGGAGGGGACGGGTCTCACTGGGGAGTGGAGGCTGGCCCCATGCCCTGCAAGAGGAGGAGAAAAGCTTGTGTGGGCTGAGTCGACAATAGGTAATTGGATTGTAATCACCCGCCTGGCTTCCGCGCACCACTGGGGTCGCTGCTTTCAGTGAGCAGTCAGCACTGTGTGGTGGGAGGGGGTAGAGATTCAACAGCAAATCCCAGGTGGAGAGCCAAGGGGGAGGAGCAGCAGACGGGCAAATTTTCTTTCTGTCTCTCCCTCCCCTTCCTTGCCTAAATAACGCTGGCTGCCTACTAGCTATTTACCAGCAGATCCAAGGTGGGTCCACATCTTTTGTGAAGACTAAGATGGATGGGTAAAGGGCTAAGGTTTTGGGGAGAACTCTTCCCCGAAATTCTTTGTGTTGAAGGATGTGCTGGTGGAAAAAGAAAGTGCACCTAGGAGTACAGGTAGAGGTGGCAAAGATGGAGGAGCTGGGGCCCTCTGCTCTCTGAATCTATTTGTGATCAGAGTTTGACCTGGATCAGAGTTTGGGTTTAGTGTACTTGTGAGAGACTCTCACCCTCAACCCTCGCCAGAGGCACTGTCCCAGGCAGCCCAAAGATATCTATGGCCAGCAAACCTGGCCTCCGGGGCTCCCTTGCCAAGCAAAGGAAACACAATTCATCATCAGGAGGGAGGTACCTTTCACCAAGAAAAGAAAGGGGAGTGGGGCCCTGGAGGCAGAGGGCAGGGCAAAGTGGCAGGAGGCCAGCCTCACTCAGGCTGATGCAGTGCCCAGACGTGCCAGCCAGTCAGCCCGCTTGAGTTCCAAGGCCTGCAGGAAGCCTTGGACCCGCTCTTCTCGTCTGGCTGAGAGTTTGTGCAAGCGTGTCCGTCGGAGCTGGGCGTCCCCACTGGCCTGGAGCCCCTCTTGCAGCAGCTGTTCTGTCACTGCAGCCTGGTCCCTCTCCAGCTGCTGCCTCTTCCGATCCTCTGCATACATGTCTCGGGCCTTCTGCTAGAGAAAAGTGGGGATTGGGGTGGGGAGATCATTTTTAGGCGTGGGTGGAATTGGGATGGAAGAGGTAAGGGTGGGGCACAGGATGGGCCAAGTTAAGTGGAACAGTGGGAAGTCTGTAGCAGATTTGGAAAGGTTTGGGAGTAGGTGTGCAATGGGTGGTGCCCATGTTGTATAGGCAGGGCAGTAGCAGTTCTGGATCCATCTTGGTTTGTTTTGGGTGGGAGTTTCTATATTTCTTGAAATTCTTCTCAAGTTTGCACTTGGAAGGGAACAAGGCAAATGTGGGTGTGACTTCTGGTTCCCCCACCACCTAGCTTTATGGCTTTGGGCAAATCCTCTCCTAACCTCACTTCTTCATCTGTAAAGCGGGGCGTTGTGCCTACCTTGAAGAGTGGTTTTAAGGATTAGAGATAAAATATGCAAAACCCCTCCAGCATATTAGCAGGCTCTCAAACAGAAACAGCAATTTTACAAGTTATTACTCTGATGCAAGGAAGGTTCTATTCCTGCCTGGGGCACGTCAGTGGGTCATTTCTTTGGTTTCCCAGGTCACTCTAAGGGTGCCATCCTCCCAACTCCCTAAAGTTATCTTTCAGAGTCTGGATCCAGAACTGCCTCTCATATGGAGACCAGGCTGACTCGCCCAGCAAATGACCCCCCTGTGAACATTATGAGCAGCAGTTTCAGCTTTCTTAAGCCACTTACTTCATCCTGCCTCTAGAATAGGCATTAGTGTCCATAGTCCACATTTTCTGTTAGAAAAATGAACCCTTGAAGGCTCAGTGGAGCCCTCAGGCTCCTGGAACCAGTTCTGACACCAGGTAAGTGATTATATTCCTTGGCAGCACTTCTCATACCCTGTGTGTATCTTCAGACAAACCATAAACTCCTAGAGGACAGAGACTGTGGCTTTTCCTTTCTGGCACTTGGGGCACCCTGTACATGTGAAATGCTCAGTACACTGACTGTATGATCCCAGGAGGACAAGGAGGATGCTCCTGGCACAGAAGGAGAAAACCCTTCTGGAGCAGAACCAAGGCCTTGCTGTGCCTCACTGATGCTCTCTGCTCCTGCCACTCTAACAGGCTGCAGAACCTTAGCACCAGAGTCCCTCCTGCCAAACCTATTCCATGTGTGAGACACTCCCCTTTTGCTGCCGATTTGGTATCCTATACCCTTTGTGACCCTTACCACATTCTACCTTGTACTGTGGTATCTGGGTACCTGTCTGTGTCCTACTCAGCCTGTGAACACCTGGATTGCTTTGTTTTAATCCTTAAAGGAATATCTTACATGTGCACAAGCACTTCATCTGCAGTCTCACTTGACCCTCCCAAAAGAGTTACGGAGGTACTTTCCATCTGCTGGAGACAGACGTGGAGGTTCAGAGTAGGGAAGCGACTTGCTAGGGTCTCTCAGCAATAAAGACTTACTGCATGAATAAAGATGACAAATGAAAAATCTGGAAAATTCCCCCTCCAGGCTGTTGAATGATCCAAGGCATTCAAGAGTACCCTTCTGCTATGATAACGAACTCCCATGTGGAGCCATGAAGACTAAAACAAGCTTAAAAAGTTGCTGCTAAGGGTCTTCATCTTGTTAGAAGGGCTTCTTCCTGGCCTTAGTCAGGAGGAACCCTGGGTCCTACATACAAGACTTTATTGGGGGTATGGAAATGCACAGGATGTAGTCACTGCGATCCATGTGCTTACAGGCTGAGGAGGACACAGAGATGTACCCAAATACCATAATACAAGGTGGGATGTGGTAAGGATCATCATGGAGGTAAGAGAAAGGGCCATGCAGTTCAGAGGAAAGAAACTGTGGTTGATGAAGGTCAAGGGGGCAGTGAAATCTCATGGTCAGGCAGCATCTGAGCTGAGCTTTAACCAATGGGGAAGATTCAGATAAAGGCAGAGTGTATGGGGGGAGGAGAATATCAGGCGGGGGAATAATGGGCAAAGATTCAGGAAATCAAAGAGCGTGATCAGGCCAGTGTGAGTCTACCTGGAATACTGGGGTTTCAGAAGTTTCTGTCCAGAGGACTCCCTCACCTCTCCAAGCCTATTTCTTCATCTGCAAAATGGGGACAACAGTGTCCATATCACTGGGTGGTTTGAGGGAACATGAGATAATGAATGCCCAATCTGGTGCCTGGCTATTAACAGTTAGCCCTTCTTCTGTCACCACTGCTTGTGGCTAGGACTAAGTAAGCTAAGTCATGGCTGAACAGGAAGGATGAGGGCACCGAGCCACAGAAGGAGGAAATGCGGAGCTGGTTAAAATTGCTCCATGAGGCTCAGGCTTTTTCCAAATGGCAGCCCTAGACTGAGTGCTGAGCAGGGAGGCTGAAGCCAAGCAGACCCTGGCCCCTAATTTGCCAGGAATCAGCGATTCACTGTTAGGATGACAGAGTCAGGGGAGCTCGTAAAGACCATCAGCTCTAGCCTTCTCATTGCACAGACAAGGACACCAAGGCTGAGGTGGGGAGGGGCTTGGCCTAGGTCACACAGTGGGTTGAAGTTCCCTTGGTTTCTCCACTAAGATAACTTTTTTTTTTTTTTTTTGCGGTACGCGGGCCTCTCACTGTTGTGGCCTCTCCCATTGCGGAGCACAGGCTCTGGATGTGCAGGCTCAGTGGCCATGACTCATGGGCCTAGCCACTCCACAGCATGTGGGATCTTCCCGGACCGGGGCACGAACCTGCATCCCCTGCATCGGCAGGCGGACTCTCAACCACTGCGCCACCAGGGAAGCCCTAAGATAACTTCTTGAAAGATCATTGGAAAATGTGTTTCGTGCCTCTGGATAAGCTGTACTTTCTAGGGGTGGAGTGGGGAACCAGTGGCCTGCATCTGGGCACCTCTGTGCAACCTCCACATGGTCTGGATCTACCGCCCTATCTCAAAGGTGTTGTAAGTTCTTCTCAGGTAGTCAGCCTCTGAAAATCTAGGCTAGTGGAAGTCCTAATAGTCAATTTCTCTCTCCCTGACCATACTGTCTACTCTCCCTGTATAATGACCAATCAGGGGAGAGGGCGTTAATAATTACCTTAGACACTTCTTATGCAGACCTTATGGTGTAAGGGCTCCAAGGAGCTCGTTTTGAGAAATGGGGCCCTAACCTATTAATATAAATCTCTCCTGGGCATTAAGCCTCTCTGCTCTTGTTCCCTCCTCAGCAGAATTAGGGAACAAGATGTAATAGCCCCTCCAGTATATAAACCCTCAAGTCCTCTGACCTCACTGGGGCATGGAGAGGATGCAGGTCTTGGGTTTCAAAACATTCATTAGCTAATGACAAGTCTTCCCATAAGTCCCCATTTGCCACTATCAGTATGCCCAGGTCAGTAGCATGGGGGGTGCATTTCTGAGGGTTGTTAGAGATAGTACCTCTTGCTGGAAACGTGATGTTTTGATGAGCACCCAGTCTCCCTGCTAAGGGAACGGTACTGGTGATGGGATGAGCGGGGTGCTAAGTGTCTGTGGTTTTTCTGGAGACAGATGAAGTCTGAAGAGCCCAGACACACACATTGTGAACGATATTGGCCACCAGTCTCTGAAAATGAACTCTGTTCCAGCGCTTTTAGTGTATTAGCTTACTGAAGACTTATCACAAATCTGTGAGGCAGGTATTATTATTATCATTACTCCTCTCATTTTACAGATGAGAAAAGTGATTCTCTGAAGGGTTAAGTAATTGCCCAGTCAGTCACACAGCTAGAAGGCAGCGCCATGACTCAAAGTCAGAAATGTCTGAGACAATAGCTGAAGTTTTTAACTTCTCTTGAGAAGAAGATAGTGACTACCTAAAGAGCACTAGAAATAAAATGGTTGATTGTTCCACCCTGGCGTTTAACCTCTGACAAATGCATCAAAGGAAGTTTAGTGGGAATATGTATATTCTCCCTCTATATCGTTACAGATTAAGTAGACCGAACACTTATTCCTCATCTCTGTCAAAGATCCCCCCATGGACCTACCATCCATGCAGCTTGCAGCCTCATATTCTGAGGATCGGTGGCTCTGTACTGCTGCCCACCCCTTCCTTGCCCTCATTTTCTATCTGTCCTACTGTGTCATAGTCGAGATTTCTTCCATTTGCCAGCCCCCATTCTCTAAGACTGATGGGTGACCACCTGGAAACTGCCACGGTCCCTTCAGATACCAAGGTCTAGCCTCCAACAATTTGTAGCTGAGCCCCTGTTTCCATTAGCATCCATCAGCTGCCCTCATCCCAGTGAGCTACTATAGATCAAGAACCCAACTCCCTGCCCTGGCTTCCTGCAGGGAATGGGGACATACTGGGCTGGGCTTAGAGACAGAGCAGCTCAGAATTTAACAATGGGAATTTGGGAGATGGGTCAAGAACACAGATGTGGAGGCAGAATACCAAAGGGTATGGGAACAAGGAACTGTGAAGAGTCCAATTTGGTGATGATACAGGATACATACAAGGGAGATATTAGAAAGATCAGCTCTCTGGTCTGAGGCCAAACTGGCCAGGATGTTGTCAGTCTGGATTGTATGCTTAGTGCTTCTGCTGAGGTGCTAAGATTTCTAGAAACAGAGTTTGAGGGCTCCTGGGTAGAGGGAATCTGGCCAAAACCTCTATGAGGTCTGCTGAAAAAAGGTTCAGGGCAGTCAATATCTGTTATTACTTTGGTTTCCTCACTCTAAAAATGGGGGCAATTAATAATAGTATCTACCTTATAGAACTACATAGAATATAAGTAAAAGGATGCCTGACATGTAAGAACTCAATAAATGTTTGAAATTATGATTCTTAGGTACCAAATGGAACTCTTAACTCTTAACTCAAACACGTTCCACCCCATCCTAGGAAACAGCAGAGCCATCTACCCAGCTGCCCAGGCCAAAACCTAAATGTTTTGGTTCCTAATAACATTAACATTTGTACTCATTTGTTTTATCCTACAAGATGCATAAGAGAGTTTCAGAGTTACATCATCAACATTAACACTAATAAACCTCCTAAGTAATGTTTAAGTTAGCTTTCCAGTTTGTATTATCCTTAGAATATATCCCACTAAAAATGTATAGTCAGAGAACTATGTTCATGGTAACTGGAATTAATCCTTTTCTCTGGGGGTTATATTATCAACTTAGTTTCATTTGTTTCTGTTATAACTTTTGTTTTTCCTCCATCTCAGTCCACTCAGCCCTCCCCTTCTCTACAGCTGCAACCCCACCTTGAGGCACATTCTCTCACCTGGACTACTGTAGGAGTTTGGTCTCTGACTCCTGCCCTCTGAAAATCCTGAGTGATTTTTACAAAATGTAAATCAGATCCTGTCACTCCCCTGATCAAAAGTCTTCAGATGGGCTTCCCTGGTGGCGCAGTGGTTGAGAGTCCGCCTGCCGATGCAGGGGATGCGGGTTCGTGCCCCGGTCCAGGAAGATCCCACATGCCGCAGAGCGGCTGGGCCCGTGAGCCATGGCCGCTGAGCCTGCGCGTCCGGAGCCTGTGCTCCACAAGGGGAGAGGCCACAACAGTGAGAGGCCCGCGTACCGCAAAAAAAAAAAAAAAAAAAAAGTCTTCAGATGTGTCATCATGGCCTACAAGGCCCTCAGTGATCAGACTCCTACCCAGCCTCATCCCACATCCTTCTCCCTCATGTGTGCTGGCCTCTTTCTTTGTTCTTCCAAGACCTAAACTTTATAACTTTAGTATCCTTGCCCTTGCTGCTCCCTCTGCAGAGAATAATTCTTTCCCCCTGGATTTTTACCCATCTGGCTATCTCTCATCTCTAATATAATGGCTTAAAAAAGACTTCCTTAGAGAGGCCTTCCTTGACTGCTTTATTCAGCACCTCCTGCTCTCTTCATTACTTTCTAGCATATCACCCTTTTTCTTCATTGCCTTATTACAATCTGAAATTATTGTATATACTTGTTTACTTATTATCTGTCTCCTCAAGTAAAAATATAAGCTCCATGAAGGCAGGGATCTTGTCTGGCCAACTAACTGCTTGACTCTCTTGTGCCTAATACTAACATAGTGCCTGACTCAGACCAGGTACTCAGTAATGACACATTTATGAAATGAGTGAAACTTGAGGTAATTCCTCCGATAGCCATGTATCCGATAGGGAAAGTATCTGAGAAACCTGAAATTACTAAAAGACTTCTGAGCAGCCAACTTAGAGACAAGAATATCCATACACAAAAGCTCGTGCACCAAGATCCTCTGGGCTTCATGCAAGGCCAGTTTACTCTCACTTTACAGACATAACTCTAACAAGCTTGGTTGCCTGGTTTCCTTGCCTGTAGCTGATTTAAAACTGGAAATAGGAAGAGAAGGGAAGAAGGGATGCTGTCAAAATTAGCCATTGACCATATACAAGAAATCCCAAAGCCAAGTATTTTGGGACAATCTAGCTTAGAGAAAGAGTCCCACCCTGCAAGGCCATCCTGCACAGTGAAGTCCTTCAAGATGGCAGTTACTAACAAAATTATCATTATCAGCATCATTAGAATGTGATTATTCTAATCATCATCATTACTAGCAAGTGTCTGGTATACAGAAGGTGTTAATGAATTATGCACAAGACCTGTTTCAGAAAGTTTTCTATCAAAATAGGATTAAAAAAAGTTTTAGTTCTTAAAGGGAGACTTGGTCATGTGGAAAAATCTGATATTCATTCCTCTCTGACAGTGGATAATTGAGACTTTGCTGTTTTTCCTTTTACTTGAACTCAACTTCCTTTTTCAATTTCCTCACAGTCTGAGGCTAAATGATCAAGCACATGACCAAACCTTCATGATTTGATTGACTTATTCCAGGAGTTCTGGACTTGGGATTCATGGAAAGATTTTAGGAGTTATGTGAACCCCCAGAAGCAGTTTATGTGTTAAAGGGATTAATGTAATTCTATGCAAAATGCCATGTGTTAGAGTGATCTTTGCAATTTTTCTAGGGAGATGGTCTACGGCTTTCGTTTGCTTCTCCAAGGAGTCTGCGATGCCAAGAGGACCGAAAAGCCCTGACTTATATCATTATTTCCTCCTGGCCATGATCTCTCCAGACTCAAGAAGCAGCACCAGCTTTGGGTTTAAAATTCTGTGACCCTGGGACAGTTACCCTGCCCCTCTGTTGCCATATCTGAAAAACGAGGATGCCAAGCCTGCTGGATTGCTGGAAGGGTTAAATAAGAAAACTTACATGAAAACACCAAAGTGCCTTAGTAGACCCTCAATACGTTAGCTGCCACCACCACACGCACTGCCATTATTATTAAGAGTCCTAATCAGACGTAGGTGACTCTGCCTCCTAATGAAACCTGTTTCAAGATCTGGTGATCAAAACTGAAAGCAGAACTTCAAGTCTTGGTAGAACACACTTTCATACAACAGAAAGACAGTGCTATTTCATTTTTAATCCCTCTGGAAGCATCTTGGATTTTGTATACTTCCACTTCTACAATCTTTTATTAGGCTAATTCCTTCAGGGAGTAATGGCCAATCTCTCTGAGAAGCCTTTTCTGGGTTTCCACAGTAAAGAGATTAAAGATTTATAACTTGAATCCCAGTTCCATCTTTTATTGGTTATGTGTCCTTAGCTAAATAATTCTGATTTACTCATTTGCACAAATGGGGCTAATAATACCTACCTCATTGGGTTCTTGGGAACATTGAATGAGATAGTGCATATAAACTGTTCACAGTGCCTGACACATAGTAAATACTCAGTAAGTGGTAGCTACTCATCATTATCATTAACATGATTATTAGCAAGTGCCTGACATATATAGCCGTGGGTGGTCAATCAACGCTAACCTTTTCTTCCATTCCATCCAGTCAGGCCAGCCCTGAACTCTTACCTGAAGCATGCTATGGTTCATCTGGAACTGCAGGATGGCCTCACAGAGGTTCCAAAATGTGTATTCTGGCCACAGAACAGGCTGGAACACCAAGCAGGAGTGGGAGGTCTGGGAAAGGTGGGGAAGGAAGAGAGTATGGTTTAATAACATGTTACTGGAACACATCCTTGGTCAGGCTCCAAAGAAAGAGCAGGCTGATCACACCCAGAGAGGAGGTTGGACAGGCATCCTGAGCTGCAGCTGCTGCTGCCAGCCCGGATTCACTCACTAATAGGGGGACGGGTCATCTGAGGCAGTAAAATCACCTGCCTGTAGCAAGGCAGAACTAAAGCGAGACTAGATCAACATTTCCACCAGGATTTTTCTAAGCCAATTTTAGGACTATGAAATAACATCTAGATTATGTTACTGGCTCTTGGCCCTTAGAGGTCATCTGGGAGACACAGTGTCTGATAAAAGTTAGCAATGAACAAATGGTAGCTGCCATTGTTATTTTTAAGTAGCAGAGTATGGGACAATGGTTAAGAGCATGGGCTCTGGGGCCTGACTGCCTGGCTTTGAATTCTGGCTCCACCGTTTACCATCTATTTGACCTCAGGTAAGTTGCTTAACTTCTCTGGGCCTCAGTGTCCTCAACTGTAAAACTGGGTAATGAGAATAACTAGTTTTTAAGGTACTGTGAAAATTTAACAAGATAACATACATAAAGCAGAGCACAGAGCTGGGTGAACTTTTAATAATAATCACTGATATAAGACTCCCTTTTGGAACATTCTTGACAGCCACTGCTTGACACCTTTAGTGGTGAGGAATTCAGTGCCTCAAGGGGGATAACTTTAGCTGTCAGATAGCTCATTAAGTTAAACCAATGTCACCTACCAAGGTCTCAGGTCGTTTCTCTGGAACAACTTTATTTCTTCTTCAAACTGACATTCTTTCAAATATTTGAAGGCTAGCTTAGAACTGCCTGTTATCTGTTCCCAAGGTTGTAATGACTTGTTCAGTTTGTCTTTTCCAACAAACTGTAAGTTTTAAGATAGTAGGGGGGGCTTCCCTGGTGGCGCAGTGGTTGAGAGTCCACCTGCCGATGCAGGGGATGCAGGTTCGTGCCCCGGTCTGGGAAGATCCCACATGCTGCGGAGCGGCTGGGCCTGTGAGCCATGGCTGCTGAGCCTGCGCATCCGGAGCCTGTGCTCCGCAACGGGAGAGGCCACAACAGTGAGAGGCCCCAGTACCGCAAAAAAAAAAAAAAAAAAAAAAAAGATAGTAGGGGTTGGGCTTCCCTGGTGGTGCAGTGGTTAAGAATCCGCCTGCCAATGCAGGAGACACAGGTTCAGGCCCTGGTCCGGAAAGATCCCACATGCCTCGGAGCAACTAAGCCCATGTGCCACAACTACCGAGCCTGCGCTCTAGAGCCTTCTAGCCACAGCTACTGAAGCCCGCGCGCCTAGAGCCCGTGTTCCGCAACAAGAGAAGCCACCACAATGAGAAGCCCACGCACTGCAACAAAGAGTATCCCCAGCTCGCAGCAACTAGAGAAAGCCCACGCACAGCAACGAAGACCCAACGCAGCCATAAATAAGTAAGTAAGTAAATAAATAAATAAATGATAGTAGGGATTATTTCTAACTTGGTTACCGCCATATTTCCAGCACAAAGGAGGAACTCAATATTTTTTTCCCAAGAGAATAAACTATCACCATTCTTCTCTTTTCCAGACCATTATTCTTCACTCATTCCTTATAGCAGCAGTCCCCAACCTTTTAGGTGCCAGGGACCGGTTTCACGGAAGACAATTTTTCCATGGACAGGGTGGGGTGGGGGGATGGATGGATGGTTCAGGCAGGAATGCGAGCGATGGGGAGCGGCAGATGAAGCTTTGCTTGCTCGCCCGCTGCTCACCTCCTGCTGTGCAGCCCGGTTCCTAACAGGCCGCAGGCTGGTGGTAGTGGTCCGTGGCCCAGGGGTTGGGGAACCCTGCCTTATAGGACATGAGCTTTAGACTCCTTGCCATCCAGGTTGGCCTCTTCTGCTAAGTCCTCTAGTTTACCAGTGCAATCTCTTAAAACCCAGTGCCCAGAAGTAAACCCTCCAGACATAATCTGACCAGAATGGGCCATAAAACCATAAGCTGCACATTATACTGCTTTCAATATAGCCAAAGACTAAAAGTATCTTCAGTAGCTAAATCTTCTTAGTTCACTCTTAAGACTATGGTCCATTAAAATTTCCAGAACTTTACCAAGTGAATTGCTTCCAAGCCGAGTTTCTCCCTTCAGCCTCTCCTTGAACAAGATTTCCCCCAGCCAAGTGCTATCCAGGGGCCAACTTAACAGATGATGGAGATTTTCAAGCAAAGACAAACTTATTTGGATATGGGCTTTTAGAGAACTACCTACACTGGGATAACTGAGCTGATAGGCAATGGCAGGCCCTGAAGAAAGAGTTTGCATACAGTTTATATCTCCTGTGGCCTGTGCTTGTGTAGATGCAGCCCTTTATTCTAAAGGTGAGAAATTAGTAAATGCAAGGCGAGGTTCTAGCCCAGAGGTGCTGGGTGACATGGCAGGTTACCAGGGCAGGAGCTTATGCTCAGAGACCTAAGGCAGAAGTCCAGTTCCTTGAAGAGAGGTACGAGTAAAGCTTTCACCACAGCTGGATAGCCTTGATTTTTCCCCTGGGCACTTTAGACAGCAAGAACTACACAGGCTCACAAAGCCAGGGACAGATGAGGAAGGGATAGCAAAAGTTACCCAGGCACAGCCTGGAGACATTTCTCTGGATTTCAGCTGACCCTCCAATCTGTTTTGTGGGTGCAGTCACAGTTTTCAGTTTCGACACAAACAGAACAATGGTTGGAAACAACCTACCTGCCAGAGGAGGAAGTCGCTGAGCCTCACTTCCCCAGAAGTCCGTATCAAGATGTCAGGATGAGGAGAGTGGTTGGTATAAAGGCACTTATCCAGCAGAGACTCAGAGACATCGCTAAGGTGAGTGGGGAAGAGACAAAGATAAGTCCACATCTCTTTTTGGATTATTCTCATGGTGAACTTTCTTACATAAAGCTTCCCAGTTTATAGAACACCATCAAATACATTAGCCAATACTACCTGGTATGTAGAAGGCCCTCAGCAAATGCTTGATAAATTAATGAATTGTTTCAATCCTCACAACTACATTAGGTACTTCTATCCTCACTTTATAGATAAGGAAACTGAGGCTCAGAGATGAAAAATTTGCCCAAAGCCATTTAGTTGCAGCCTAAAACCAGATGCACCCACCAGAATGTGTGTTGTCCTTCACTTAAAACATCTTGTTTTTAAAATGGATACACCCTATGACTCTGAAATTTGATGAAATACTATGCAACTGTTGTGTTTTTTTAAAAAATAAGTTTATTTATTTATTTTTGGCTGCACTGGGTCTTCGTTGATGAGCACGGGCTTTTCTCTAGTTGTGGTGCGCGGGCCTCTCATTGCGGTGGCTTCTCTTGTTGCAGAGCACAGGCTCTAGGCACGCGGGCTTCAGTAGTTGTGGCACGCGGGCTTCAGTAGTTGTGGCACATGGGCTCAGTAGTTGTGGCACATGGGCTTAGTTGCTCCGCGGCATGTGGGATCTTCCCAGCCCAAGGCTTGAACCCATGTCCCCTGTGTTGGCAGGCGGATTCCTAACCACTGCACCACCAGGGAAGCCCCCTATGCAACTGTTTTTAATAAAGATAAATCTAAATGCATGGACTTGGAAAGATGTCTAAGATGTAATATTAAATGAAAAAAAGCACGTTTCAGAAAAAATACAGTGTGGAAAATACACACACACACTCACTCACACATGTGAATACATGTATATATAAACAAAGAACAAAATCTAGAAAGGCATACACCATTCTATTAATGGTGATTACCTCTGGAAGGTTGGATAAGAAGGAAATACTATCTCTTTTTACTTTATATACGTCTGTTGTTGTTTGAATTTATCATAGAGAACATTTTTAAAACCTTAAATTTGGGCTTCCCTGGTGGCGCAGTGGTTGGGAGTCCGCCTGCCGATGCAGGGGACACGGGTTCGCACCCCGGTCCGGGAAGATCCCACATGCCGCAGAGTGGGTGGGCCCGTGGGCCATGGCCGCTAAGCCTGCACGTCCGGAGCCTGTGCTCCGCAATGGGAGAGGCCACAGCAGTAAGAGGCCCGCGTACTGCAAAAAAAAAAAAAAAAAAAAACCTTAAATTTAAGTCATATGGACCGTGAAACACTGCAAAAAATCCACTTTACTTAGGATTTGAAAAAACAGCAAAATGATGAGCCCTCTTGTGTTTGATAAGAGCTACTTTCCCAAGCAGACACTCAGAAAGGAGACGGAATGAAGGAAGAATGGGGACTGGCAGCACTTATCTTAAGTTAAACTCTCCTGTCCATGGAAAGAGGGTATTTGCAAGACTGGTGTGTGGTGGTTCCAAGAATACTGTTTACCTATCCTACCAAGTACCTAGAGGCAGGATTCAGAATCTCCAGGTGGTAACAGCTGCATCTTAGGAAGGGTCTAGAAGACAAAATTTCTGGGTGGGAACATTTTTCTGGGGGCATAGTCAAAAAAAAGCAGAGATCTGGGCTGAGTGTTCAGAATAAGGATCTACACTTACTAGCTGTGTGCCTTTGGGTAAGTTACTCCATCTCTCAGTCATCTTTTTGCAAACCACAGAGGGAGCTTTATTTTCTGTACCATGATATGGTAAATAATATTCACTTATGACTGGGTAATAGGAAGGGCTCTGGTTCAGATTTCCCTGATAATTTCCCTGAGTCTTGTCTTGACAGCATGATCTTAATTCTTTAAGAATGTGAAACCTGGGAGTTCCCTGGTGTTCTAGTGGTTAGGATTTGGCACTTTCACTGCCATGGCCTGGGTTCAATCCCTGGTTGGGGAATTGAGATCCTATAGGCCACATGGAGCAGCCCCCCACCCCCAAAAAAGTGAAACCCTGTGCAATCAACGATTTCTCAGCTCTCTTATTTTTGAAATGGCACATTTGTCCTATCTACTTATAGGTTATTGTGAGAGTCAAATCAAATGAAATAACAGATTTGAGTGTACCTTGGGAACTATAAAGCACTAAATAAATAAGAGGAATAAAGGTTATTTCCAGACCCACTACCTTGCTGTGGGACTTTGGATCCCCACATAACCCCTCTGAATTTCAAATGTGTCTGCAATTTTTTTTTTTTGGCCACGCCGCGCAGCATCGGAATGACATGCAGATCTCAATTCCCCAACCAGGGATCGAACCCTCAGCCCCTGCAGTGGAAGTGCGGAGTCTTAACCACTGGAGCACCAGGGAAGCCCATCAACGAAACTTTTTAAACCTTGGTTAACTGGTCTTATAAAATAAGACAAATAATAGTCATTACCTTATATGAAAATTAGATGAGAATATGCATGATAAACTTCTACTAGTCTCATGCCTGCCTCATAATAAGATCTGATGACTATTGTTTATTTTTAGTGTGTGTATGTATATATATATATATATATATATATATATATATATATATATATATATATAATTATTATTATTTTTGTTTGTTTGTTTGTTTTTGTGGTACATGGGCCTCTCACTGTTGTGGCCTCTCCCGTTGCGGAGCACAGGCTCCAGATGCACAGGCCCAGCGGCCATGGCTCACGGGCCCAGCTGCTCCGCAGCATGTGGGATCTTCCCAGACCGGGGCACAAGCCCGTGTCCCCTGCATCGGCAGGCGGACTCCCAACCACTGTGCCACCAGGGAAGCCCCTTCAGTATATTTTTTTGATGTGGACCATTTTTTTTTAAAGTCTTTACTGAATTTGGTATAATATTGCTTCTGTTTTATGTTTTGGTTTTTTGGCCACGAGGCATGTGGGATCTTAGCTCCTGACTAGGGATCAAACCCACACCCCGTGCATTGGAAGGTGAAATCTTAACCACTGGACAGTCATGGAAGTCCCTGATAACTATTAGTTATTAATTTTTTTTTTTTTTTTTTTTTTTTGCGGTACGTGGGCCTCTCACTGTTGCGGCCTCTCCCGTTGCGGAGCACAGGCTCCGGATGCGCAGGCTCAGTGGCCATGGCTCACGGGCCCAGCTGCTCTGCAGCATGTGGGATCTTCCTGGATCGGGCCACGAACCCGTGTCCCCTGCATCGGCAGGCTGACTCTCAACCACTGCGCCACAAGGGAAGCCCCTAATTTTTATTTTTATACTGTGTTTTTGTTCATTTCAACCTTCTTATAAGGCAGTCAGTATGCCATAGTGAAAGAGAACACAGGCTCTGGAGCCAGGTTGGAAATCCTGGTCAACTGTGCGAACTTGGACAAGTTATTTAACCTCACAGCAAGGTTCAATTTATAAAAACAGTATCTACCTCAAAGGGTCTAAGGATTAAATGAAATAATGTACGTGGAATACTTAGCAAGTGCTGGGCACAGAGTAAATGCTTAGTAAACATTAGCAATTATTATTAACACTATTGTTTTAAGAGGAAGACAGAGGCCTACAGATGGTCAAGACCTGCTCAAGAGAGTTTATTAACTATCATTTATGCTAAACCTAATTCCTTCTTCTATAATTTGAGATTCAAAAAACAATCTATTAAAATGACTGCTAGAAAAAAATATATAACCCTGGAGGAAAGGAAAATGAGGAGTTGGATGGTCGTGATGAGAGAATAGAAAAATTCCAGTTATGGGAAGGGTAGAGCCTGACTGTAATTAACTCATTGACTCTCTGTTATAAATATGGATTTGTCTAAAGCTGAATAATGTAAAGAGCACTGCCTCAGGCCCTGATCAGCCCAGTCTGAGTTGAACATCAAGCTTCCTGAGCTGATGGGTTGAGACATCAGCCTCCTTACCCTAGTAACCCACCCAGCCCACGCCATGTCTGCATGACTAACCCACACAGGCAAGTTACTAAACCACGCAGGGCAGAGAAAACGGATATGAGAAAACTAGCTGGGCAAGAAGCAGGGGGTCAGTGGCTACTGCAATGTGGTATCAGTATAAATCACGCTGCACTAGGAGGCAAGATCAGAGTTCTAGTTCCAGGCATGAATGCATATTAAACCTGCTTCCTAAATAGCTTTTTTTCTTTTTAGCATAAACATTTGTCCCTTATTTTTAATATGTTATTTAATTTATACAAAAAATTATATAAAACATTAATCGTAAAGCACTAAGAATAAAATGAACTATGAAATCATTCCCTAAGCCAAGAATCAGAAAATTATCAATAACTTTCATCTACTTATATATCCCTCATCTACTTATATCTCATCTTCCTGCCCAGCCCCCATACTGCCAACTTAACCAATATCTTAATGTTTCTTCCCCAATGGCTAATTTTCAATCCACGTATTAATTGACCTCTCTACAGCATTTGACACTGTTGCTCCCACCAATGCACACCCGCCACCCCACCTGTACTAACAAACACCCCTTTTCTTGGCTTCTGTAATACTGGCAGCCCTTTTGTTTCTACCTTTCTGGTTGTTCTCTTTTTTCCTTAAGGCTCATTTCCCTCTACCCAGCCAGTAAAACTTATGAGTTTCTCAAAACTCCATCCTAGGCCCTCTCTTCTTCTCACTCTAGACTCTCCTTAGACTCCTCATGCTCTCTCTTTGCTTCAGGTACCATACTGCTATCTCCAGTCCCCACTTCTCTCTACTGTCAACTTGATATCTGTGTTCAACATCTATAATATATCCCAAACCAAACTCCTGACTTTCTTCCTCAAACTGCAGCCTCTCAGGGTTCTCAGCACAGAGAAGGGCACCACTATCCACTGTTTTGTAAGTCAAAAACCCTGGAGTCACCCATAACACATCCTTATCCCAGAGTCAATCCATCAAGTCCTCTCGATTTTTTTTCTCTCAGTAATATTTTTTTTGAATTTTATTTATTTTTTAATACAGCAGGTTCTTATTAGTTATATATTTTATACATATTAGCGTATATATGTCAATCCCAATCTCCCAATTCATCCCACCCCCCCGCCCCCAAGTCCTCTCTATTTGATCTGCTTCATAGCTCTTAATGCAGTCTGTTTGGTCTATTCCACCATCACCACCATAATCCAAGCTCCCTTCCAAGTACTCTCTACTTGAATTATTCCAACAGTATTTGTGCAACCAACAAGCTCCTCATAATACTGCCTCTTTCCCCAGTTACTGCTTATCCTCTCACCCACTTCTTACGTCACTTATCATTTCCTTTGGGGAGCCTTCCCTACCAGGTCCATTCCTCTTATTATAAATTCTTGTTGAATCATGCACCAATGCCTTTATCATGCTTATCATCATTATAAATCTATGCTAATTTGTATAATGTTGATAATGTTTGTTTCCCTTACCAGAGATCCACGAAAGCAGGAAATATGTATTTTTTATTTTTACCACTGTATCCCCTATATACAGCAATGTGTCTGGCCTTTAGTTGGCACTTAAAAGATATTTGTTGCACGAATAAATGATTGAATGAATAAACTATGTGGCACAGAAAGATCACTCGGCTGTTGGAGAGGAGAGGGATTCATAAAATAGCCTCAAAAACTGTCTCCTTTTCTTCTTATCTAATTTCATTCTCACTGAGAAACTTCTTCATTTTTAATTTAGTTTCCCAGGAAAATCGAATTACACCCAAGAAGGGAGTCAGAAAAACTCCTGGGTCCCACAATCCCATATATAATAAAGGTAAGGACAAAAACTCTGGAATCAGACAGTTTTTGATAGGAGTCCCAGCTCTGGCACTTACTAGCAGAATGACCTTGGGACAGTCATTTCAATGTGAGCTCAGTTTTCTCATCTATAAAATGGAGAAAAGACTCAAATCTCTTAAACATGAGAATATTAACTTAATCAAATAAACACAGCATAACACATTGCCTGGCTTCTTTTTTGCTACTATTATTTTACTACTGCTGTTGTTAGTTTACTAATATTATTACCAAAGGTTACACTAATAATAACAGACAGATGGCTTCTAAAGTCTCTCCCAGCTCTAATAATTCTACCGTGTTGCTAATGATGAACAACTTTCTTTTTGAAAAATACCTGGATCTTGCATGAAACTGTAACATGAGAGGGCTAAAGGCCAATACCCCCAACAAGCTGCATTCCTGAAAAATCATTCTTAGAAAAACTCTGCCAAAGAGCCAGCAGGGCATCGTGTTTTATTGAATGCCACAGTGTTGCTACAAGCCATGCCATTTTTTCTGGAGCTTCTTGGTTTGTGGTGAACACAGAAATTCTGAAGCAGGCTATAATAAGTCATTCCAAAGCTCTAAGTGCGGGGGACCACCCCTCTCAAATCTTTCCACATACATTCCCAATTTGACTTCTGGCTCAAGTACATGACTTAGGAGGGATTTTATGGTTCGGTGCATGCCTGTTTTCCCTATCACGCTGAACAACTGCGATACCTGGGATCCAGCAGGCCTTGCTCCACTCCCCAGGCCATCTCTCTCACAGCATTGCTGATCTCATGACGGGATGTGTAAGCAAAACAGACGTTCAGGAAACACCTGAGAAGGGAAGAACAGAATAATTTACCAAAGGGGGACAGGGACTAAGGAGTGGAGTCACTTATTACAGAGCAGCCCTTCTGTGGTAGAACAAATGCACACCAAATGTTAACCATGGATACCTCTGAAAAGTGAGATTATTAATTTTTTGAGTTTTCCAAGTTTTCTTGGGGAAAAAACAATAGTTTTGTAATAAGAAAAATACTAACTGTCCCTTATTATTCTCCTAATCTTCTTCCCTTCTGCTAACACCCAGCTTTCAGAGGATGTGAATTCACTGTGATATTAGAACAAGCAAAGAAGAATAGGAAGGAAGTCTGATGTGAAACAAATCCACTGCCAAATATGCATTATATTCCAAAGCCACACATAATGAAGTCTGGATTATTAAACTCCGTTCCCCTCTGCATCTGCATGCCCTTCCAAGGTCATCCCCTCTATTGGTTAAAGCAGTGGGACAGAAAGAGAATTTCTTGAAGGATCTGTCTTCAGAGACTGGGATAAGGCCTGCTACGTTCCCACCCCATTCCCTGTCAATTAAACACACACACACACACACACACACATATATATATTTATATATATATATAAATACATATGTACATGGGGGGCAAGGCACATGAAGGAGGAAGATAAGAAACTGTATGTGTGAGTATACACCCATATAACAAGGTGCTGCAGAACCATCTCTGGTCTGCCCTGCAGATGGAGGAAGAAGTCTCAAGCATCCAAAACCAACCCCTCGTTACCTCCTGTACCAAATGCAGACCAAGGAAGGGCCAGGATGTCTCCCTAAAGTTAGCAGGGAGTCATAGATTAACACAGGTCCCTAAGGGGAAATCTGAAAACTTACTTGTTGTAGTTCTTGGTGGCCTGCACAGCCTGTGCGATCAGCTCCTGGAGATCCAAGGGCAACAAATGCAGATCACCCAGGACCCGGATACATACCCCATGCTTCTGCAGTTTCTCCCTGATCGGGGGGGAAAGGAGGCAGGTTTGGGAGGTGGGACAGAGCAGCTGCTGAGCTGGAGAAAGCGAAGTGCTTAGCTGATACTCAACTACCAGTTTTTGAGCGCCTTCCTGTGTGTCAGGCACTGATCTACAAGTATTATTTCACTGAATGCCCTCAACAACTCTGAAGGGAGTTTACTACATTCCCTGTTCTACAGCAGGAAACTGAGGCTCAGAGAGAATAGTTAGATAGGGATTGCCCAAGGTCATACAGCCATCAAGTGCTGTGTCGGGACCGAATCCCAGGTTTGCCTGATTTGAGAACCCAAACCTCTTTACCACACATGACACCGCCTTGTGTGTCCTTGTTGACAAGTTGCATTTCATGTATTTTGTGCTGTTTGTCCCATTTTGATGGGTGAATAAACTCCTCAACAGCAGGAGTTGTATTATTGGTTACTTTTGTAACATCTAACATTAATTATATGTTTACTAAGTGCCAGACATTGGTCTAAGTGTTTTACATGCATTCCATCCTTACATCAACCTTTGACACAGACACCATTATCATTCCCCTTTTACAGACGAAGAAACTGAGGCACAGGCAGGTTAAGTAATTTGTTCAAGATCAGACATATATATATGGAGGCAGTGTAATGTTGTGATTAAAAAGACAGGCTCTGGAACCAGACTCCCTAAGTTCGATTTCTGGCTTTCTACTCACCAGCTGTGTGATCTTGAACGAATTACTTTGTTCAAATGTTACTTTGAATAAGAATACCTAGATTCAGGAATTCCATGGTTCCTCCCTGGTTCTACTGCAGGGGACACGGGTTTCATCCCTGGTCAGGGAACTAAGATCTCACATGCTGTGTGGTGCAGCCAAAAAAAAAAAATAATACCTAGATTCAAGCCCTAGTGCCTAGTGCCACCGATTACTATCTGACCTTGCATAACCACCCCTGTCATACTGTGAAAGTGCTTATTCTCAGACATCAGGCACATGACCTGAGGAAGGAGGTGTAAAAGCCCTGGCGAGGAGCCAGGAGATCTGGGCTCCCAGCCTGACTCTGCCACTAGCTAGCTGCGTGATCATGGGCAAACCTTTCTCTTCTCTTCACCAGGATTAGTTTCCCAACTGATGAAACTGAACTAGGCCACTGGTTTTCCAAACTTCTTTTAGCCAAACAAGTCTTTCTTCAAATCAAATCTTAAACAGAAGCCCAATATATAAAATAGATAAATGCAAACAAGCACTGTATACCCCATTCCCTCTGGGTCCTTGCATGCCCACTCCTCACAACTATGGGGTTCTGTGGAACACTGTTGGAAAACCACCACTAAGGTTTCTTCTTGCTCTGTCTAGGACTTAATAACCTAAGACCATCTTCTCTACTCGTGACTGACTAGAACAATCTCAGGAGCACCTCTACTGCCATGCATTTTCATCTTTTAAGAAGTGTTAAGACTGCTTCTTGTCTCTACAGCAGACAACAGCTCAGCTCTAGAGTCAGAAAGACCCTGTGTGTTTTGGCTCTGCCTGTCTGATAGCTGCGTGACCCAGGATACACCCCTAAACTTCTCTGGTTTTTACTTTCCTCCTCTCTACAACTGGGATAATAATATCTTTCTCATAGGATAATGTGAATTTTAAATGAGAGTACATGTTAGGCTCAGGGCCTGACACATAGTATAAGCACTTAAAAAAGGGAAGATTAGGGCCTCCCTGGTGGCGCAAGTGGTTGAGAGTCCGCCTGCCGATGCAGGGGATACGGGTTCGTGCCCCGGTCTGGGAGGATCCCATATGCCGCGGAGCGGCTGGGCCCGCGAGCCATGGCCGCGGAGCCTGTGTGTCCGGAGCCTGTGCTCCGCAACGGGAGAGGCCACAGCAGTGAGAGGCCCGCGTACAGCAAAAAAAAAAAAAAAAAAAAAAAAAAAAAAAAAAAAAAAAGGGAAGATTAGTGTGAAGTACAGAAGAATTTGAAGAATCTGAACACCTGGAATGTGTCCCCATTACCTCTGTCCCCAGCCCCTTGGGTGTGAATTCTGAGCCACATGGGAAGGAGTAATGTCTGTGGCCCAGAGACTAATATGGACTGAGAGAAGCCTGGCTATGCTCCCTGCACCCTGACCCACACAGGGATGGAAATGACAGAACTGTCCTAGGCCCAGCTCCACTAGAGCTCTAAGCTCTCTGTTCTCTCATCTTCCTGGTCCTGGTGTGGGGAGGAGCTGGGCAGAGAATGGTTGTAATGAAGACTTTGGGGCAGTCCTGGCTGAAGAGGGTTCCACGCTTTGAAACAAATAATCTCCACCAAACTTCCACTTTGCCCCATTCTGGCTTTGCTCACTAAGTTAAGCTTAAACTTAGTGATAGCAAGAATAGTACTGACTCATCCCCATAAAGGCCTTTTATGCATCATCCTGTCCCGTCCAAGGGTATATGCAGGGAAGTACAGTAACTTTTTAGGGATGACTGCACAGCAGAAAATGGCTTTTTCAAAGTCTCTCTCACTCTACTTCCCTGGTCACAGTTCACTGGTCCTGGGGTAGAAATTCGAACTAAGGTGGACCAATTAAGGGTTTTAATTCATTCTGAGCAGCTCTCTTGTAGCAGACAAAGTTAGTCTGCGGAGCAAAGGAAATAAATGTCTGAGGAGGTTCTACCTAATGGATTTCAATTCCTGGCTTCGGTTTTGCCTGAGGTTGGCTATCCTTATCCTTGAATTCTGTGAAATACCTCTATATCCTCAAATAAATGTCCCCTTTTAAAAAAAAAGAAAGAAAGAAAGAAAGGAAAGGAAAGGAAGGAAGGAAGGAAAGAAGGAAGGAAGGAAGGAAGGAAGGAAGGAAGGAAGAAAGAAAGAAAGAAAGAAAGAAAGAAAGAAAGAAAGAAAGAAAGAACTAGCTTGCCATATTTGCCACTGAAGGGGTCTAACAGTAGAAGGGTTTAGAGTTCCTTAACTAGCCTCAGAAAAGACAGTTGAGGGGCCTCCCTGGTGGCGCAAGTGGTTGAGAGTCCGCCTGCCGATGCAGGGGATGCGGGTTCGTGCCCCGGTCTGGGAGGATCCCATATGCCACGGAGCGGCTGGGCCCGTGAGCCATGGCCGCTGAGCCTGCGCGTCCGGAGCCTGTGCTCCGCGACGGGGGAGGCCACAGCAGTGAGAGGCCCGCATACCGCAAAAAAAAAAAAAAAAAAAAAAAAAAAAAGAAAAGACAGTTGAGGGTTAGGTAAGGCTGGAGGTGGTATAAGAACACAGGCTCCCCCTCTGACAGCATCTTACTTTTCTTCCATCAAGCGGCTGAACTTCTGCCGGGCCAGATCCATTAGCCCATCTACCTCACTCTTGGAGCGTTTGAAGTTCTCAATGCTGAAGGCGTAGACCGTCACCTCTAGGACGCCCAGGTTCAAACACCAACGCAGAGTCTGAGAGGGGAGAAGGCAAGGAGCTAGGGTACAAGGAAAGAGCAGGAAGGGAAACAGGAGATGCCTCAGCCCCGACTCAGTGAGAGACAGACTTTTCTCCTCCCCAAACTGGGTAAAGCTAGGATAATACCAATGCTTCTCTCAGAATAATGAACCAAATAAGCAGAAAGCCACCACCTGAGAGACTGAAAAATGTGAACTTAATGAGTACTATTATGCTGATGCTATTGTGGTTTACTGGAAAGAGCTCTTCACTGAGAGAGTAAAGATCTAGGTTCTAGTCTCTCACTCCATCAAGCACTTGCTGTGTGACTGCAGGCATATCATTTAACCTCTCAGGGCCTAAGTCTCCTTATCTGTAAAATAGGATCACAATCCATCCCTCACAAGGTGGCTAAAGATACATAAAAACACAAGGTATTATTACTCACAGCATAACATCATTAATCCAATAGACTGAGAGGCTGATGAGTTATAAGAATAAAAGCAACAATTGCACAGCTGTGTACCATTTAAGTCTGCAAAGGGTTTTCACATACATTATTTCATTTGATTCTTCAAGCTACCCCTTGAGAAAGGAATTATTGTTTTCATGCCTACTTTAGAGATGATCAAATTGAGGCTCAGAAAGTTGAAGACGAGTCAAAAGTCCACAGCTCTACCGTATGAATCCATTATATGAGGTTCTAGAACAGCAAAAACTCATCTAGAGTGATAGAAATCAGAAAATGAGGGGGAAGGGGAGGAGAAGAGGAGGGAGGACAGGGTGTGCCTGGGAAGGGGCACAAAGCAACTTGCTAGAGAGATGGAAATGTTCTGTATCTTGACAGGGGTGTGGATTAGACAGATGAATGCAACTGTCAAAACCCCAAATCTGCATTTCCCTGTATGAACTTATACCTCAACGAAAAAAGAAGTGAAACTCAAATTTAAACTCAGTCCTTTGGTACTGCTCTAACCCAGTGCCACTAAAGGTGGAGAACAAACTGGAGATGAGAATAACAGTGTTGAGATGGGGAGCCTGGAGGTTAAAGGTAAGGGACAGAAGACATTCAAACAGAACTGAAGAAATAAAGCTGAAGGGCTACCTTTCTAATCCCTTATCAGACATACAAACCCATTCACTGCCACCTCAGGAAAATCACCAGAGCAAACCTGACACTTGAATAGGCTTGGGCCCTGAAGATCTTACCAGGCAGCGAACTTGGTGGGTACACCTGGGTTGGAACCCGCCACTGACCTCAGTTAATATAGGCTAATAACAACAGCTTCAATTTTTTGAGCACATCCTTTATGTCAGGTCTTGTGCCACATGCTTTTCATTGTGCCATCTTGTTTAATCCTCATGTAATCTCCCCATTTTACAGAGGAAGGAACTGAGGCAAAGGGAAGCTATGTAACTTGCAGCAGGTCACAGAGCCAGGAAGTGGCAGAGCAGGAGTGCCAATGAGTTCTGAGTGACTACAGAGCTTAAGCTCCTAAGCACTAGGCAAAAACTGCCTCTTAGTCACAAAAGAGAAACTGAGAGCAACAAACCTGAAGACCTCAGTGTTGGAGAGAACCCCACAACCACTCATTCAAGGCAAAAAATATCACTGCCCTGGCTTCAGGACGTGTTCTTGTGCCAGGAAGCTGGAATCAGTGGGCTAGAGTTTCACAAAGATTGCCATATTCCATCGTTATTGTTAAATTTACTGTTTCCCAATTTGCAGTGGGCATTAAAACCATAAAATGTTGATGACGTTTGGTTGGAGTGACGTCCTGGTTTGTCTGGCACTTTTCCTAGTTTAAGCACTTAAAGGCCTGTGTCCTGAGAAACACCTCAACCTCAGGATGGGTAGTCACCCTCTACCTTTGCTCTGGAAATGTCACTTCTAAGAATTTATTCTAAACTAGTACAATTTATAATGTCCAATAATAGTGGAGCAGCTAAACAAACTATGCCAGATCCTCATGAAAAATGTTCCACAGCCATTAAAACATATAGGTAGAAAGCTATAGATCAACCTAGAAAAATACTTGCCAAAATGTCAAGAAAAAAATAAGGTTATCAAAGCTATAGATGTAATTTTATAAATGTTAAGTCACATTGAACATATTACAAGGATTGGGATGAGGCACAGAAAAACATAAATTGTTGATTAAAGTGGTAAGAGGAGACAATTTTGTTCTTATTTCTAATATTTTGCGATGATTCACGGGATGACTTGATTTTCTGTTAATGTTGATATGAGATCTATGGCTAGCAAGCAAGCAATAAAACAGACAAACAGCTATAAAAAAAACACTCTCAAACCACAGCAAACTCAGGGCCTGGTTTTCTAGCTATAATCCAATTCTCCACAGACCATCCACCTTGGGTTCTGCAATGTGTACCCACCTCAGCCAGTTTGTTGAAGCCCTGTGAGTGACCCTCTTGCCTCTCCACTTGGCACTTCTTGGCATAGCGACGGTTCCCATCCATTATAAATGCAATGTGTTTGGGCATTGGGCCTGCCTGTGTAGTAAGAAGACAAATGAACACATCACATACTCCTCAGAGATAAAGGGAGACAATATTCCAAGCTGACAGGCTTGAGCTATATGATAGAAGCCCTGAGGAAGGGAACTGGGTATTCTGTACTTTTAGCTCAATACATAAGCATTAAGCACTTTTATTCATTTTTATTTATGTTTATTGAGCCCTTACTACATGCCAAGTACTATGCTGAGCTTTTCACATTTCATCTTAATTTTTTATCATACAAACATACGAAGTAAATAGTGTTATCTTCATTTTATAGTTGAAAAAACTGAGGCTCAGAGAGGTCAAGTGACTTGCATAAGTCACACAGCCAAGAAGAGACAAAGTGGGGATTCAAACTTAGGTCTATGTGCTTTCAGAGTTCACCTCCTAACCATATGCCTTTAACCACCACCTTGGTTTCATTAGCCTTCAACTGGAAGGCACAGGAAGGATATTGATGGGTATGGCCAAATGTAAAGGGCATCCTCCACATAAAAGAGGCATACACTTCTCAGTTTTATCCGAGTCCTGTCACACAGGAATGGGGGCCTCATATTGTTGGATCTTCTTATTTTACAAGAGAAGCCAATCAAGATTTTTATAAAAATTTAAATGTCAGGAGCCATTTGAAAACAAACAAAAAAGACATTGTGGGGGCAAACAAAGCTTCTTACCTGGCCTAGAGCAGACTTCTGTTGTCTATCATAGCAAAAATTCACTCCTTGGGCTATTTTTCCTCACTGGAGGGGCTCTTCATAGACCACTTCCCCTGCATCTCCCAAAATTTTCTACTTTTGTCCCCCATGTATAGCCATAAAAAAAAAATTCCGGTAAAGTCATGCAGCTTGTTCTTCCCAACATGTGACCGCAGTGGTTCCTTGAGGAGATGCTTTTATATTTCCTGGACTGCCTGAGATCACCTGGCATTTGTGTGGGGGTGTCTGTGTGGGTACAAGGCTTACTTACTCATAAATTCACTGCTACTTGCTGCTTGACAGCCTGTGGCTGAAAAATAAAACCAAGCTGACTGGCTGCAATATCAAACCCTTCATATGAGGAGGATATAACATTGCTGTGATTCCTAGAGAAAAAGCTGAGGGAAGATCTAGGGAGTGGAGTGTAGGAAACAGAGTGATTGTAGTCTTCAAATGGTTGAAAGACAGCCCCAATAATAGTAATTAAAAACTGCTAAACACCGTGCTGAGTGTTTTCTATGTAGTTTCATTTAATCCTCAAAATCACCATATAAAGTCACATGGTTAATAAATGATAGAATAGGACTTTCATTCATGTTTGCCTCCAGAGCCCTCTTAACCATTATGCTCTACTGTCACATCAAAGAAAGATTAGTTATTTTATCTAAACCCAGAGGTCAGGGACTTCCCTGGTGGCGCAGTGGTTAAGAATCTGCCTGCCAATGCAAGGGACACGGGTTCGATCCCTGGTCCAGGAAGATCCCACATGCCGCAGAGCGACTAAACCCATGGGCCACAACTACTGAGCCTGAGCTCTAGGGCCCGCAAGCTACAACTACTGAGCCGGCATGCCACAGCTACTGAGGCCAGCACGCCTAGAGCCCGTGTTCCACAACAAAGAGAGGCCAGCACAGTGAGAAGCTCATGCACTACAACGAAGAGTAGCCCCCGCTCACCGCAACTAGAGAAAGCCCGCACACAACAATGAAGACCCAACGCAGCCAAAAATAAATTAACAAAACAAAACCAAAAAAAGCCCAGAGGACAGTACTAGGAATAATAGATCAAAGTTCTAGGGAAACAAATTTCAGGAAGATCTAACAGTCTATGCTGCCCAATGATATTGGGAGGTCTCAGGTTTCCTGAAAATGTGAGAGTTAGGACAATAATCTGCCAGAAATGTAGACCTGGAACTTACCTGCAATTCTAAGGCTCTTTGATACCACTGCTAAATTCTACTACAAATCCATAAACATCATGGGTTACCCAGTTTTTATAACAGGTTTTGATATAAGATTACCCAACGAACCAAAAGGCCAACTGGTGCTTTGGGCCACTGCTCACCTTTATGATGTTGGCACAGAACCGCTCCCAAAACGACAGCTCTCCTTCCTTGATCCATGACATAGTTCTTGCCTCAGCAGAAGAAGCACAGAACAATTATACACCAACCAGGTAACCTTGTATAAACAAGACAGAGAATTCGAAGTCACCACACCTGCAAACAACTATGGCTGACTTGCAGGGATTCACCAAAACGGTAGAGATCAGCCAGCATCAGAATCCAAAAACACTGGCCCTGGACTTCCCTGGTGGTCCAGTGGCTAAGACTCTGCGCTCCCAATGCATGGGGCCCGGGTTTGATCTCTGGTTAGGGAACTAGATCCCACATGCCACAACTAAGAGTTCGCATGCTGCAACTTAAGATCCCGTTGCCGCAACTAAGACCCGGCACAGCCAAAAAAAAAGAGACACTGTCCTAAGCCTCTAGTCTTTCACCACCCAGAATTTATAAGCCAATAGGACCTTTGGGGCAGAGGCCTTTCCTTGGTTCTATGGGCTTGGTGGACCTTGCTCCCATCTCCTTTTTTCTCAGAGTCTGCACTGCCTTTTTCTGAACATGTAAGTCTGCTTCCTGTCACATCATAGTGCTTACATCCTGATCCTTCCCCTTCTTCCTTCTCCATCTTCCACCAGGCTGTTTCCCACTCTCGGGGCTCCGGGTCACTAATCCCTTCAGTTGCTGTACCTGTTACCTCCTACCCCAGAGATTTCCCAATTCTTTACTCCCTCACTTGTATCTTCCACTGACCCCTTTGTCTCTCCCACAGCTGCCTCCCGCTCAGTCATCTCTCTCCTCTTCTCTAATCCACCCCCTGAATCCAGCACCTTGACAGTCTCCGCCAGCACCTCTCAACCGCTCGAGGGGACCGACACTTCCTCACGACGTGGCGCTGGAAGAACACGTCATCGTTGGGCGCTAGGACACGCTTCTGCCGTCACCTAATGGGCGGGGCCCTGGCCTGCGCCTGCGCGCTCGGAGGAGGAACGGAGATGAGCGAGAGTTCTCGGCTGTTCGCACTCCTGGGGCGGGGCGGGGTGGGGTGAAGGGGATAACCGCGCGCGATACGCGGCTCCGGGCCACGTGCGAGGGACCCGGCTGGGGAAGGCGGGGTTCAGACCACCTGGGAGAGCCGAGAAGTCTGTAGACAGTCAGGCGGGCTAGGTTACGGGGCAAGAATTAGGGGGTCCCCACCTCAGAAATGCTGGGACTTTTTAGCCACTGGTGGCAGTTTGGACTGTTGAGAAAAGGGGTAAGGCAGCGTCCTGCTAACTGGAAGGCCGCAGCACTGGCTTTAGAGCTCTGGTACAAGTGCTTTTTGTTTGGGGTTTTTTTTTGGTACAAGTCTTAAAAATCCTGTTTTTATACTGTTTTGTCTTATTTAGTGAATTTAATCGTTTGCGAAGTTCCTAGCCGTAGTTAGCCTCACAGGGCACTTAATATCAGTCCATTTTGTGCTGATTTAAGGCACTCAAGATTTTAGGATTTGCATTCTCAGGACCTACCCAAAGAACTCAAAAAAGGGTTAGGCCAGAAACAACTCTAAGAATGACTTCTAAAGTTTAAGAAAGGCCATCAACTAACCCTGACAGAAAAATCAAGGGCATTCATTCTGTACCAAACCTTTAAAGAAAAGGGTTGCAGGAATTTGAGGCACTAACTCACAAAAGATATTGGGAGTTTAGTTTTCTCAAAATTAGAGAAGGGAAAAGAAAAAAAAAAAAACTTTATCATTTTCAGAGAAGCTTCTTGTAGTTTCTTACTTTGGGTTGCTGTCAAGGAAACAAGGCAAGGAAGAGATACTACAGTCATGACTCCCGATTCATTACGTTTGTCTTCCACTTTCTGATGAAAGGGTTATTTTTAACAGAGTGAAATGATCAAAGAATGCCCTCCAGAGATGAGTAACCCACCCATGAATAGTCTCTTAAGCTTTTCCATCCTTCCTGCTTTGCATGTAGGTTAGTAAGTTTCTGCCTAGCTGATTACTTCAATTTTGCAGGAAAACCATTTACTGAAGTCCAGTAGTAGCTTGCTACTTTTAACATCTTCCAATGTCAGCTTTGACTTTTGGTAGGAAGTCCCTAGAGGGATATATGAAACTTCTTATCCTTGTTCTGTTAACGTTTCCATGCACTTTGTGTGATAGTTGGTATGCCTCCAATCAAGTCTTTCTTTTCTAAACCGTCCTTCCCTTAGGGGGAGCTAGATGTTTAAATTTAAAAATACAGTGTTCATCAGAAGGCCAGTGAACTTGTTAACATGTGTTTATAGCTGGTCAGTGTATCTCCTCTGGCCTCAATTTCTCCAGTTTCCCGTGTATTTCCATCCCTGGGTTGCTGCAGGGGGTTAATTAATTAAGATTTGTAAAGGGCTTTGAGGAGCAAGGGACAAAGTATTATTAGGGTCTCATGCCCCAAGCCATGGCCCCATCCTTTCATCCCAGTCAGTGGCACAGGCAACCCCATTCTTATGCATGCCAAGCCCTTAATCCCCTCTTGAATGTGGCAGCTTCCAAGGAAAGGACAAGAGGCCTTAACTAGAAACAAAAATCCACTGTAATGAGGTGCTAAAAAGACTGAACTTTCAAGATTCACTCCTAACAAAATGGCTGAACAGAAAACTTAATGGTTCTTCTTGTGACTTCTGAGTCCCAATCCAAGGAAGTGGAAATAATGGTAGGAAGAAAGCACCTTAAATATCAACCAAGGAGATGACAGTTTCAGTACCAATAAGTCTTTATTCATTGTATTTTCCCAAGGAAAAGAAGGGGAAGGGAAAAGGGTCAGCATGTGTGTTACAAAATGATAGCAAATGGGAAAGGAAGTACCTGGCACAGCAAAATCAACCAACAAATAAACACTGCCCAGATGGGGTCACCAAAGCCCAAGGGGGCTCAGTCTCCTGCAGTTCAGTAATGAGGGGAAGGGATGAAGAACAGGTACATGCTTTTCTACCCTCCCGCCCTCCCCATAAATTCAAGATTTCACACAAAGCTTTGGTTTCTAGCAGTAAACATGGAGTTACATTCGTCCGTCTCCTATTAAACAATTTTGTGGCCACTTTGACATAAGTTTCTTGCACCTGCATAAAAGTTCCTGAGTGACTTGGCTATACATTCATCTTTCCCTTCATGGTCTCCCAACCCCACTTTCTACATGGAAGGCCCCCTCGTTGCTCCTCTCAACCCTAAGATTAGAGATTAAAGTAGGTTTTAATCCATCCAAAGACAGCAGTCTGTTTGGCATGAATCAAATCGAGGAATGGTCATGACTCAGGAGACTGAGAACAAGGGATGGTGAGTTCTTAGCTTCTTCAGGATTTTTGCACAAACTGTTTAATCACAGACACCCCACAAATTAAACGTATAGGTGTATGGACTATTTTGGGGGAGGGCACGAAGGGGGAAAGAAGAAGGGGTAGGAATACAGTTTTTAGGACAGAAAATCTTGTTCGAAATAGGCAGGGGAAGGGGAACACAAAAGAAAGTGTAGTTCAAGACCTCCCACTTCAGGAAGAGGGGCCCCCAAGTTTATGTTTCAGATCTTTTTGGCTGGTGCAGACCTTTTGTCAAAGATGCTTTGGCTATTTTTCTCAATATAAGAAGAAGTTTGTAAACAATAAAACCCCAAAAGAACATGGAGAAGACCAACACATTATATTTACACAAACTAGGCCACCTAGCAATCACCAAATCAGCTACTTGTGAAGTCCTACGAAGTCCAGACAAATACAATAACTAGAGGGGGGCAGCAATTGGGGGAGACAAGAACCCAGGATCAGACACACATCACCCAATGCGTTCTATTGCATTTGCCCCGTTACAACACAGTGAGGTAGGTTTGCAGTGATCTCACAGCATGTAAACGAAACCCCCTTTTCTCCTTTAGCTACCATGACACTAATTACTGCTGCAGCAGGGCAGGACACTGGCTCTGGAAACCACAAAGAAGCCATCACTGATGGTCTCTCTGGAAACCAAGGAGGAAAAGTCCAGAATTGTTAAAGATTAAGGATCTTGTCCTTGCTTCATATATCCATCCCTGGGCAGCTCAAGATGGGTACAGAGGCATCATTCTTAAAACCTGTCCTTACCAACTCACAGTTTTTACAAAAACGCATACAATACACCCTGTTGTGTATGTTAGGCCTAGCCCAATCCACTGAAGGATGGACCTGGTATGTAAAGCGAGTCCTATTCCCTGGGATTAGAGGTCTGGAACAGGAATCCTTTATCACGCATACAGATGACCTCTGCCTAATCTTGGCTTCCCCTCTCTGCACCTTTTACCTGGCCCAGCCTCTCCTAACCTCTCTGTACCACCTTTTCCTGTTCAGACCAATTTCCAATCTTTCAGTAGAAGGAGACCAAGTCATGAGGCAACCCAGTTAAAACCTAGTCTCCCATGAAACATTGAAGATGGAGGGGTTTCAAGAGGACACTGTGGCAGAAAAGCCAGCTCTAATTGGCAAAAATGAGGTAGTTCAATAGGCTATACGCTCCAAATAGTTATTCTCTCTGGTGATAGAGCAACAAAAAGTATTCCTGCTGTGCAGACCCGGAGCTGCTGCCGACTTATCCCTGAGATTGCTCACGTACCTGAGAACACAGTGCAGGAATGAGGGCCTTAGATTAAAATACACAAAAATACAAAACCAGAATATTTATATTATGAAAAAAAAAAGTTAAAATGCACAAGATACGTCATTCGCACACAGCTAGTGCAGTTGGCATCCTGAAGAAAGTGGGACCCAAGGTACAGTCATCCAAGGGAGCAAATAAATAAAATTGTATTGGCCCAGAATGGGGTGGGAGTGAGCTTAGAAGCAGCAGGTCTGCAGCTGTTCCCTCAACCCCCCTTTTGCCTATCATCACAACCCACTGCTTGGGACAGTTCTCTCAGCACTCTCTCCCAGGAGGAGGTTGTGAGCAGACAAGATGTGGAAAACCCTGCCTTACCCCTGAGATATTTCCTCCCACAGAATGTAGTGGTTTGTGGGTTGGGTCCATCAATCTGGTCTCATGCTTAATCTTTTCACTCTGGCACAGGAAATATTATTCCATATCCTTCTTGAAGAGTAAAACAACTTCCCTATGCAGGCCACTTTCAAAAGCTGGAGATTCTGGGGGTGGAGACTCAGATAAAGCATGCAGGAAGGGTTACCCCCCAAAGCCCTCATGTGCATTTGGATAGAGCATGATTGGAGTTTCTTTGCCTCACCCCTTCCCCCCACCAAGAGGGAAGAGGGGGTGACGCTTTGGCTCCCGGCCTGAGATATATGGCAGTGCCAGCTGCCCCCTGCCCACCCTAGCCCCACTTTCTCCACTCTGCCGATTGATGCCTCTTCCTCAAAACTTTCTGATCACAAACGGACTAGCCCCCACCCACTGTGGCTCAATTCTGGGCCTCTGGGAGCATGGCAGGGCTGGGGATCTCTTCTTCCTCCTCCCGAAAGTAGGCTGGTTTTCCCTGTGAGCTGGGAGCTTGCTGGGCCTTCAGTGGACACGAGGCTACCATATGGTTGATGCTCTGGCAGAAGTGGCACTTCTTGGGCTGGGGTGGCAGTTTGCATTCCTTGGCATGATGGTCTAGACCTCCACAGTTGTAGCACCTAGCACCAAGCAAGATGGTAAAGTTGAGAGAAAGGAGTGAGAAGAGACCACAAGCCTTCCTCTGAGAGAGGACACCTGGGCTCCGGTTCAAGTTGTTACTATACCCACTTGCCTTCCTAGAAGCCAATTTCCCCACTTACAAAAGGAGGAACATGACTAGATGACTCTGAGTCCTTTCCAGATACGTAATTGTCTAGATGATATCTTCAGATTCGTGTCAACTTGAAAATACCAAGAACAGAAATCCTGTACCCCAATTGGGAACTACCATACCCTTAAAAAGAGTACCTGTCATTCCTTAAAAATATAGAAGAAATTAAAGGAGCCAGACTATGTGATCTGTTTGAGCACAGAACTAAGATGGAAGAAACCAGCCATTTGGAGACGTGAAGAAGCAACAGGTACAGATACACCATCTTGTACTGACCACATCCACTTTCACATCCATGGTCTCTTTTAGTTCTAAAATAATCATGTGAGGTTAGTATCGTGATCCCCGTTTAGCAATCGAGGCTAGTGCTAACAGAACATAATTACTTGTCAAGTAGAAGAGCTAGGTCATGAAGTACCCTCCTCACACACTGCCCTCTCTTCACCTCCCACATCCAGGGGCCGCAGGCTTCCTTTTACCTTTGGCAATCTGGTCCAAGAAAGGGGCAAAATTAGGAGAGTTTTCCTCATCCTCCGCATGTCCCTCCCAACCCACACAAGCTGTCTTGCAATCCATACCTGTCTCCCTTTGATCTGCGTTTCTGCATGTTCTTCCCTTTGGGCCGCCTCTCACTCCCAATACAGAACACCCCACCAGGGCCGGTGACTCGGATAGATTCCAGGCCCTTGGCAGACTTCTTAAAGGTGAACTCTACGGCCTCACCCTCCTTCAGGCTCCGGAAGCCCTCCATGTGCAGCTTACTCTGGGGGAGGGAAGCATGGTAGATTTTAATGTTAGTCTCCATGATGACACCAAAACCAAAAACCCTGCATGCACATGTTCCTCTAAGGTTGGAAGAACACTTCCATTTTATCGGTAAAGAAAGTGCGACTCAAAGAGTCATCACGATTAAGAACAAAATATCTACATCACATTAGGAACAATCATTAGGAAAACAGATGCCATAGCATTTTTTGCAGCTATTCTCAAAGTTCTAAGAAAAATAAAACAGAAGAAAAATTCTTAAACATAGCATTTATAAGAAATCAACCAATGTAAAATTGTAAAATATAAAGTAACAGGCCTGGGGCTTCCCTGGTGGCGAAGTGGTTAAGAATCTGCCTGCCAATGCAGGGGACATGGGTTCGAGCCCTTCTCCGGTAAGATCCCACATGCCGCAGAGCAACTAGGCCTGTGCTCTAGAGCCGGTGAGTCACAACTATTGAGCCCGCTTGCATAGAACCCATGCTCCACAACATGAGAAGCCACCGCAGTGAGAAGCCCGAGCATCACAAGGAAGAGTAGCCCTGCTCGCTGCAACTAGAGAAAGCCCGTGTGCAGCAGTGAAGACCCAAATGCAGCCAAAATTAAATATAAATAAATAAATAAACATAAATAAAAATAAAAAACAAATAAAGTAACAGGCCTATACACTTAAAAAATGTCAGCCATGAAAGACAAACCCCAGAGAAGTAAAGAAACTGAATGCAACACGTGACTCTGGATTGGATCTTAGAACAGGAAAAAATATTAGACAAAAAAAAGAAAAAAAAATTAGAACTGACAAAATTTGCATATGGAATGTAGATAAATGTTTCAATGTTAAGTTCCCTAATTTTGATCGCTGTACTAAGAGTAGGTTAAGAGAATGGCCCTATTTTAGAAAAAACACACTGAAATATTTAAAGATGCTTGATATCTGTCTATCTGTACAAAGAAAAAGAATAATAAAGCAAACGGGACAAAATATTAAGGACTGATAAATCTGGGCAAAGGTTATATGGGAGTTTTTAGTACTATTCTTGCAACCTTTTCCCAAGTTTGAAATTATATCAAAACAATGTTTCTGAAAGTTGAAGGGAAAAGACAGTATGACCCAAGCAGACAGATAAGTGGATTAGAAGGGAAAGTCTACTGGGAGATCCAAGATTAAGTGGAGAAATCAACAGGTGAGGAAAACAATTCCATAAATACTATTGAGAAAACAGTTATCCATTTGAAAATGAAGCCAGAAATCTACACTTTGCATCAAAACATATTTCGGAAGAATTAAATATCTCAGTGTTAAGAGGAAAAAACTTTGAGACAGTTTTTTTAAAAATCAAGACAGATAACTAAACTGATAAAACTACAAAAAGCTACTATAAGTCACTAAGAAAAAAGAATCACAGAACAGAATATAAGCAGGTAATTTGCAGGAGGACTTAGCATGACACCTATGTTCAGTATCTCACTTGTGCAAAAAAACAACAGAAAACAAAAATACCATGAAGCCATTAAAAAGAATGTAAAGTTGTAAAGTCCCCGTTTTGTTCACTGCTGCATTTTGACACCTAAATAATGCCTAGAACATTTTGGATGAATGAACAAGGAGGTAGGTTTTAATTATTTAACTTGGGAAGATGAGCAAATTGTTAAAGGAAAGGACTTCGAATAATGTGTGGAATGATCTCACTAAAACACTGCATGTTTGAACCAAAAAAAAAGGAGTTATTCACACAGCTAGTTGAGTGGCAAAACCAGGGTCAGAAGAACCCAGGGTTTCCGATTTGAAGCTCACAGCCCATTTCACCTTGCCACTTACTGCGTGCGTCAACAACACATTAGTGGAGCGACAGCCTCTCCCAGACCCTGCCCAGAACAGGCTTCATTATAGATAGCTTCCAAAACATCCAAAGAGCACGTCATATATGTCAACAAGGCGCAGTCCTCATTGAAAATGCGGTTCAGAAGCAAAAGGGATCATCAGGCACCCAGTCCTGGCTTGAGGCATGTTATGCTGCTGGTGGTCGTGACGGGGCAGGGTGAATATTTCAAACTGGGACTTAGGTGAAACATGCTCTTTTGCCAGATGCGATCCCCAATTCCTCGGTCATTTACATTTTTGTTTTAATTTAGATGGTACTGCTTAAGACAAAACTTCCATTGAGGTCATTGGTTAAGAGCATAGGCTCAGGTGCCAGACACAACCTGGTTCATGAAATGCCGTTTCTACCAATTTCCAGCATCATGTGTGACCTTGGTCAGTCACTCACCTCTGGGCCTCAGAGAACAGGATAAAAACCTACCTTAGGGTGTTTTTTGGGTTTTTTTGGTTTTTATTTTGGTTGCACTGGGTCCTAGTTGTGGCAGGCGGGCTCCTCAGTTGTGGCCCGCCAGCTTCCCTGTTGCAGCACCGCGTGGGCTCTCCAGTCACAGCAGGCGGGCCCCCTTAGCTGCGGCTCCAGGTTTCCTTAGCCGTGGCATGCGAACTCTCAGTTGCAGCATGCATGTGGGATCTAGTTCTGAGACCGGGGATCGAAGCTGGTCCCACTGCGCTGGGAGTGCGGAGTCCCATCCACTGCACCACCAGGGAAGTCCCTACCTAAGATTTTCATGAAGATTACGTAGGTAGGGAAACATCAAGAATATGTGCTCAATAAATATCAATGAAGTATTCCAAAGTTTGGGGATCCTTTCTTCTTATTCCCACAGGAACAGCCAGAATTGTGATGACTCCCCCCACCAATCTTGATGTGGAGCATTAAAGCAGAAAATAAAAACATTTCAGAAAGGTGAAATCTCTTTCCCCCTCCCTGTTGTATAACAACCACACTGAATTTGATGTTAAATCTGACTTGTCTCTTATTGAGCTGGGACAAGCCAGTGAGTCAGGAGGTGCTGGAGGAGCCAGACCAAGAGCATTCTTGACCCAGGCAAACCCAGCTTTTCCCATTTGCCTAGTGGGCTCTTAGGCTGGAACACTCCCAGTCCTCGCTGTGATTCAGCAGATAGATAAGTGACTAAGAGCCAGGGTTTAGAGTCTGACAGCCTGTCCCCGCTTTCTGTGCTACCCTACAAAATGGAGTAAATAATAATTTTATGGTGGTGCTGTGAGGGTTTATGCATGAAAAGTAGTTAACACATAGCCTGCCACACCTAAATCCTGAATGGCGATTATCATCAACCTCTTCAGACTGGATGAGGGCGGGGTAACAGTGACAAAGAAGTGTTAAGAGACTGGGAATTTTAACTCTAGTTTTTATCACTAACTGGCAGTGGAAACTCAGAAAAACATCTCCTCTCTGAGCTCCAGTTTACTGAGGACAGCACTCTCCTCCATCCACACCTCCTAGGCTTACTATGAGAACCAGAGGATAGTACAAATGGGGACATATGAAATTGACCAGCCCTCTCAGCTCACCCACTCCATCACTGGAGGATTTGAGGTCTGCTTAAGACTTTAAAAGGGTGAAACAAAAACAAAAACAAAAACAAAAAACCCCCAACCCTGCAGGCACCTCACCATAACCGGTCAAGATTTAGACTGGTGGTCTCCAGGGGTGGCTCCCGGGGATGGGGGTGGGGGCCTACCCCGCCCCTTTCTAAAACACATAGTTTGAATTCCTCTCTTATCAGGTAGGTAATCGGCGTGCAGCCCCACGGAGCCTGCCTCACAGGGCCTGCATCCGAAAGGAGCCTGAAATTCTTGCTATCACCCCACCCCACCCCCAGCCACACACAAAGCGGGGCCCGGGCCCCGCCCCTCTCTCCATCCCCTCCAAAAAGAAAAGACCCGGGGGGGGGAGGGGCAAGGCTTGAGCTCCCCCAATAGAGCCCAGCTCCGGGGAAACAAAGAGTTGACACTGGCTGGTTCTGGTGGTCAGATTCCTGGAGTTCCAGAGGCTGCAGATTCCCCCCTGACTCCCCCCCACCCCACATTCACCGCATTCATCAGTTCCTTCCTTCCTCTTCACATAGGGGTTATGGTCACGGTGAGAGAAACGGATACAGAGACACCTTTCTTCCCCAGTCAAGCTTGCTGGTCTGCCAAAGTCACCGCCGCCAACAGCCATCTTTCCTTCTGACCTGCTCTCCCACCTTTCCAGGGCTTTCAGTCAAACCTTTTACTCAGGGACCTAATTAGGGTTATTTATTCAAATAAATTATATTAAAGGTGGGAGGGAGGCAGGCCTCCCATCTTCCTTTCCCAACTTGTTTGAGGTAGGAGGGTGGGCAGTCTATAGCGGGGAGAGGGGAAGACGGCATTTAATCAGACAGAAAACAGTTACAGGAGGCATTTCTCTTTTTTTTGGACGGCAGGGAAGGACTTGGGCCAGTTACAGTACTTAGTCCTGCTCCCCTAATACCTCACCACTGCCTACTCTAAGCTCCCCCCACATCAAGTATTAGGCCTTTATAACTTAGGGATAGAAGGGACCTTAGGGGTCACTCAGGGCACGTGGAGTGAAAAGCTCACAGGAACCCGAGTTTCCCTCAACTTGTTCTATGAAATTTGGATAAATAAGTTCTGGTTTCTATAATCATCTGTAAAAGCAGGGGATCAGACTTGATCAAAGCTTGGGTTTCTGGCTTTTCTGCAATACCCAGGGCCATTCCAGCTCAAGACTACCTAGTGCATGTTTATACCCTCAGTTCTAGGTGCCTAGCAGTGCACAAACATTTGTAGAAGAAACTAAGTTCTCTACTATCTAAAATGACTCATATTTAATTTTATTACTAATACTTACTATAGGCTAAGCAGTGTTTTAAGCACTTTACATGTTGTAACACATGTGACCCTCACACCAAGCCTGTGACGTAGACCTTATCATGCCCCCTTACAGGTGAGGTCACAGAGGCAGAGGGGTGAAGCACCTTGCCCAAATTTATAGTGTGAGAGCCCCGAGCAGACTGCAACTAGCCTGACTCTATATCCAGCACTACGCAATATAATGCAAGACGCACAGCCGTTTAAAAACTTTCTAACAGCCACAATGAAAAAGTAAAAAGCAGCAGGTGAAAGTAACTTTAATGACTTGGTCCCAAGGCGTCCTCGCAGTTCAACCCAAGCGTCATTCCTGAAGGTAGGGTTTGGTAGGAGCTAGGAAACCAATGGGTTCTATTAGAAGCAATTTATTTATTTAATTTATTTATATATATATATTTTTTGCGGTACGCAGGCCTCTCACTGTTGTGGCCTCTCCCGCTGCGGAGCACAGGCTCAGCGGCCATGGCTCACGGGCCCAGCCGCTCCACGGTATGTGGGATCTTCCCGGACCGGGGCACGAACCCGTGTCCCCTGCATCGGCAGGCGGACTCTCAACCACTGCGCCACCAGGGAAGCCCAGAAGCAGTTTATTTTGATGATGTGTGTGTCAGGGAGGGTGGGGAAAAGAGATCCGTCCAGAACCAAAGGCTGCGAGCGTACAACCCCACACACATCACCTCTGCTCAGACACACCGCCAGGACCACCGGCTCCAGCCTGGAGCTCTCCACCAGATGGCGCTGCTCATCAGCCAGGCTGCACAAAGGCAGCCGGGGGAGACGGGAGAAGAGAGGAAGGAGCCGCGCGGTTCTCAACTCTGCACGCAAGTGTTCACCTAGATTGATGTTCCCAGCTCCTTAGGGTGGGCGTCTTCTCCTTGGTCCTTAGGAAAATGGAGTCGCAAGGAGACTTAACTCTGATGAGGACCCAAGCCAGGATAGGTCCCCACCCCCCCACCACCTACCCATGGAGTGAAGAAAGGGTCCAGGAGTTTTAAACCAGTAACCCAGCTGTTGCTCTGCTCTGTTGACAAAAGCCATTTACTCTCCTTTCCAGTCTGAATTAAGTAACTCCAAGCTGCCTCTGTACTAAGTGTGTACTATTCTTGAAAGTTTTCTCCTCCTCCCCCCCCCACCTCCTTTGACCTCCCAGATTTAACACTGATAGTAACTGCTATTCTTGCCTGCAGGAAGAAAGGAGGGGTGATTTGCCTAGGGCTGTTTCTCAAAAAAAAAAAAAAAAAAAAGCACCAGCAAATTCCAATAGGTAGTTTGATTAGGAATGTTCCAGAAACAACCTTGCCCTGGAGAAAATCACTGAAAACCACTTGTATGGCAAGCTTGTGGTGTCACCAACCACAAGCTTTGCTCATGATGGTGGCACAGCCTTTACTTGGGACGCCGTCTAGAAAGCATGTCTCTTCAGAAAGAGAAGGACCCAAGAAGATCCCATAATGCTCAAACCAACTCATGTGCTTCTCTGCCAACTTCCTGAAAAAATCCACTCATTTAAAAAATAGTTTCCTATTAAGATGGAAATGAAATAACTAATGAATGACCCATCAAACCCCTGCCTCCAATATCCTGTCTGGAGCTCAACTGCGATCCATTGACATTCTCTCTACAAGCTTTCATGGTGTTTCTACCGAGTGCCAGGCCCTATTCAGGCCCTAGTCCAGAAAGAGAGAGCAACTATCAGTTAACATTCCCTCCCTACCTCCAGCCTTTTGTGGCTGGAGGAAGACTTCTGCTGACGAGGACCCCCAACTGTTAGTGTACTCCTGATTCCTCAGGGGACCCATATTCATTTCTTCAGCCCAAGTGCTTACTAGAAAATTAACCAGACTGCTAGTCTCTCTCTTCATAGAGTTTACCGGTTAGAGGAGGGGTTAAGACAAGTACATCAAAAAATGAAACATAAGGTGGGTAATCAGAGGCACTAGTAAGGTTATAAACCAGGTGGGAAAGATCCCTTTACATTCTCCCTGCCCCCATACCCAAGAGCCCTACTCTAGATGGGCCTGAGGTTGCTCTCACTACCCCCCCACTCATCCTTTTCAGAAAAAGCAGGCCACGTGGCTTCAGCAATTTCTCGGTATTGGAAATTTCTTCTCCTAACCCAAACTTGGTCCCTCGGTCAAATTTGGGCTCTTCTTTTGCCTCCAAGCCTTGTAATACAGCATTTTAGCCAGAAAGCCATTTTAAACAGACTTGGGTTCCAAAGAGCTGTGGGAGAAAGCAGGGGACCTTTTCCTCATTTTCAAATTTCTACAAATCTAAGGGGTTTGGGAGTTGAGCCACAGGAAAACAGGAGGTAAGCCAAAACTCTTAAAATGGCCATAGAGAATTGAGAATCCTTGGTGAACCTCAGGAAACCAGGAGACGGTAGTTAGCTCTTTCTTGTTCCACCTTGCGATGTATAACTGTTTTTCAACTGGGGGTGAGTTTGCCTCCCAGGGGGCATTTGGCAATGTCTGGAGACATTTTTGGTTGTCGCAACTGAGGGATGCCCAGAATGAGACATTATCCTGCTCAAAACATGTCAATAGTGCTGAGGTTGAGAAACCTTGATTTAAGGGCTGGCCACCTGCCATTATTATGATTCTTAAATTCCCCCAAATTCAGGGACAGGAAGAGAGTTCTAGCATAAGACCTGTGGTTGAGTAAAAGGGTTGTTACAGAAGTCTCTTTGCTTTATGGGTTTTATTTACTCATTTTTTAAAAAAGCTAAAGGTAGGTTTTCTTTCCCACTCATCCACCCCTGTGGGGCACTGCGTGTTTGACAGGGAGTGTAAAAATAGTGAACAGTGTGTTGGGAACCAAATAGGCCCAACCTTGGAAGGGAAAAGAAAATGTTTAATTGCTCCCCCCTCCTCTTTCCTTAGGAAAGGGGCTCCCTGACCCCCTCCCTTAGCAGATGTTATCTTAGGACAATTATCCTGCTCACCACCCACCCTGCAATTCTAGGGTACCCACCACCACCAGCAGCCAAAGGAGAGGGTTTCTTGTTAAAGAGAAATGTCTTACTCTCTCTCCTCTTCGGGAACACGCCCCTCCCGCAGGAGGATTTTTAAAGATTGTCCTGCATCTACCTAATTCCTCTATATTAGATCCCCAGGGAGAGATTTCAAATTTCTCAAGTGCAGGACCGGAATCACTAGTCTGACTGCTATGGTCGGGTTTGAGGATCAACCTAAGCCCCAGCAGTGCACAATCGAAAGACAGAGCTACCAGGTAAGGCTCAGGGAACTTCCACCATTGTCCTCTGTGACTGTTAGTAGGGGGTGTTAGGGAGACAAATTCTTGATTCCTTATCCCAGCTCAACTCCTCCTGATAGCTTATTCAACTGTGGAATGTCCCTGGACATTCCAAGACCCTAAAGTCCAGTTATCTCCCAGCAAACCCATCTGAAATAACGTGGTATGGGCTCCACTCCCCAAACCAGAAGGTCCCTGCTTTCCTTTATGCCCTCCAATATTTCCCAACTGCTTTCGATCCTAAGGGTAAGTGGGCTGAGGCACAGATCCATTTGCTCAGGAAAACCTTCCTTGGGAGTTGGATATCACCAAAGAACCTCAGAGGGGATACATTCCCCTCAGTCCTTCCCTATTCAACAGCCTTTGGAAGGGAGGCAAGAAAACGCTGGGTTTGACTCTTTTATTCCAAGCCTTCCAAAGTTGGGGAAGCTGTCCAGTCATCTCCAGACCAGGAGAGATTTTAATCTCTTTGTGATCAGATAAATGGAAGAGTGGGGGAGCTGGCCACCCCGCTGAGGAGGGCCATTCAAAGCTGGTTCCTGTAATAAAGTGATTTAATAGATCTAAAGAGGCCAATTCCCTTCTTTCTCCCACAATTACTTCCTGTGGGTTATCATTCACATATGTAAATGAGACAGGGAAGGGGGCAAAGCCACCAGCCAGAATTAGTTGTCTGATGGGGAGGGGGTAAAGTTGGGGGTGGAGGAACTGGGTGAAGCAAGGGGGTAGCCAAGCATTCTGCTGCCGACCCTTCTGGAAAGATGTTCTAGTAGCCCAGTGACCACAACATTAACTGGTGGGCCCCCGTCTCCCCATATCCTCTATTTCCCCTGTTCCCCCCATTCTGTGTCCTCGCTGAGGGCCATGCTCAGAGACTTCCCCCGCTGCCTCCAACTACTCCACCCAGCATCTCCACCCCTCCCCCTCCAGAATACCATCCCTCAGGCTCCAACCCTTAATCCCCACATCCTCCTTTCCCCTCCCCCACTGCTCCTAAAGCCAACCTCTCCGAAGTAACCCCTCCATGCCCGGCCTGGGTGTCAACCTACCGTGCCTGGGATTAGCAATTTCTTCTCAGGTCCAGCCCCAAACCTCCAAAGGTGGAGGGAACACAAGCAACAACTTCCTTTACGTGGCTGTTGTGTGTGGCTTGTGCCCAGGACCACAGAAATGCTTCTAAGATATTCAGGAAGGGGTGGCCAGGGAGGAGGGAAACCTGAAGTCTCTGGTTCCTTGTTTGAGGCTGGGAATGTTAGGACAGCAATCAATGGCTGTCTGGGGCCATAAATGCCAAGCTGAGGAGAATAGGTCCAGAGGCTAGCCTCCCTCCACCCTCTGCCCTGCGACACTGAATTTCACCCCCACTGTGCTGCCTTGCTTTAACTGAGAACTTGGGGTTGCAACCTAACTCCCTCTGAGCCTGGCCCAGTAATCTAAGGCCTGGGCTCCTTGGGTTTTCTTTCCTGATAGGAAATGAACAGTAAAAGCCCAGAGAGTGAACCGTGTGCCTGAGACTGTGTTCTTGAGGAACTTTCAAGCCCCCAGAGAGATCCTTCAAGGATCTGCCAAACCCACCCAGGCCCCAGAGCTTGAGTTTTGGGTGACCACCTGGGTGAGGAGACCCCGCTGACTTCTCAGCTTTACGCCGTAGGGTCCCGAAGTGGTTTCCCTCCCTCTCTGCAGGCCGGGAGCTCCCTCCATTCACACCATAGTGAAAGGCGCGGGCGCTCAGGGCTCTGCTCTGACCGGGCATGTGCTTCCCTGGCCGGCCTGCTCGCCCTCCCCCCACTGGCAAGCACAATACAACCTTAGTTCTGCCACATGGGGTCATCTCCCTGCCCCCTGCCCCCTGCCCAGGGGAAAGAGGTAACAGACACGTGGTAAACCAGAGGGGTTCCCGGAGGGGGGTAGGGGTGCTGATACTCGGCTCTGCCCCCAGCTCTCGTCCCGCTGGAGTTAAAGGGGACTCAGAACTGGGGTGCCACGGCACAGATGGGAGAGCACAATGAGGGCCCTTGATCTCCCTCAACCCAAGAGCCGAGGCCGTCCGCCCACCCTTGGATCCGCGCGCCAACATCCCCTTCCCGCGGCAAAGTTACCGGGATCGGTCTCACCTGGTGCACAAAGACATCCACCGGGGGGTCGAGTGCGACCCCGGCGCGGGCAGTCATGGACAGGAAGCCGAATCCCATGCGCACGTTGAACCACTTACAGATGCCGGCTCCGTGCAGCAGCTGCGGCTCCTCGGCCGCCCGGGCCGCGTCCTCCTGCGCCTCCTCCGGCGCCTTGGCGCCGCCACCTGGAGATTGGGAGGGCGCTCAGCTGGGGGGCCACGGAATTGGAGGACCCCACCAGAGACCTGGCTAGGAGACCCGAGTGTGCAGCCCGCGGGTGGACACCCAGGACGCTGCAGACCAAGCTGCCGGCGAGAGAATACCTGTCCCGGCTGCCTCCCGCGCTCCCCAAGCTTAAACTGAGGCCAGTGGTGCCCCGAAAGTTTTGCTCATCTTCCCACAACACGTTGCCCGGGGACAGACGGCCAGACAGGCCCCTCCTCTTCTCTGCCCCCCGCCCCCGTAGCTTCAGCTTGCACGCCACTGGGACACCAGGGTTCCTTGCTCCAGAGATCGCCCCCTGAAACAGGAGGCCGCAGACTTAGGGTCCTTCGGCTAGCCTGGGGGACACTTCCCCCACCTCCCTTTTATGTGGCTTCTGGGCGCCCCTGCAGCCTAAGTTGTCCCCAGTAAGTCCCGAGGTCGAACCTGCGAACTGCTGGTTTGACACAGAGCCCATGGTAGTCGGCTGAGCCCGCGGCCCCGGGCCCCAGGTCGGCCGGCTGCTGGCCCCAGAGAAGTCCGGAGGCAAAGGGGTGGCTCGGAGAAGAGGCTGCTACATCTTCCCCAGCACAATAGCGGTGGGAGGGCCCACGGCTTTTCAAAGGCTCCCAAATTCTAAAAGACAATGACCCAACCCCCCGCGGGCAGCCCCCCTCCCCTCCCCTCCCTCTCCTCTCCCCTCCCTTTCCCTCCGGCTCCAGCTCCGGCCCCCACCCCCCACCCCCGCCCCATCGGTCTCTGACACCTCTGGGGTGTCCCTTCTCAGAACCTTGAGGTTTGACACCCCCCGCCCCCCCCCCCCGCATCTGGAGATTGGGGCTGTCAGCCCTAGAAGTCTTGAGTACCCGGGAATTGGGATCCTGCACTTTAAGGACCCAGTGGGGGTCCCCAAAGCAGCATACAGGTGGGGGGCCTGTGTGTGGGGGGGATAGTTTTAAAGCCACGTGACTGCTCCCACACACACTCACACACCACCCCCACCCCCCTTGCACATAATTATACATTCCAGAGAGTTGGGGGAGGGAGGTGTGAGCCTGGCAGCGCTGGCCAATCAGAGACACAAACCACCTGTCAAGGGAGAAATGGATGAGCCCTCCCCCTCCCCCATCCCTTGAGCGCCCCTCCCCCTCCCTTCCCCTTCAGGTCTCAGAGCTGACCCGGCAGCTCAGCGCTGACCCGCTCTCACCCCCAACCCCGTGTGCTTAGATAGACCTGGAGTTCAGGACACTAGGAAGCCTAGGATGGGGAAGCAGGGGGGAGGTTGGAGACCCAACAGGGCTGATCTCCACTCCTGACCTAGGTGCAGCCTCTCAAAGTCTGTCTCTGACTAACTGAATGTCTCTGCCTCCCTGCGTTTCCGACTGAGTTTTTCTGGATCTCTCAAAGCGCTCCTAAATTGATTCTGTGTAAAGAATCCTTCCTTGTTTCCTGTGTCTAAAACTGACCCCACGTGGAGTTCCCTGAGAGAACAGGAGGGACCCAAAGAGGCTTGAAGGGTGTTCCTCTCTCCACCAGCTGCCCTCATCCTGCCCCCATTCCCATCCCATCCCTATCCGTTGCTGGGATCCCGACACTCTCAGGCTCCCAAACCCTCCTCGTTTGAGCCCCATCCTGAAGTGCGCTCTCTTCCCCATCGTGAGGTTGGTAGGGGAACTGGAGTAGGGGCTCTCCTCATTTGAAGAGTTAGCCTCCCCTTCTAGAAGATAAAGAGGGTTGGCCAGGGGGGTGGCTAGTGCCCTGGTCGGAGATGGACAATGGCCCGGGGCTCAGTGCACGGCCCTGGCCCTGCCCCTTCACTTCCGGTGCTCAGTTCAAACTGGACAATGCCAGCTCCGGCCAGTTCCCCTCCCCCACTGCTACAACCCATTTAAAGGGACAGAGCCTGCTTTCGGGGGCATCCGCTCGCTCGGAATTCAGTCGTCTCCACTAAGTGTGCAGGAAGCTCTCGTGTTTCTCACCCTGCGCCCGCGCGCGCGCACGTGTGTGTGGGTGTGTGCGCACGCGCGCGCACGTGTATACTTGAGAAACAGAGAACGGGGAGGAGTGGGGGTAGGGAACGGGAAGATGGGGAGGAGAGCAAGGGGCTGCGAAGAGATTATTTCTCTCTTTCCTGCCAGGAGTGCTCTCCAAGAGACTAAAACTTCAGTATAAGATGGGGGATAGGACTTTGGGATAAAAAGGACAACAGTGGCCCTTTGCTACTCAGCCTAAAAAAATACAAATCATTAAAAAATATCACTAACAATGCCACACTCCCATATGAGGACCCTGATTTAGATCTTCCAAGAGTTGTGCGAGTACATCAGCCAAAGCCATTTTTTATATATATGATACTCCTCACCCAAGTCTTATCTCCTCCCGTTACTAGCCCCCTTAAAATATACTCTCTCTCTGTACCCCTGTTCCTAAGATTCAGGAGCAGGTGACTGAGGTCTCGCTGAAGAAAAGAGGGAATAAGGGAATTTAGCGCTCTGCTTTCCCTTGGTCTGCTCTCAAGTCAGACTTGTTCCCGGCAGGGTCGACCAGCTTCTCTGTCCAGGGTCCTGAAGGCGCCCGGAGCTCTGTCCACGGTGCTGAATAGAGACCCGCTCTCCTGTCTCCCAGCTCCCAGCTTTGAGAATGCCTTCTTGAGTTCTCACCTCCAAGTCCTTCCCAGAAAACCTGGTTCTTCTCAACTCCCCAGTGACCCTGACACATTTGAGACGAAGGAACAGACTTTTCTGAACGCTAAAGAGAGGGCATTTCCAGACGTACATGATTCTGTGAGAGCAGTGCAAGTATCTCAAGCTCCCCTTCAGAAAAATGGGTATAACTATGAAAGTAGCCAGAGAGTGAGGAAAGAGGAAATAATATTTTTGATTCAAATAATATGAGACTAGAAGAGAGACTAATCTTTTTTTTCAAATTATTTCTCTAATTATTAGCACTTTTCATGGGAACACAGACGTTGGAATCAGATTGTCCATGTTTGAATATCTATTTATAGCTCTGAAACCTGGGGCAACTTCTTTATCTTTTTTATGCCTCAGTTTCCTCCTCTGCCCAATGGGGATAATGAGGATTTAACTCTCAGAGTTATTATGAGGATAAAGTTAGATCATCTAGGTAAAGCTTTTAAAATTGTGTCTGACATATAGTTAGTTCTTAACAATGAAAATTATTACTATTATCATAGCTATTGTGCACCTGCTTCTGTGATCTAGAACTTGCTGGACCATTTGCTCCCTGAGGATTTGGATCATTCATGTGTTATTTCTTTCTGCATCTTCTCTCACATCCTTACCAGTATTTAGCACAGTGGCTGGCCCACAGAAGACACCCAAGAAGAGTTTCCTGAATAGGTTTTTTAAAATTTATTTTTTATTGAAATATAGTTGAATTACAATGTTGTGTTAACTACTGCTGTACAGCAAAGTGACTCAGTTATACATATACATACATTCTTTTTCATATTCTTTTCCATTATGGTTTATCACAGGCTATTGAATATAGTTCCCTGTTCTATACAGTAGGACCTTGTTGTATATGCATTCTATATATACCAGTCTGAATAGGTTTTGATTGAAATAATGAATGTTGTTACGACAGTCATAATACTTATTCTTCTAGGCTGCCTCTCTCAAGTCTAAGCAATACAAACCCAGGAAGGCTCAGGACTCTATAAAGTTGCACATGTGGAGGCAGAGGATGATTTAGGAAGGGACACATGGCTCCCGACATAACTGATTCCTCATCCACATTGGGTTGTTTCCATGTGGGAATTGGAGGCTCCTGACTAAACTTTCTCCCTTTCTTGGGTCCCCATCTCAGTGAAAACTTATTAGGTAGCTACTATGATCCAGTCATTGTGCTAGCTCACACATTTGGTGGAGGAATCAGATACATAATATGCACTAAGTAGTGTAATGACCAAAAATGTACCCCCAAAAGTAAAGAAGAAACATTTCCTGCCATCCAAGAAGTTACAGTCTAGTTAGGGGGACAAGACATGATATAGCTAAGTATTGCAAATTTCTTGTGTATTGGTTTCTGGGAATAATATTATCTAGGTAAAAGGAAGAAAAGGGAGCTCTTCAGAAAAGACAAAGTTGTCTAGTATCAACACAAAGAACATCTCCCCTTTATAGTACTTTGCTAAGTTTCTCTTGTGTAGGCTCATATCTCCATAAAAGGAAGAGTTGAACGAGGTCTTAGTAATAATAATAACTCATCAACATTAAAAAATATATATATTTATTGAGCACTTCCTCTATGGCAGGCATTGTTTTAAGTGTTGGGAGTAAACAATCCAAACAAAAATCCCACCTTTGTGGAGCTTATATTCTGATAGGTGATAATAATAACAGCTATTATTTATCAAGAATACAAGCACTTTTCTTGTCTCATTCGAGCCTGTCAATAAATCTAAGTAATAGGTATTAATGTTTCTACCTTACAGGGGAGGAAACAAGCCTAATGAATCAATACAGCTTGGCGGATATAACTCAGCTAATACATGGCAGAGACATATTTGAACCCATATGTTTGACTCCAAAGCTCACATTCTTTCCACAGTCCCAGTATGTTGTTATCATGACTGGTACAGTCCGCATTTTACCAATGAGGAACAAGATATGTGCAAACAAAATGGCTGTGAGGGGAGACTATATGTTCTATATAATTAGTAAATAGGACTCAAGCTTGTGATTCCTCTTCCCTGGGCCAGAGCTCTAGTCTGCCATTTCTACTGATCACCCTCCCCCAAACTCCTTGACTTTCTAAATCAAAGAGCTGACAAGAGCCAAAACAGGTCCTCTTTTGGGCAATCATCCACATCCAGCTCACATTTCTGAAGTGTTTTGAGAACCCTGTGGTGAGGTCCAGGGTGGTTGCTTGGAATTAAAGCCTTGACCATATGCTAATATGAGTGATGGTGTGCATTTGAAAAAAGTATTTTCCGCAATGTGTCCCTCAGGATACTAGTTCCATGG